>NC_047104.1:81370967-81694508 GCF_902500255.1 Thalassophryne amazonica
AGCGGATACAGCCAGATCCGCATTGGTATTTGGCACAAGCTTTACGCCGGATGCCCTTCCTGATGCAACTCCAGTGTAACCTGGAGAAACACACACAGCTGCTGGTGGTCCAAAGAGGTCTCCCATCCAAGTGCTAACCAGGCCCCGCAGTGCTTAGCTTCTGAGATCTGACAGGATCAGGCTTAAGTTGTATACCATGTACAGTGGTCCCTCGTTTATCGCGGGAGTTAAGCGAAATCCACGAAGTAGTCAGCGCTATTTTTTGCAATTATTATAGATGTTTTAAGGCTGTAAAACCCCTCACTACACACTTTATACACTTTTCTCAAACAGGCATTAACATTTTCTCACTTTTCTCTCCTGTGTAAACACTCTCTTTTTTCTTCTGAGCGAGAAGATTATAAACAGACAGATGCAGAACTCTCCCTTCGCTCACTGCCTCCAGAGATCCGGATGCGGGACGCAAAGAATCCAAGTCCTCTCTCGGTGGCCACGGAGCTCTGCGGCTGCGGTCAACATCCACATCAAAACAGCGAGCGTAGTCTCTGGACCTGTTGCCAGATTTGGCGCAGCGCTGCACAGCAGACAGGAGGGCGGTGTGAGTGGCCCGCTGCTGCGTTTACCGAGCCCGCAGACTCAGTAAGCGCATCGGAGACAGTGAGAGCAATCACGGTGATGCCGACCGGTGCTGCGACCGGCCCGCCTGATAAGGACGCAGAACACAATGTGCTGTTAAAAAAAGCATGCAAAATTGCACAAAAAAAAATCCGCGAAACTGCGAGGCCACGAAAGGTGAATGGCGTTATAGCGAGGGACCACTGTATATACGATGGATTTAGAAACCACCTGGAATGGAATTTTACTCAAACCTGAATTCATTTAGTTTGAAACAAAAATGGATTTACCATGCGGAATTAATGTGGCCTGTGTGCCTAATCTGGATTGTTTGTGTCCCAATACTGTGCCTTATTATATTTGTAGCATTTGGAAGCTGGAACAAATCGGATCTGTGTAAACTTTGAACTCTAGTTTGTTTGGATTATGACATGTTAAACTTCAAGTTATTCTGTACCTTGATATTGCCTGGTAGTCTTTGAAATAAAATGTGACTCATGAATGATCATCCAAAAAGCTGTTGACTGAAACTGGAACAGACCGGTCCGTATAAACTTTCAACACTAATATTTCGGAATGTGTACATGTCGGGGTAAGTTTAATACAACCCCAATTCCAATGAAGTTGGGACATTATGTGAAATGTAAATAAAAACAGAATACAATGATTTGCAAATCCTCTTCAAACTATATTCAATTGAATACACCACAAAGACAAGATATTTAATGTTCAAACTGATAAACGTTATTGTTTTTGTGCAAATATTTGTTCATTTTGAAATGGATGCCTGTAACAAGTTTCAAAAAACCTGGGACAGTGGTATTTTCGCCACTATGTCACATCACCTTTCCTTCTAACAACACTCAATAAGTGTTTGGGAACTGAGGACACTAATTGTGAGTGTCGTGATTGGGTATAAATGGAGCATTCCCAAAAAGGCTCAGCTGTTCACAAGCAAACATGGGGAGAGGATCACAACTGCGTGAAAAAATAGTCCAACAGTTTGAGAACAGTGTTTCTCAATGTTCAATTGCAAGGAATTTAGGGATTCTATAATCTACAGTCCATAATATAATCACAAGATTCAGAGACTCTGGAGAACTTTCTACACATAAGCAGCAAGGCCAAAAACCAACACTGAATCACCGTGACCTTCGATCCCTCAGGCGGCACTGCATTAAAAATTGGCATCATTGTGTAAAGGATCTTACCGTGTGGATTCAGAAACACTTTAGAAAAACATTGTCAGTTAACACAGTTCATCGCTACATCTACAAGTGCAAGTTAAAACTCTACCATGCGAAGCGAAAGCCAAACATCATCAACATCCAGAAATGCAGTCACCTTCTCTGGGCACGAGCTCATTTGAAATGGACAGACGCAAAGTGGGAAAGTGTGCTGTGGTATGATGAGTCCACGTTTTTAGAAATCATGGACGTTGTGTCCTCTGGACAAAAGAGAAAAAAGATCATCCAGACTGTTACCAGCGCAAAGTTCAAAAGCCAGCATCTGTGATAGTATGGGGGTGTGTTAGTGCCCATGGCATGGGCAACTTACACATGGAGCAACACATGGAGCAACACATGCTGCCATCCAAGCAACGTCTTTTTCAGGGAAATCCCTGCTTATTTCAGCAAGACAATGCCAAGCCACATTCTGCACGTTACAACACTGTGGCTTCATAGTAAAAGAGTACGGGTACTAGACTTGGCCTGCCTGCATTCTAGACCTGTCACCCACTGAAAATGTGTGGCGCATATGAAGCACAAAATACAACAACGGAGACCCCGGACTGTTGAACAACTGAAGTCGTACATCAAGCAAGAATGGCAAAGAATTCCACCTACAAAGCTTCAACAATTAGTGTCCTCAGTTCCCAAACGCTTATTGAGTGTTGTTAGAAGGAAAGGTGATGTAACACAGTGGTAAACATACCACTGTCCCAGCTTTTTTGAAATGTGTTACAGGCATCCATTTCAAAATGACCAAATATTTGTACAAAAACAATAAAGTTTATCAGTTTGAACATTAAATATCTTGTCTTTGTGGTGTATTCAATTGAATATAGGTTGAAGAGGATTTGCAAATCGTATTCTGTTTTTATTTACATTTTACACAACGTCCCAAATTCATTGGAATTGGGGTTGTACTTTCCTCACATAATTTAATGTAAATTAATCTTACTGACTCAATATCTAGGTAAGTACGATATTTTAACATGTATTTTTCAAGCTCTTTTCCCCCGTGTGTTATGTCTGCATTGAAAAAGCACTCTAAAACATTTCACATCCGAGCACTTCGTCAATATTTTGCCCAATGTGAAAAGGGCATGTCGCTCTGCAAGACGGACCATTTGTGTTAAGTAGGCAGCATTACGACTGTGGTCTCTAGTACTCATATACGGCTCTGTGGAATGCAGAAAATACAGTCTGCACAATGAATCTGTGTAGGCTCTCAGTTGTCCAGGTGGTTTCCATAGTAGAGAAGCTTGAATCTTCGACTGGCAACCAACCCAGTCCAGTCGAAGATTCAAGCTTCTCTACTCTGCACAATGAAGTCATCTGTGTGGGAGCAAATTATGTGGATAGTCGATTTAAGAATTGATGGCTTGTTACACAGAAAATTAGTTTGACAGCAACCAAAGTCTGTGAGGGAAACAGAAATAGAGTGAGCCAGGTAAACAGGTTGAGGGTCACTAAACAACAAAGCACCCACACAGACTGATCAAGAAATGGCAGGCTACAGTATATTCAGAAGATATGTAAGGACAGCAGGATTCAGCAAAAGTACATCACACACAAAGGAACATGAGCGAGCAGGCATCAGTGTGAGACACTGTGGGGAGGTTACGATGAGCAGTGACTGGTTATAACGTATAAGTAGCCATGAATGAGGAAACAACAGTGCATGGAGTCCAAGTGACAGGAAGTAAAACCAAAGGGGGAAAAAAAACCCACATTATTTCTGCCGTCCGTCAATCCGGATCCGGATCACCTCCAAAATTCAGTGGAGTTTTCCATGCCCTAATATCTATCTGTGGTGCAAATTTGGTGAGAATCTGTAAAGTAGTTTTGACATAGTCCTTCAAAGCTTATATAAAGAAAAATCGATCAAAAGATCTTGATCCAGATCCAGATCCGGATCACCTCCAAAGTTTAATGGAGTCTTCCATTGCCTAATATGTATCTGTAGCGTAATCCTGCTAACAAGCAGACAAATAAATAAATAAATGAAACACTGAATGCTGTTTCTGAATCCTCTCTTCAGCAATAAGTGATTCAGCTCGATATATTTATACCAGACCATGATTCAGGAAGTTGTAGCAGAGCTGTTCGGTTTTTAGCCACAGACACTTCAAATGTTCTCTGTTACTTGTCATTATAGCATCAGACTGTACAGTACAAGTTCAAATGAATAAAAAACAGGTCATAATGTATCTTTTCTCTGTGGTTGTATTTTGTGATGAAATCTGCACTGAAATACAGAAGACAGCGCGTAAAAAAATCAAAGTTTGATGGGATGCATGCCCCAAGACCCCTACGGAAGGGTGACTTTTCGGTTGCAGCAGACTCGTTCACAAAGCCTTTACAAAATCCTGGATCTGCCCCTGCCCCACTCCCCTAAAGCCACATGGCTTCTTACCGTCCACACCTACCTTCAATTAATCCACAGCTAACTTTACACGAGTTTCATAATGTGGTGTGATGTTTTTTAGTCAGTCAGAGAAGTAAACGGTCACACACCGACACATGGAAGCATGTTAGTGCTTTCTTCTTGCAATCAGACATTAAGTGTTTTGAGGAGAAAAGATGATCGTCTTTCATATGTTTTCTAGAAGCTGTTTGTTTTCTGTTGCTCTCTGTTAGGTGGCGCTATGGGCTGTCGCTTACTCCCTGATCATTCTGGTTTCCATTACTGGAAATATCACCATTGTCTGGATAATTCTGGCTCATAGGCGTATGAGAACTGTGACCAACTACTTCATCGTCAACCTGGCATTCTCTGACGTTTCCATGGCAACCTTCAACACCCTGTTCAACTTTGTCTACGCGCTTCATAATGACTGGTACTTTGGTCTGGGCTACTGCCGATTCCAGAACTTCTTCCCCATCACTGCCATGTTTCATCCATTTATTCCATGGCTGCCATATCAGTGGACAGGTAAGAGACAAACTCTGACAGGCACTACACACGGGTGAGGCAAGAAAACATTACCCCTTTTTAAGCCCCCGGTATGAAATACAGGAGGGTGTTTGTATATCCGTTCGTCGGGTTTTGGTTGTTAGCGTGATATTTTAAAAAACAGTTGACCAGTTTCATTCATATTTAGCATAAGGATGTACTTGGATGATCCCCCAACACCGGTTGATTATGGTAAGTCAGTTTCAAGGTCACAGCAAGATATTCAAGATATTGTCATTGCCACCATTGTTAGCACAATATCTCAAGAACCAGTTAACCAGTTTCATTCATATTTAGGAAAAGGGTGTACTTGGGTGATTACCCGACACCATTCGATTATGGTGACCTTGGGGTCAGTTTCACAGTCACAGCGAGATATTCAAGATATTGTCATTGCCACCATTGTTAGCACAATATCTCAAGAACCAGTTGACCAGTTTCATTCATATTTAGGATAAGGGTATACTTGGGTGATCACCTTAACACCAGTCGATTATGGTGACCTTGGGGTCAGTTTCAAAGTCACAGCGAGATATTCAAGATATTGTCATTGCCACCATTGTTAGCACAATATCTCAAGAACCAGTTAACCAATTTCATTCATATTTAGGATAAGGGTTTACTTGGGTGATCACCCGACACCAGTCGATTATGGTGACCTTGGGTCAGTTTCACAGTCACAGCGAGATATTCAAGATATTGTCATTGCCACCATTGTTAACACAATATCTCAAGAACCAGTTAACCAATTTCATTCATATTTAGCATAAGGGTGTACTTGGGTGATCCTCCAACACTTTGTATTACTGATTTGTTGTGACGGTGGGGGGGCTATCTCATCTCCTGATGACTCTTCTTTATTTTCCTTTTTAATGTTTCACACAAGTGCTGTATGTTGGCAAGTTTCATGAGACTATCCAAATGTATTCATTACAATAAATAGAAAATGCTACACAATGTATTACACACAATGTACAAGTACAAGGTTTCAAAGTACATATCTTTGCAGACACACAAATTAATGGGGCTCTAATTCAGCACTGCTGTGAAAATGAACTGTTCAGCACTTCAACAACTGTTTCTAGCAATTAGTGCTTAATGGGACATTTGATGCTTGTGCTTTTTAAAACACTTTCAGGATGTGCATTATGATAGAAGTTGTAGATTTGAAAGATGTGGAAAAAACAACTTTTTAAATCATCCACATAGCAGTAAAGAAACCAAGATATACGAGGTCTATTAGAAAAGTATCCAACCTTATTATTTTTTTCAAAAACCATATGGATTTGAATCACGTGTGATTACATCAGACATGCTTGAACCCTCGTGGGCATGCGAGAGTTTTTTCACGCCTGTCGGTTACGTCATTCGCCTGTGGGCAGTCTTTGAGTGAGGAGTCGCCCACCCTCTCGTCGATTTTTCATTGTTTAGGAATGGCTCAGAGACTGCTACTTTGTTTGATAAAAATTTTTTCAAAGCTGTAAGGCACAACTGAGTGGAAACCATTCGATAAATTCAGCTGGTTTTCGGTAAAAAATTTTAACGGCTGATGAGAGATTTTAGTCTGGTAGTGTCGCTTTAAGCACGGCCCACGGCGCCTGACGGCGATCTGCGCTTCGAGGCGGCAGCGTCTCGCTGTTTCAAGTTGAAAACTTCCACATTTCAGGCTCTGTTGACCCAGGAAGTCATCAGAGAACAGAGAACTTTCAGAAGAAGTCGGCATGAGGAGTTTATTCGGACATTCCATTGTTAACGGACATTTTGTAATGAAAGAACGTGCGGGCAGAGTCGCATGTCGGGCCGGACCCAACCGCGGGGGGTCGCGACAGGAAAAACACCTCCGTTGGAAACCTTAACAGACAAGTTGGAACATGCCCAAGCTGTTAAACAATTTCTCAGTTTCTCACTTGTTGAAAGCCATCAAAAGCCGCTTGAATTTTACAAATGGTTTCAACACGGAGGTGTTTTTCCTGTCGCGGCGCACACAGATTCGCAGAGTCATCACGGAAACGACTCGGTGAATTTGCGCGCACGTCTTTCATTACAAATGTCCTTAAACAGTGGAATGTCCGCATAAAGTCCTCATGCCGGCCTCTTCTAAATCTTCTCTGTTCTCTCACGACGTCCTGGGTGAATTAAGCCTTAAATTAGGATGTTTTCAGCTCGAAACAGGCCGACGACGGCGCCTGGAAGCGCTGCGCGACGTCCCGCTCCGTGGGAAGTCCTTACAGCGACAAAAACACCCCATAATCTCTCATCAGCCGTTAAACTTTTCACCGAAAACCAGCTTAATTTCTCGAATAGTGTCCACTTGGATATTCCTCACAGGTCCAGAAAAATTTTTGATAAAGCAACGCGCGCCGTCTCGAGCAGCGTGTGAAACAAAGGAATTCAGCCGAGAGGGCTGGACCACATCTCACTCAAGGCCTGCCCACAGGGAAATGACATCACCGACACGCATGAAAAAACTCACGCATGCGCACGAGGGTTCAAGCATGATTGGTGTAATCGCACGTCATTCAAATCCATATAATTTAAAAAAATAAATAAAAGTGTTGGTTTCTTATCTAATACACCTCGTATACAGGAGTAACAAAGTGCATACAGTATGCAAAAAGTGTAGTCTTAAAGTATTACTTGAAAAGCTAACACACCTAAGGGCACTTTGTATTCTATCACATTCTTATTAAGAGGCATAAAATGGTGATGCTTTACCAGAACCCTTTGCCATATGTATTCAGTATAACAATCAATGTCACAGAACACTTTAGCGTCAACATCAAATGTGCGATTGGTTGTGTATGAAAATCCAGAAGTAATAATGTACCTATATATGTACTTAATATCCTTTATATTGTGTTGAGAATTTTTGATTATTTTCAGTTTTAACATTGGCCGTACCTTCCGTATTATACTATTGATAAAAGGAAATTTGGGAAAAGCATCACTGTTTGACATTTCAGGGATAGCCCATTAATTAATGGGTGGATCTGACATATTAATGGGGTTGACACAATGGTTTAAAGGTACTCCAGAAAACATCTTGAAAACTAGAAAAGATGCCACATTTAATAACTGCATCAAATAACATCCAGGATGCTGTCCAGTGCACATTTATTTATCCATCTTTTAATTCCTTATTTTAACAATTTCATCAGTTCATTACTATTGGATTTTGTGCATTGGTTGGAGTATACGTACGTTTATTGTTTGCTGCTTCTTTTATTCTTGGATTTTTGATTCTTGGGTAAGCATTTCATACTTTATTGTTCTTCTTATTACTGTTTATTATATTGTTGTTCTTCTTATTGTTTATTTATTTATTATTATTATTATTATTATTATTATAATACCCCCCTCACACATCCAGAATGAGGCCAAGTGACGTCAGAATGACAAATCGGCGCACATCTGAAAACTGTCTGGTTTCAGTTCCAAAACGTTCTGACAGCCATCTGTTAGAGTCCACACAGTTGGTCAAAATCGGCCGATGGCTCCGAGCGTGATGCACAGATTCAAAACTCTCCGGGCGCCGTCGAGATGGGACACCTATCCGACGGCAGTCCATGTGCAGTCGAGGACCATCTGACAGCAATTTACATACTCTGATGGTGGAAAAACAGGAACCAAAATGATTTGAGCGCATGCGAGGGAACCTCGAGATGGATCTGGCATGGCAAAGCCTGCCAGTATGCCCTGCAGGTGCCACATATAATAATGTGTGCTACATGCGCGCACATGTAGCGGCTTACTCGACCTTATGAAAAACACACACACTGAGCGATCATTTCCTCATGTCAGCACTTCTATGCACACACATGCACATGAGGTCAGTGAGCCTGGGAAACAGAGGACAAGTGAAGGAGTGATTGAATGGGAGTGTGTGACTGCACGGATGCAGGCTTGGACATATGTGGCGTGAGTCTGGTCCATACCATGGTTGTTCTTTGATGTCCAGTACAGGTCCTGTGCAAAAGGAGGAACACAGAGCTCCAGTCCCGTGTTTGCCATCCAGACATTTGGACATCGGACAGTCTTCAGTGCCTTTTATGGCCGTCTGACAGCAGTCTGTGTCGTCTACATATGCCTTGGATGCGATCTGACAGGTGTGGACAAGGCAGTCTGTTTGCATTCTGACATGGCTGATCATGCCTCTTATCCTCCCAACTGCATCTGGAATATGACCATTTTTGCCGTGTCGGCCTGCTTCCTGCACATTCTGGCTATGTGTGACGGGGGCTTTATGTCCATGTGATTCTTGGTTTCTTTTGTTTTCCGTTTTGTTTTGTTTATATCTATATATATATATATATATATATCATATATATATATATATATATATATATATATATATATATATATATATATATATATATATATATACAGTAGTGTTCAGAATAATAGTAGTGCCATGTGACTAAAAAGATTAATCCAGGTTTTGAGTATATTTCTTATTGTTACATGGGAAACAAGGTACCAGTAGATTCAGTAGATTCTCACAAATCCAACAAGACCAAGCATTCATGATATGCACACTTTTAAGGCTATGAAATTGGGCTATCAGTACAAAAAAGTAGAAAAGGGGGTGTTCACAATAATAGTAGTGTGGCATTCAGTCAGTGAGTTCGTCAATTTTGTGGAACAAACAGGTGTGAATCAGGTGTCCCCTATTTAAGGATGAAGGCCAGCACCTGTTGAACATGCTTTTCTCTTTGAAAGCCTGAGGAAAATGGGACGTTCAAGACATTGTTCAGAAGAACAGCGTAGTTTGATTAAAAAGTTGATTGGAGAGGGGAAAACTTATACGCAGGTGCAAAAATATTATAGGCTGTTCATCTACAATGATCTCCAATGCTTTAAAATGGACAAAAAAAAAAACAAAGACGCGTGGAAGAAAACAGAAACAACCATCAAAATGAATAGAAGAATAACCAGAATGGCAAAGGCTCACCCATTGATGAGCTCCAGGATGATCAAAGACAGTCTGGAGTTACTTGTAAGTGCTGTGACAGTTAGAAGATGCCTGTTGTGAAGCTAATTTATTTGCGAGAATCCCCAGCAAAGTCCCTCTGTTAATAAAAGACGTGCAGAAGAGGTTACAATTTGCCAAAGAACACATCAACTGGCCTAAAGAGAAATGGAGGAATATTTTGTGGACTGATGAGAGTAAAATTGTTCTTTTTGGGTCCAAGGGCCACAGACAGTTTGTGAGAGGACCCCCAAAATCTGAATTCAAGCCACAGTTCACAGTGAAGACAGTGAAGCATGGTGGTGCAAGCATCATGATATGGGCATGTTTCTCCTACTATGGTGTTGGGCCTATATATCGCATACCAGGTATCATGGATCAGTTTGGATATGTCAAAGTACTTGAAGAGGTCATGTTGCCTTATGCTGAAGAGGACATGCCCTTGAAATGGGTGTTTCAACAAGACAATGACCCAAGCATACTAGTAAACAAGCAAAATCTTGGTTCCAAACCAACAAAATTAATGCCTCACAGATGCGAAGAAATAATGAAAAGCTGTGGTTATACAACTAATACTAGTTTAGTGATTCACAGGATTGCTAAAAAAAAAAGCAGTTTGAACATAATAGTTTTGAGTTTGTAGCGTCAACAGCAAATGCTACTATTATTGTGAACACCCCCTTTTCTACTTTTTTTTACTAATAGCCCAATTTCATAGCCTTAAGAGTGCTTAACATGAATGCTTGGTCTTGTTGGATTTGTGAGAATCTACTGAATCTACTGGTACCATGTTTCCCATGTAACAATAAGAAATATACTCAAAACCTGGATTAATCTTTTTAGTTACATAGCACTACTATTATTCTGAACACTACTGTGTATATATATATATATATATATATATAGATCCACAAATTAGAAAGGTACATGTACTAATTTTGTTTAAAAAGGCATTTGAGTCTATGCCTATGGTTAATCCTTTTGTGTTAAGCTGGCCTATTTTAAACATTGTTTAAGGTATCACTTTTGTAGTGGTGTTTGTGCTGTTTGGGGCTGGCTAAAACATTTCTTAATAATCAACAATTATTGTCTTTTTTCGTGATGGTGGTGTGGTCTATCATGGAATACGGAGTATATACCAGGGGTGGCCAAGTTCGGTCCTCGAGAGCCACCTTCCTGACACTCTTAGTTGTCTCCCTGCTCCAACACACCTGAATCCAATGAAAGGCTCATTAAAAGTCTGCTAACGAGTCTTTCATTGGATTCAGGTGTGTTGGAGCAGGGAGACAACTAAGAGTGTCAGGAAGGTGGCTCTCGAAGACCGAACTTGGCCACCCCTGGTATATACGGTGATGTTTGCAATAAAATAGCCAGCACAGGGGAAATTGGTTTTGTTTGTCCCAGAGGTTTGCCACTCTTTAAAGGATATTGGATTATTTTTGGTGCTACCACTAAAGCTGCAACTCATATTCATTCTCTGTCACTTATACTGTTGACTTCATCATGAGGAAGTTATCTAATACAGAGTAAATGCTGCGTGAAGGAGATGTAGGTCAACAGTCAGCAAAGTTACAGATGGCATTAATGCATAATGGAGCGTGGACATTCGAGCCTGTTCATACTGTGAAACTGTTCCTAACAGATGATGATTATATGCACCTGCAAAATCTTAACAGGGTCATTTGATGAACTGTTATTCAATTAAATTTAGATTTTAGACTGCATTAGGCTATATTAAATGCATGAGAATGGATGGTATAACATTTGTTTTTAAATGCAATACAAAATTAGTATGGCACTCAGAGAGTGCAGGACTCCACCAAGGCTCCATGGTCCTCTGTAATATAAATTTCAATATCAATTTCAATTAATTTTAATTTATATAGGAGCAAATCACAACAAAGCTCCCTGAAGGTGCTTCATACAATAAAGTCTAACCTTACCAACCCTTAAAACAAGCACACAGGTGACTGTGGTAAGGAAAAACTCCCTGTGATGATATTGAGGAAGAAACCTCAAGCAGACCAGATTCAGAGAGGTGACCCACCTCCTTAGGCCATTCTAACAGTTACAAGGTTTTTACAAAGTTTTACAAAGCTGAAGAAAAAAGAAACAGGAAATTTAAAACAACATAAAAAACAAGATGAAACTAGATGAGAAGACCACACAGGCATTTATGCCACAGGCAGGGGTCATCCAGCATTCCTGATGCTGTCAGTGGGCCTGTTCCCGCTGCAACATCCATTCCAAACACACACGCAGTGTGCTACATCAGCTGCAGACAGGGCATCTCGCAGTCAGTCCAGCACATTGTGGTCTGCAGCCGTCAGTCCTGCAATCCTATGCAATGTGATCCCTACCTCGGACAGAGAGACAAAGAGCAGAATCAGTCGGCTGGAAAAACTACACCCAAGGTATAATTCATCAGCAGGTAATCGACAGGAAAGCAGAAAAAATACGAAGGTGATCGCCGGCTGCTAGCCCTAAGCTTCACTGACAGACCCAGAAATGAGATAAAGTTGAGACCGAGACTCGTTATGTTTCTAATATAATAAGAAATTCCTGGACATCCAGCTGTTCACTGATGCAAGGCAATCCTCTAAGGCAGTGATTTTCAACCTTTTTTGAGCCGCGGCACCCTTTTTATATTTACAAAATCCTGCAGCACACCACTGTCATGTGTCACGTGTCACGCACCACTAACTCGACTGTCTCTACACGGTGCGTTAGCACGTTAGCAAGACGTGCGGTACAGATATGACGTAACATAGTATACTATAGTCATGGAGCTGTATATAAGAACTAGAGAGCGCAGTCCCATTGCTGCACACTAAACGAAAAGGTCCCTTCATGGACAGCGACATGATGCCTCCTAACCGGGCAAAATATGACGAAGTACCCGGATGTTAATGCATTTTCAATAGAGATTCGCGACTGAACACACTCAGAAAAATGCTCGCAAAATACGTGTTAAAATGCCATTTTGTCCTGGATAGAGCCAGTAAAATTAAATTACATTAAATTATGTCAGGAAAGTATTAAACTTACTCTGACACACACACATTCTCAAATATTAGTGTTGAAAGTTACACGGATCTGTGCTGTAAGCTACACTGCTGGGCTGAGCTGCTGCTGCTGTGTTCAACGCAGCGCGGCTCCTAAAACCATTACAATACATTTATATATATTATATTTTTACACAATTATCCTTATTGACCAGTTTCATTCATCAATCAATCAATCAACTGTTTTTCTTATATAGCGCCAAATCACAACAAACAGTTGCCCCCATTCATGAAGTCTAGTGGTGTGTGTGTGCACATTCTCTGTGTGTGTGGCAGCACAACACGGGTCATTAATCTCATTATTTTAAGGTGCAAAAAAAAAAAAAAAAAAACTCCCCAGTCTTGTCCAGCAATTTTTAGTCACTAATGACAAGAATTTTAACTAGACATTGGTCTAGCAGTGGAAAAATATCAACTAGACATAAGTGAAAATAATGATCCGTGTCATCGGGTGACACAGGTACGGCAGGAGACATACAGCTGTTTATCATCCAAATATCACAGAACACAGTGACAACAATAACCAAAACTACTTACTTCTGGAAGGAAATATTGTCTCCCTTGTTCCTCCGTTTGTGACTTTGCCAACATGCGCAGCTTTCCGGCATATTCCACCTGTTTTCTTGACGAGACTAAGTGAACTTCTATCGCCACAAATCACTAACTTGCCCGGAATTAAAATGGCGATCACGCCTCCTTGTCGGCACACAGCTCAGCGCTACTGCGCGCTTTGCTGCCATCTCCTGGAATAAAAGAGCATTACACCATCTGCCACACTATTACAAGGCACATACACCCGATAATGGTGATATCTGATAATTGCCCACGGCACCCCTGTACGATCGATCACGGCACCCTAGGGTACCGCGGCACCCCGGTTGAGAATCACTGCTCTAAGGATTTTATGTGTACGAAAAATTACCAGCAGTTATCGCATGTACAACTGGGTGTCATCGGCATAGCAATGAAAGGTAATCCCAAAATACCACAATATGTGCCCAATATAAAGGGAGAAAGCATGCGGCCTAAGACGACTCCTGTGGAACCCCATATTTCATGTCGCCAAGGCTGGAGGTAGTGTATGTACAAAACACATGGACGACCGGGTAGGTATGATTTCAACCATGCAAGGACATTCCCAGTAATCCTAAAATGATTCTCCAGGCTGTCAAATAGAATATGATGATCCACACTATCAAATGCAGCACTGAGATTAACAGCACCAGAACCATAGTGGTGTCTGAATCCATTGCAAGCAGAAGTAAAACTTGATTAAACTGAAAAATGTCATGTTTGTTACCAAAGCAAGCTCTCAATGAATTAATGCGTCTTCAAATGCTCTCTAAACTCAGAAAAAAATTGGTCTGAAAAACAAACAGGAACAAAAATCTGAAATCAGGAAAAAATTACTAAAAAAAATTACCAACCATAAAAATAAATTACTCTGAAAACAGAAAACTCAAAAAAACAAAAAAATTATTCCAAATAAGAGAATATTACTCAGAAAACCGAAATAATTACTCCGAAAAAAACAAATCAATCAAAATCAATTTTATTTATATAGCGCCAAATCACAACAAACAGTCACCCCCAAGACGCTTTACATTGTAAGGCAAAAGCCATACAATAATTACAGAAAAACCACCACGGTCAAAACGACCCCCTATGAGCAAGCACTTGGCGACAGTGGGAAGGAAACTCCCTTTTAACAGGAAGAAACCTCCAGCAGAACCAGGCTCAGGGAGGGGCAGTCTTCTGCTGGGACTGGTGGGGGCTGGAGGGGAGATAATCAGGAAAAGACATGCTGTGTAAGAGAGTCACCAATAGATTAAAAGCAGAGTGTGCATACAGAGACAAAGAGGTGAATAAAAGAAACACTCGGAGCATCATGGGAAACCCCCCCGACAGTCTAAGTCTATAGCAGCATAACTAAAGATGTTCAGGGTCACCTGATCCAACCGTAACTATAAAGCTTTTCAAAAAGGAATGTTTTAAGCTTAATCTTAAAAGTAGAGAGGGTGTCTGTCTCCCTAATCCGAATTGGGAGCTGGTTCCACAGGAGAGGAGCCTGAAAGCTGAAGGCTCTGCCTCAATCCTACTCTTACAAAACCTAGGAACTACAACTAAGCCTGCAGTCTGAGAGCGAAGCGCTCTATTGGGGTGATATGAGTACTATGAGGTCCCTAAGATAAGATGGGAACCTGATTATTCAAAACCTTATAAGTAAGAAGAAGAATTTTAAATTCTATTCTGGAATTAACAGGGAGCCAATGAAGAGAAGCCAATATGGGGTGAAATATGCTCTCTCCTTCTAGTCCCTGTCAGTACTCTAGCTGCAGCATTTTGAATTAACTGAAGGCTCTTCAGGGAACTTTTAGGACAACCTGATAATAATGAATACAATAGTCGAGCCTAGAAGAAATAAATGCATGAATTAGCTTTTCAGCATCACTCTGAGACAGACCTTTATTATTTTAGAGATATTGCGCAAATGCAAAAAAAGCATGTCCTACATATTTGCTTAATATGCGCATTGAAGGACATATCCTGATCAAAAATGACTCCAAGATTTCTCACAGTATTACTAGTGGTCAGGGTAATGCCATCCAGAGTAAGGATCTGGTTAGACACCATGTTTCTAAGATTTGTGGGGCCAAGTACAATAACTTTAGTTTTATCTGAATATAAAAGCAGGAAATTAGAGGTCTCCATGTCTTTATGTCTGAAAGACCGTTCCTGCAGTTTAACTAATTGGTGTGTGTCCTCTGTCTTCATGGATAGATAAAGCTGGGTATCATCTGTGTAACAATGAAAATTTTAAGCAATGCTTTCCTAATAATACTGCCTAAGGGAACATGTATAAAGTGAATAAAATTGGTCCTAGCCACAGAACCTTGTGGAACTCCATACATTACCTTAGTCCGTTGAAGAAGACTCCCCATTTACATGAACCAATTGTAATCTATTAGATAAATATGATTCAAATCACTGCAGCGCAGTGCCTTTACTACCTATGGCATGCTCTAATCTCTGTAATAAAATTTTATGGTCACAGTGATCAAAAGCTGCACTGAGGTCTAACAGGACAAGCACAGAGATGAGTCACTGTCTGAGCCATAAGAAGATCATTTGTAACCTTTCATTAATGCTGTTTCTTACTATGATGAATGCTGAAACCTGACTGAAACTCTTCAAATAGCCCATTCCTCTGCAGATGATCAGTTAGTGTTTTGAACTACCCTTTCAAGAATTTTTTGAGAGAAAGGAAGGTTGGAGATTGGCCCTATAATTAGCTAAGATAGCTGGGTCAAGTGATGGCTTTTTAAGTAATGGTTTAATTACTGCACCTTAAAAGCCCTGTGGTAGCCAACTAATAAGACAGATTGATCACATTTAAGATTTGAAGCATTAATAATGGTACGGCTTCCTTGAGCAGCCTGGTAGGAATGGGGTCTAATAGACATGTTGATGGTTTGGAAGAAGTGACTAATGAAGTAACTCAGACAGAACAATCGGAGAGAAAGAGTCTAACCAAATACCAGCATTACTGAAAGCAGTCGAACATAAAGATATGTCTTTGGGATGGTTATGAATAATTTTTCTCTAATAGTTAAAATTTTATTTGCAAAGAAAGTCATGAAGTCATTACTAGTTAAAGTTAAAGGAATACTCGGCTCAATAGAGCTCTGACTCTTTGTCAGCCTGGCTACAGTGCTGAAAAGAAACCTGGGGTTGTTCTTATTTTCTTCAATTAGTGGATGAATAGTAAGATGTCCTAGCTTGACGGAGGGCTTTTTATAGAGCAACAGACTCTTTTTCCAGGATAATGGAAGATCTTCTAAATTAGTGAGACGCCATTTCCTTTCAGCTTACGGGTTATCTGCTTAAGCTGCAAGTTTTGGGTTATACCACGGACGCAGGCACTTCTGATTTAAGGCTCTCTTTTTCAGAGGTAGCTCCAGCATCTAAACTGGGCTCAGTGAGGATGTAAAGCTATTGACGAGATAATCTATACTCACTCTCAGAATTTAGGTAGCTACTCTGCACTGTGTTTGGTATATGGCATTGAAGAACATAACAAAGAAGGAATCATATCCTTAAACCTAGTTACAGCGCTTTCAGAAAGACTTCTACTGTAATGAAACTATCCCCACTGCTGGTAGTCCATTTAAAGTAAATTAAATGTTTATTAAGAAATGATCAGACAAAAGGGGTTTTCAGGAAATACTGTTAAGTCTTCAACTTTCTATGCCATATGTCAGAACAGATCTAAAGTGTGGCTAAGGTGTTGGGGGGCTCATTTACATTTTGAGCGAAGCCAACTGAGTCTAATAATAGATTAAGCAGTGTTGAGGCTGTCATTCTCAGCATCTATGTGGATGTTAAAATCACCCACTATAATTATTTTATCTGAGCTAAGCACTAAGTCAGACAAAAGGTCAGAAAATCAAAAAGAAACTCACAGTAATGACCAGGTGGATGATAGATAATAACAAATAAAACTGGTTTTTGAGACTTCCAATTTGGATGGACAAGACTAAGAGTCAAGCTTTCAAATAAATTCTGTCTGGGTCTTTGATTAATTAATAAGCTGGAGTGGAAGATTGCTGCTAATCCTCCCTCCACCCGTGCTTCGAGCATTTTGACAGTTAGTGTGACTCGGGGGTTTGACTCATTTAAACTAACATATTCATCCTGCTGTAACCAGGTTTCTGTAAGGCAGAATAAATCATATGTTGATCAATTATATATCATTTACTAACACGGACTTAGAAGAGAGAGATCTAAAGTTTAATAGACCACATTTAACTGTTTTAGTCTCTGGTGCAGTTGAAGGTGCTATATTATTAATCTTTTTGAATTTTATGCTTAAATATATTTTGCTGGTTATTGGTGGTCTGGGAGCAGGCACCGTCTCTACTGGGATGGGGTATTGGGGGGATGGCAGGGGAGAGAAGCTGCAGAGAGGTGTGTAAGACTACAACTCTGCTTCCTGGTCCCAACCCTGGATAGTCACGATTTGCAGGGTTTAATAAAATTGGCCAGATTTCTGGAGATGAGAGCTGCTCCATCCAAAGTGGGATGGATGCAGTCTCTCCTAACAAGACTAGGTTTTCCCCAGAAGCTTTGCCAATTATCTATGAAGCCCACCTCATTTTTTGGACACCACTCAGACAGCCAGCAATTCAAGGAGAACATGTGGCTAAACATGTCACTCCCGGTCCGATTGGGGAGGGGCCCAGAGAAAACTACAGAGTCCAACATTGTTTTTGCAAAGTTACACACCAATTCAATATTAATTTTAGTGACCTCCGATTGGCGTAACCGGGTGTCATTACTGCCGATGTGAATTACAATCTTACCAAATTTACGCTTAGCTAGCCAGCAGTTTCAAATTTCCTTCATTCACCTGCTCTGGCCCCCGGAAGACATTTGACTATGGTTGCTGGTGTCGCTAACTTCACATTTCTCAAAACATAGTCACCAATAATCAGAGTTTGATCCTCGGCGGGTGTGTCGCCGAGTGGGGAAAAACGGTTAGAGATATGAACGGGTTGGTGGTGTACAGGGGGCTTCTGTTTAGAACTATGCTTCTTCCTCACAGTCACCCAGCCGGCCTGCTTTCCCAGCTGCTCGGGATCTGCTGGGGGACAGCTAACAGCAGCTAAGCTACCTTGGTCCGCACCAACTACAGGGGCTTGGCTAGCTGTAGGATTTTCCAAGGTGCGGAGCCGAGTCTCCAATTCGCCCAGCCTGGCCTCCAAGCTACGAAGCTACACTTATTACAAGTACCGTTACTGCTAAAGGAGGCAGAGGAATACTAAACATTTCACACCCAGCGCAGAAAAGTGCGGGAGAACAGGAGAAGCCACCATGCTAAAAGGGCTAAGAGCTAATAGTTGCGCTGAGCTAGCAGATTCCTAAAAACACACAAAGTAAAGAATGTGAAAATAATTTAGAGGTGATGCAACAGACAGGGTGCTTTAGTTAAGGCATGTGAAGATTACACTATGAAATAAATCGTTATCTAGTTATCTAGATCAATCTAACTACACAGATTAAACAGCTAACAGATACAGCAAAACACCGCTGTGTTCCGGAACAGTAAGTGATACAATACCGCAGTGAGAGCCAACCACCCAACCAAACAAACCAAAAAATAAATTTATCAAGTGAATGCAATACGCTTCCGTAGTTTTCTTCTCAAGTAGTCTAAGTAAATGGAGAATGTATTGAATGAAAGAAGATGGGTGGGCAGGGGTGTGCCCAAGTGATTAGTGCTCTTCATTTCATTGTGGAAGGTTCCCGTTCAAACACCACCCCTGCCACATTTCTCCATGTAATGTGGAATTGTGTGAGGAAGGTCATCTGGCATAAATCGTACATCAACTGTGGGACCTTATATGTAGACAGGTGTGTGACTTTCCAAATCATGTCCAATCAACTGAATTTATCCCAGGTGGTCTCCAGTTAAGCTGTAGGAACATCTCAAGGATGATCAGTGGAAACAGGATACACCTGCGCTCAATTCTGAGCTTCATGATAAAGGTTGTGAATACTTATGTACACGTAATTTCTTAGTTATTTTTAATGAATTTGCAAGAATCTAAAAAAAAAACATTTTTTTCATATTGTCATTATGGGGTATTGTGTGTAGAATTTTGAGGCAAAAAATGAATTTCATCTATTCTGGAATAAAGCTGTAACATAAAAAGATGTGGAAAAGTGAAGTGCTGTGAATATTGCTGTATATATTTGCTGGATGCACTGTATATCTTTGCATATCTTTTAACCAGTGGTGGACACAGTTCCGATAATCTGATAACGCTTATGATCGAAGATAATGTTTTCATTATCGGATTTCTTTTAGATAACTTAAAAACCATTATCGGACTAATTATCTTGCAATAAATTTTTGTCCCATAATTTTTAGACCTGTTAACGTGGTAAATAAGCTGAACAGCTACAATATTTATAAAACTTAAAATCAGTTGAGCACCTACCTGTTAAATGTTTCGTAGCTCGTGTCGTTCTACCCTCTGCAAAACAGAGAAGAGCTGCTTTAAGAAGAAACCACTCTATCCTCTGCAAGCAAAGGAGAACTGGTCCCCCCCCAAAAAAACTAATTTTAACCCCATACTGATACACGGGCAATATCACCCAAGTCATCCAAGCATACATTTTAACTTATGGTTCAACTTTTAACCAAACTAATGTCGGACAAGTTATTTCAATTTATGTCATGTCTGAAGTTTTATAAAGTGAAAATCAGACATATGTTTAGTTTTAAAGTAATGCGCTAATTTTTAAGGTTTTATATATGCTGTGCCCAGCAGTGCATTATGGGTAGGATAGGGTAATCTCAGTACGTTCACGACATGAGAAATGCATTTGAAACACTCTGATCAGGCTGTACGGACAACAGCATTAAACTCGAGTGCCTAAAACGCTTGTGAATATTCTCTGGGTTTATAGACATTGTTATTGTGTCTGCATTTATTAAATTCCACGCATCTTAAATGTAGCAGACACGGATTATCTGGAATTTGTTTTGGCAAGTTTTCAAGGTCTCTGCTGCCATCTACAGACCAGTAGTGTTCATTCGCCCTATTGACGTATCCCATAATCCCTTGCCTGCCAGAGAGTCGCTGCCATCAAACAACATAGAGAATCAACGCAATGACAGTTGTAAATTAATAAGAGGTCTGTTAGAAAAGTATCGGACCTTTTTATTTTTTCAAAAACCTGATGGATTTGAATCACGTGTGCTTGCATGAGCCAACCTTGAATCACGTGTGCTTGCATGAGCCAACCTTGAACCTTCGTGCGCATGCGTGAACTTTCCACGCCTGTCAATTGCATTTTCTGGTAAGCAGCCTTTGTGTGGGACGTGTGCAGTATGCTTGCCGTTTTCTTCTGCTCTGCCGTCAGAAGCTTCAGGAAAGAATTTCGCTGCCACTCTTTCATGGCAAAATCTTCTTTCACAGTGGAATGTACCAAAAAAGTGCTGATGTCCACCTCTTCCGCAATTTTCAGATAGTCACACGACGGTCCCACATCACCACAGCGTTCACTTTGGAAATGATCCGGTCATTTCAGCATGTGGATGGCCGATCGGAGCGTTGCTCGCTCTCCACCGTTGTGCAGACGTCTTTAAACCGGTTGTACCGCTCCTTAATCTGTGTGATGCCCATAGGATCATCACCGAAAGCCGTCTGAATAACCCAAATGGTTTCCACCTGGCTGTCGCCCAGTGGCAAAATTTGATGAGGCGCTGCTCCAGTCGTTCCGTCTTTTTCCTTGGAATGAAAAAACGCCGAGCGCACGACACACACCTCACACAAAGGCTGCTTACCAGAAAATGATGCAATCGACAGGCGTGGAAAAGTTCACGCATGAGCACGAAGGTTTGCTCATGCAAGCACACGTGATTCAAACCATCAGGTTTTGAAAAAAATAAAAAGGTCCGATACGTTTCTAACAGACCTCGTATTATATGACAAAAAAGTATTTTTTATGATTTTCGTCACGTTAATAAGAGACGCATGCATGATACCCTGAAAACTTGCTAAAACAATTATAACAAGTAATGCATGTCTGTTACATTTAATCTGCGTGGAATTTAATAAACGCAAACCAAATTTCAGACATATATATTAGTCTCGAACAAAGAGGACAAACAGTGTTGTAAAGAACAATAATCAAGACGTTAAAGAGCAAACTTCACTTTCCCCTAGAACGACATGATCAGGAAGCGATTGCAGCTCACAGCAGCTCCCACTGAAAATAACGGAGAGACAGCCTGTGATTCTCGCATGTTTACATAAAATAAACACAATAACAACGTCTATAAACCCAGAGAATATATTCACGAGAGTTTTAGGCACAATATAAAAATAGTTTATGTTGCGATGTTAATGGTGTTGTCTGTGTGCAGCAGTTAAAGTGCAGCGTGATCAGAGCGTCTCAATGCAGTTCTCAATGTTACTGAGATCTCGCAGCACGGCGACCTCTCTGAGGTTTTGCGGGATTTGAAACGTCAATAGGGCGAATAGCCAACATTTACGTGTCAAGACAATAATGAGTGCACGTTTTACAATATAATAAAACGTGCGCACTACATTATAAAATGTGCACACAATATCATAAAACGTGCGCACAATATAATAAAACATGCGCACAATATAATAAAATGAGCGAACATTCTCTCCATATGCAAAACAGTGCGTCTTAAGTCTGGACTTGAAAGTCTCCACAGAATCTGACTGTTTTATTGACGCAGGGAGATCATTCCACACAACAGGGGCACGATAAGAGAAAGCTCTGTGACCCGCAGACTTCTTATTCACTTTAGGGACACAAAGTAGTTCTGCACCCTGAGAACGTAAAGCCTGGGCCGGTACGTAAGGTTTAATTAGGTCAGCTAGGTAGGACGGTGCCAGTCCATGAATAATTTTATAGGTTAGTAGCAGAACCTTAAAATCTGATCTCACTGGGACAAGAAGCCAGTGAAGGGATGCCAAAATGGGGTGTATGTGGTTGAACTTTCTGCTTCGTGTCAAAAGTCTGGCTGCAGCATTTTGAACCAATTGGAGACCCCTAATGCTAGACTGTGGTAAACCAGAAAATATAACATTGCAGTAGTCCAATCTAGAAGAGATAAATGCATGGATCAGGGTCTCAGCATCAGCCATAGACAGGACGGGACGAATCTTTGCTATATTTCGCAGGTGGAAGAAAGCAGTCCTAGTAATATTTCTAATGTGGAGGCCAAAGGACAACGAAGGATCAGAAATTACCCCAAGGTTCCTCACTTCATTAGTGTGATGTATGACACACGAGCCGAGGCTGAGTGTTAACTGGTCAAATTGATGCCGATGTCTCACTGGACCAAGAACGATCATTCAGTCTTATCAGAGTTTAAAAGTAGGAAGTTTCTAGACATCCAACTTCTCACTGCTGCAAAGGCAATCTTCTAAGGATTTTATGTGAACGAGATTACCAGCAGTTATTGGCATGTATAACTGAGTATCATCTGCATAGCAGTGAAAGGTAATCCCAAAACGCCACAATATGTGCCCAAGGGGTGCTATATAAAGGGAGAAAACCAGGGGGCCTAAGACAGACCCCTGTGGAATCCCAAATTTCATGTCACAAAGATTAGAGGTAGTGTTACTGTACAAAACACAGTGAGAGACGGTCAAGTATGACGTCAGCCATGCAAGGGCACTCCCAGTAATCCCAAAATGATTTTCCAGCCTATCAAGTAGAATATGATGATCCACTGTATCAAATGCAGCACTGAGATCTAACAGCAACAGAACCGTAGTGGTGTCCGAATCCATTGTAAGCAGAAGATCATTCACCACTTTAGTGAGAGCCGTCTCTGTAGAATGATATTTTCTAAAAGCAGACTGCAGTGGCTCAAAGAGATTATTCTCAGTAAGACAGTCTACGAGCTGCTGTGACACCACTTTTTCCAGAATTTTAGAGAAAAATGATAGATTTGATATTGGCTGATAGTTTGTCAATACACTAGGGTCAAGATTAGGTTTCTTAAGTAATGGTTTAATCACTGCAGATTTGAAACATTTAGGAACAGATCCAGAAGTTAAAGAAAGATTAATAATTTCTAGCACAGTCGGCCCAAGAGTGGGCCACAGGTCCTTAAACAGTTTTGTTGGTATAGGACCAAATAAACAGGTTGTGCTTTTGTTGACATTACGACTTTTGTCAGCATGCCTAGTGAGATACTGTCAAATTCTGTAAATCTAGGTAATACCTCAGTAGTGGCGCCCCATCAATTGCAGGGTGTAGTGGCTGGATTAAGGCATGCCGGGATATGTTTAAGCTGATGTCTTCTATTTTCTTCCCAAATCCAGGAAATCTTGTGCTGTAAAGGAGAGTGAACTACAGGTGGTTGTCCGTGCAAAAGTGTTGCCACCGTGTTGAACAAGAACTTTGAGTTATGCTTGTTTTTGTTGATCAAATCAGAGTAGTAAGTCTGCTTTGTAGCCAATAATGCATGCTTATAGTCTAAGATAGCATCATGCCATGCAAGGTGTAATACTTCTAATTTTGAACGACGCCATTTCCGTTCTAGACCCCTTGCTTTATGCTTGAGGTCACGCAGATAATCATTGAACCAAGGTGACTGTGATTTAGGGGGGCGCGGTTTTAACACAGGTGGTGCAATCATGTCGAGTGTAGTTTGAGCACTGAGTTTAAACTATCCACAAGTCTGTCTACTGACTGGGTATTTGTCAAATGTGAAGCTAAGACATCAGGCAGTCTGGCTTCGAGTTCAGTCTTAGTTGAGGAGTTGATGCATCACCGTAAAGATATAAGGTTGTTTCCACTAAACACGGCAGTAAAACTGTAAACTTAATAAGTGAGTGATCAAACACCACTGATGTAAGAGGCATGATGTCAATATTCGTGACAGCAATACCACTTGCGGGATCAGATCCAGGGTATTTCCACTAATGTGCGTTGAATCCCGAATGCATTGCCGAAATCCTAATGCATCCACAACTTCCATAAATGATTTGCAGAGGGGATCAGAAGGCTTATTTATATGAATGTTAAAGTCACCAATGATCAGAATGTTATCTACACTAGTTGACAAGTTAGAGATGAACGCACCAAATTCATCTTACAATTCAGAATATGGGCCAGGAGGCCTATATTCAGTACGTAAGTAATACGACTGATTTTTATTCTTCTGACCTTGGCAATGTGTAATGTCCAGATCAGAGCGGAGAATCAGATGCTCAAATCAGTGATATTTGTAACCCCCAACAGCTAATAAGGTAAACCTAGATTTATAAATAAAAGCAACACCCCCGCCTTGCTTCGCATCACGAGGGACGTGACTAAATGTATATGGTGGTGGGCAGGCCTCATTTAAGGGGAGGACAGCTGTAGGTTTAAGCCAGGTTTCACAAAGCCCAATCATTCATTCCACGTGCGTTGTAGGTAGCAGACACAAAATCTTTACTATTGCTGGAACAACCACTGGGCCATCCTCAATTTCAACATCATCCAATATAGTAATGGGTATTAAGTTTGGAAAGCATATCCCTCTATGATTTTTATGGACACGACTATGGAAGCATGCCACAGTCTCAACTTGTTGAAATTCCCTCCCTGGCAAATAAACTGCACTATCACCATAGTGGATTTTCTGCACTAAGTTTCCCACTAAGCTAATGGATTCCACAACCACATTTGTCATAAGCTTTGCAGGGTCTCTAATCACCTGCTCCGTGGCCTGCTGTAGATTCCTAATGTTACCCTCCCTGTAGAGCTCTATCTATGTTCTCAGACAAGATGGCGGCGCCTTCCCCAGTAGGGTGGAGGCCATCTGGCATCAGCAAGCCACGGTGGCCCCAGAACGAAGGCCAGTTATCAATAAAGCTAAAGCCTTGCTGTCCACAAAACTGCGCCAGCCACCTATTTAATGATGTCAGCCTGCTAAACACCTCATCAGTACCTCGGGAGGGGAGGGGACCAGAGACTATTAATCGATGCTGACACATCTTTCTGGCAAGGTCACAAGTCCTCTCTATGTCCATTTTTGTGACCTCTGAGTGCTTCTTCCTGATATCATTGGTGCCAACGTGAATAACTATGTGACTATATCTCATGTCATGTTCCTTTGTTTGTCTTCCCTTCTGCAGCGTCAGCACCCTAAGATGAGATGCAATGTCGGGAGGTCTGGCCCCAGGAATACATTTAACATCAGCCGGCGTCTGTAACCTGATTTTGTGGGTGATGGAATCCCCTGTCACTAAAGTCCGGTGTTTCGGCCTGGAGACAGGAGTGGAAGTCACTCGTGGGCTCAGAGAATTCACATCTGGCAAATCCAAGGGGGAGAACCGATTCACAGTTTGCACTGGCGAGTGTGATCGGGGTGCCACAACCGGGCACCAACCCCTATGGGGCTTCCTCCGCCTAGCCGCAGTCCGAAAGCCGTCCTCCACAGCCGGCGTTTCTAAGCTGATGCTAATGGGCTCGCTAGCCGGCCCAACACTAACCTCATCTGGAGTGCCCGTAACATCTAACTCCACTGCGCTAAGAAGCTGCTCTAACTTACGGACACGGCTCTCTAAGAGAGCCACCCTATCTTCCAACATCACGCAGGATTTACGGAGGGTGTAAAGT
The DNA here is from genome assembly GCF_902500255.1 of Thalassophryne amazonica. Taxonomy (NCBI): domain Eukaryota; kingdom Metazoa; phylum Chordata; class Actinopteri; order Batrachoidiformes; family Batrachoididae; genus Thalassophryne; species Thalassophryne amazonica. The sequence goes on from NC_047104.1 coordinate 81,396,966, forward strand.
ATAATAAGTAGTGTACTTTGTGCACTAAGAAATTCAAAAATGTAGCCAAGCAAACACGAGCTAACCAATAATGGATAAGCTAACCACTCCTAAGGCTCACACAGACGCAGATAAATGAATTAAAATTCACAGCAGTTACACTGAAAAACTAACAGAAGTATTAAACAGGTAAAAAGCAGCAGCTATAAATACACTAAACAGTTAATTAACTAACAGGAGTGTAAAAAATGAAATGAAAAAATGATAAGGGTCAGAAATAGCTGACGCAGGCTAACCGCTAGCGAAAACGCTAGCCGCTCCTAAGATTTTACACAGGAGTAAAAATTACTTAAAATTCACAGCAGTTCAACTGAAAAATGAACAGAAGTATTAAACGGGTAGAAAAGAAACAGCTATAAAAAGTAAACGGAGAGGGGAGGTGTTGACCTAGCTAGCGAAAGCTAACCGCTAGCGAATGCTAACTGCTAGCGAATGCTAACTGCTAGCGAATGCTAACTGCTAGCGATTCACAACAGAACTGTTGTTAAATAACATTCAGAGTAGATACAATCAATAACCAGAAGAGTGCTAAACAGAAATAAAAGAAGCATATACAACCGTGTGAAGTTCAGAGTGGCGTCACAGCAATAAATAATTTGCGATCTGTTTGTGTTTGTTACAAAACCTCAGAATTAGTGCATTATTCAACATTAAAAGATATATGTTATATTTTAACTTTGTACAAATGACAGAATTGACATTAATGGAGTTATTCTATCGGTATTAATGTTATTTATAAATCCAAACCATAAGTCAGCACTGCTTTATTTTCCAAGACCTCTGCCTGACCAGAGCGTTGTGATTGGGTAGAGGGCTGGGCTTTGTGGCTGCTCTCAGCTTGCTCCTGTGCTGGAAGCCATGTAGTAAACAAGAGCTTCCAGCAAGGGGCAAGATGTTCAAAGACAGACGTGTGGGCTCATTGTTTGGGTCTGTTGTCGCTTTTGATGCTACCAGAAGCGATTGTGGTGTTAAAACTCAAATTCAGTTTATTAGTAGTTGCAAATATACCAGAGACAATACTGGAATTTATTAGTTATCAGTTATCTGTAACTTCAGATACATTTTTGGGTGGTTTATCGGTTTATCTTTATCAAAGATAACTTTTCAGTTATCTGATTATCTGTTATCGAAGTTAATTTTTTGGTTATCTGTGCCCACCACTGCTTTTAACTATTTTACTTGTCATGCCTTCACCGGGCCTTGAGTACTGAAATTTCATTTCTTTCATTTACTACGTTTGAAAAGACAATAAATGAACCTTGACCTTGATGATGTTGAATTTACTTTACAATGTCGTCAGGATAGAATTAGATTTTTCTTGTGATGATGGAGGTGATGGTCTAGTGGTTATGTGTTGGGCTGCAGCCCACAGGATCTTCGGTTCAAAACCCAGCAACACTTGAAAATTACTAAGTGCCCTTGGGCAAGGTCCTTAATCCCCCAGTTGCTCCTGGTGTGTTGTGAGCGCCTTGCATAGTAGCAGCCTGACATCGGTTTTGTTAGTGTGTCTGTGTGAATGGGTGAATGTGAGACCTAATTGTAAAGCACTTTGAGCTTCTGATGCAGATGGAAAGCGCTATATAAATGCAGTCCATTTACTATTCTTTCTGATGTCATGAGAACAAGACCATTAAGTTTTCCATTCTGAGGTCATAGGGCCAGAATGTAAGGTTTTACTTTATGATGTCATGGTGCAAGTACGTGTTAGTCTCAGGTAAACCCATCACTGTTAGTTTCTTTACTGTAAGTTACTGTTAAGTTAGTTCCTTTTACTCTATGTCTTGCACCCAGTCTGTTACCCCACAAAGTCACAGTCAGTAATTACTTTTGTACTTTAAGTAATTTAGTTAAATTTTGCTGCATCAAACTTTATTCAGCTCTTCCTTGGTTCAAGGTCTATCTCGCTGTCAAATTTTATTGAAATTGGTGTGTTTTTGAGATATTCCACAAGAAAGCAAACAAACAGACAAACAAATGAAAACATTTCCACCATGGAAATAAACCAGGTTAAGGAAAATGATGGTGTGCATTCCTGAATCTTATGCCTTGTGGAGCTGCTTTGAGTCCTCAGTGATGACCAACCTAGCTGGTCTATGGTCCAACCTCATCTCCTGAAAATATCCATCTATCTGCCACAGTCTGGTGATGCATAAGCCATAAGCCCACCTTGGATTTGGCCTTGTCCGGTCACTGGGCTTGTAAGCAAAGAGGTGCCTGCATGCTTCATCATGCTTGGGAAAACACACTCCATGGTGTTTGTCTCACAGCTGATGGTATCTCATGAAGCATGTAATAGGCCCACCCACAGATTCTCCACACAGACATTGAACACATCCACTCATTATCATAGCTCACTAGTCTGTCATGAAATACAGTACAAAACCACACCGTCAAACATGAATTATGGCATTAAATCAACATCTTTCTGACACAAATTGTAAAGTAACGTGACATACATTTACAAGGTCTTTGGTTGCTGAACTGCATTAAATTGTAAATACTGAACCCCAGGCTGCACATAGCAGTGTTCATTGTTCCAGAAAAGGTTTCATTGAACCATCTCTTTATTTTGCTTGTATGGAGTAAAAAGACCTATAATGTGAATTTAACAAACTATTAATGTTACATGGGTGCTAATAATATTTCTAGTCTCTTTGCTGTGATTTGGAGGTATACACCATTTTGGGACCATTTTAAACATATTATTTCCACATTGCACTTTTACTGTTATTGTGAAATACATGTACCTTTTTCAATTTATTGCTGTACAGCACATCCAGAAAGTATTCACAGCACTTCACTTTTTCCACATTTTTTTTTATGTTAGAGCTTTATTCCAAAATGGATGAATTTTTTTTCCTCAGAATTCTACACACAATACCCCATAATGACAATGTGAAAAAGGTTTTTTTATATTATTATTTTTTTGCAAATTTATTAAAAAAAAAACAAAAACTACACTCATAGAGCACAAACCTCCGCCAACACTAGTTTCTAATTCCACAAAATTTTACCTTGGAAAAAATTTTCAAAGTCCTGTTAATTGGCTTTTCATAAGCTAAATTAGATGTGACCAAATGTAAGGAGTGTGTATTTATTTTATGCACTTGAATCAAAGTTTTGTTTTGTTTTTGTGGTGTTGTCAGGTGTTTTTTTTTTTTTTCTTTCAACTTTATCCATTTCTGAATTCTTTTTCAGATAATTTTTACAGAACATTGGTTAGGGCCTTTTCCCACTTAGTGAGAATATGTACAACTTAGGGTGACACCCGTCGGGGCAGCTTGTATGAGCGAACCAAAAACATCATGCTGACGGGCAGGCGTGCATGTTGCTTGACCAGTGCGATGGTTCGTGCACATGGGAACACAGTTCCACCAGCTGCACGATGTGGTTACACATCACGCAGCTGCTATGAAGAAAAATAAATAAAAAATTTTAAAAATACATGCTGTGACGGTTACATGCACATGAGAAACAGCAGTTTTTCACAGCAGCTACCCAATGTGGTCACACATTGTGCAGCTGCTGTGAAAATTAAAAAATAAAAATTACATGCCACTTACGGGAATCAAACCTGTGCCAAAAGCTCTGATTGCCAGTCAGAAACTTTACCGGTGAGCTATGATCGCTGTCCTGTAAATGATGTGGGAAACTGCCTCATATCAGGAAGGACATGGACGTATTTAAAGAAAAAAACAAGAAACACACACCATATAAAAATATCACATTATATTGAATCCCTCTTATCAAGTGGGCAATACAAATATGATCTGTTTGTTTCTCTGTAAATGACCCATGGTCACAGACATCAAAGAAATGACATGAATGATGAAGCAGTTCGCTCTTCTCATGTCCGTATCTACTGGTCTGGTGCATCCAGTCGGCCGCACACACGTATTCTGCCCAACACGTGCATCTTGTGGACACCACACCACAGGACAGACACCACGTCATGTGGAACAGTGCTCACATGGGTGGTGTGACAGTCAGATTTGACGGTCTGTTTCAACCTGGGGGCTGCAGCGTGCGCACACTGCAGCCCGTCGCCAGGCGATATAGTTTTTATTTATGTCCACGTGATGACAGAAAGCAGACACGTGCGTCACAGTGGGCAGTTATTAGCCCATGTCCGTCCAAACATAGTACGTGTTATCCAGCTGGGATGTCCAGAAGGACAGATCTCCACACCTGCTTCTGTCGGCGGCCACACCCCCGTCAGTTCAGCGCACAGACCAAAGCCACACTCGTGGGGCACTTAGGCAAATTTCACTGCGAGTATGACAATGTGTGACTATGTTTACATGCAGCCAATAACCCTTTCATAACCAGAATATAGCAATAACCCGGTTGTTCACGGCCATGTAAACACCCTATGTAAAAACCCGAATATGCTCATATTCCGATTTTTAAAAACCCAAATAAGACCCCTGGGTTACTCCTTTTCTAACCCGAATATCAGATCGTATAAACGCTCATCGAATCTTGGTTTTCTGAGTACGGCAACTACTTATATGCGGCGCACGCAGCCCACCGGACACCACAGAAGCAGAGATAAACAGCGCATTGTGTTCTGTGTCCTTATCAGGCGGGCCGTTGTGGCACCCGTCACCGCGATTGCTCTGCCTCCGATGCGCTTGCTAAGTCTGAGGGCTTGGTAAACGCCGCAGCGGGCCACTCACATCGTCCCCTCTCTGCTGTGCGAAGCTGTGCCAACTGTGGCAACAGGTCCAGAGACTACGCTCGCTGTTTTGATAGATTTCTGGTGGAAAAAATCAACAGCGCTGCAGGGTCTCGGTATACCGCAGCCGCAGAGCTCCATGGCCATGACTTGGATTCTTTGCGGGTCCCGCATCCGTACCCCCGGAGGCAGTGAGCACGCGCACTGTGTTCTTCGTGTGTCTATTTATAATCTTCTCACCCAGAAGAAAAAAGAGAGTGTTTACACAGGAGAGAAAAGTGTATAAAGTGTGTAGTGAGGGTTTTACACGAAGCAGGATTTGCACGAACGCCAAATCAAGCACCGGTGGAACGCGCATCGCTCTTTAGATGGGGATATTCCAAATGATACCATTGACCATGTATACAGGAGTAACTCTGTCTGCTTAAGCATGTAAATGGGTTATTTCTAATGATTCAGAAACCGGAATATTGACCTTAACCCAAATATTAACGGCTGCCGACTGTTGTCATGTAATAGTGCGAATGACCACACATTTAAAGATAATTATAGTGGGCGATTTTAACATCCACACAGATGCTGAGAATGACAGCCTCAACACTGCATTCAATCTATTATTAGACTCAATTGGCTTTGCTCAAAATGTAAATGAGTCCACCCACCACTTTAATCATATCTTAGATCTTGTTCTGACTTATGGTATGGAAATTGAAGACTTAACAGTATTCCCTGAAAACTCCCTTCTGTCTGATCATTTCTTAATAACATTTACATTTACTCTGATGGACTACCCAGCAGTGGGGAATAAGTTTCATTACACTAGAGGTCTTTCAGAAAGCGCTGTAACTAGGTTTAAGGATATGTTTCCTTCTTTATGTTCCCTAATGCCATATACCAACACAGTGCAGAGTAGCTACCTAAACTCTGTAAGTGAGATAGAGTATCTTGTCAATAGTTTTACATCCTCATTGAAGACAACTTTGGCTGCTGTAGCTCCTCTGAAAAAGAGAGCTTTAAATCAGAAGTGCCTGACTCCGTGGTATAACTCACAAACTCGCAGCTTAAAGCAGATAACCCGTAAGTTGGAGAGGAAATGGCGTCTCACTAATTTAGAACATCTTCACTTAGCCTGGAAAAAGAGTCTGTTGCTCTATAAAAAAGCCCCCGTAAAGCTAGGACATCTTACTACTCATCACTAATTGAAGAAAATAAGAACAACCCCAGGTTTCTTTTCAGCACTGTAGCCAGGCTGACAAAGAGTCAGAGCTCTATTGAGCCGAGTATTCCTTTAACTTTAACTAGTAATGACTTCATGACTTTCTTTGCTAATACAATTTTAACTATTAGAGAAAAAATTACTCATAACCATCCCAAAGACGTATCGTTATCTTTGGCTGCTTTCAGTGATGCCGGTATTTGGTTAGACTCTTTCTCTCAGATTGTTCTGTCTGAGTTTTTTTTTACTTCTCATCCAAACCATCAACATGTCTATTAGACCCCATTCCTACCAGGCTGCAAGGAAGCCCTACCATTATTAATGCTTCGATCTTAAATATGATCAATCTATCTTTATTAGTTGGCTATGTACCACAGGCTTTTAAGGTGGCAGTAATTAAACCATTACTTAAAAAGCCATCACTTGACCCAGCTATCTTAGCTAATTATAGGCCAATCTCCAACCTTCCTTTTCTCTCAAAAATTCTTGAAAGGGTAGTTGTAAAACAGCTAACTGATCATCTGCAGAGGAATGGTCTATTTGAAGAGTTTCAGTCAGGTTTTAGAATTCATCATAGTACAGAAACAGCATTAGTGAAGGTTACAAATGATCTTCTTATGGCCTCAGACAGTGGACTCATCTCTGTGCTTGTTCTGTTAGACCTCAGTGCTGCTTTTGATACTGTTGACCATAAAATTTTATTACAGAGATTAGAGCATGCCATAGGTATTAAAGGCACTGCGCTGCGGTGGTTTGAATCATATTTCTAATAGATTACAATTTGTTCATGTAAATGGGGAATCTTCTTCACAGACTAAGGTTAATTATGGAGTTCCACAAGGTTCTGTGCTAGGACCAATTTTATTCACTTTATACATGCTTCCCTTAGGCAGTATTATTAGACGGCATTGCTTAAATTTTCATTGTACGCAGATGATACCCAGCTTTATCTATCCATGAAGCCAGAGGACACACACCAATTAGCTAAACTGCAGGATTGTCTTACAGACATAAGGACATGGATGACCTCTAATTTCCTGCTTTTAAACTCAGATAAAACTGAAGTTATTGTACTTGGCCCCACAAATCTTAGAAACATGGTGTCTAACCAGATCCTTACTCTGGATGGCATTACCCTGACCTCTAGTAATACTGTGAGAAATCTTGGAGTCATTTTTGATCAGGATATGTCATTCAAAGCGTATATTAAACAAATATGTAAGACTGCTTTTTTGCATTTACGCAATATCTCTAAAATTAGAAAGGTCTTGTCTCAGAATTGATGCTGAAAAACTAATTCATGCATTTATTTCCTCTAGGCTGGACTATTGTAATTCATTATTATCAGGTTGTCCTAAAAGTTCCCTGAAAAGCCTTCAGTTAATTCAAAATGCTGCAGCTAGAGTACTGACGGGGACTAGAAGGAGAGAGCATATCTCACCCATATTGGCCTCTCTTCATTGGCTTCCTGTTAATTCTAGAATAGAATTTAAAATTCTTCTTACTTATAAGGTTTTGAATAATCAGGTCCCTTCTTATCTTAGGGACCTCATAGTACCATATCACCCCAATAGAGCGCTCCGCTCTCAGACTGCAGGCTTACTTGTAGTTCCTAGGGTTTTTAAGAGTAGAATGGGAGGCAGAGCCTTCAGCTTTCAGGCTCCTCTCCTGTGGAACCAGCTCCCAATTCGGATCAGGGAGACAGACACCCTCTCTACTTTTAAGAGTAGGCTTAAAACGTTCCTTTTTGCTAAGCTTATAGTTAGGGCTGGATCAGGTGACCCTGAACCATCCAGTTATGCTGCTATAGACTTAGACTGCTGGGGGGTTCCCATAATGCATTGAGTGTTTCTTTCTCTTTTTGCTCTGTATGCACCACTCTGCATTTAATCATTAGTGATTGATCTCTGCTCCCCTCCACATGTCTTTTTCCTGGTTCTCCCCCTCAGCCCCAACCAGTCCCAGCAGAAGACTGCCCCTCCCTGAGCCTGGTTCTGCTGGAGGTTTCTTCCTGTTAAAAGGGAGTTTTTCCTTCCCACTGTTGCCAAGTGCTTGCTCACAGGGGGTCGTTTTGACCATTGGGGTTTTTACGTAATTATTGTATGGCCTTGCCTTACAATATAAAGTGCCTTGGGGCAACTGTTTGTTGTGATTTGGTGCTATAAAATAAAATTGATTGATTGATTGCCGTGTGAGCAGTTTGTTCGTTTGTGTCAGATAGATGTGTGTGTGGCAAATAGATGTAGCAACAGGTGTACAAGGCAGCTACGATTTTACAAGTTTTGCACACGATTCCTGCTTCATGCGCACTTCATGCGCAAATTAACCATATTCGCACTATGTGTGAAGGGGCCCTTAGCTCTGCTATGCACAATTTCATTTCTTTTTGGCACTTGGTTTCCAACTGATAACTCGAAGATTGATGAACAGGCAGAAAATTGGAACCTCCATCCAATCCTGCTGGTGTAGGTAAATCCATAACAGAACAATGAGTGACTGAGGCATTTTTGAATGCGATATAATGCAAAATGTACACCAAATGAGCTTTTCATTAAATTCAAATGTCCACAAAATCCACAATCTGGTTTCAGATCCAGATCAAACTTTGCCAGGCAACAGTGAGTGCCAGTCTGCACCTCACTTTCAAATATGAGAGTGATTGGGGCATGTTTGATAAAGATATCATGTAAATATACATTAAAAGGGCTTTCAATGCTACATTTAAATGGCCACAAAATCTGAAATCGGGATCAGATCCAGATCAAATGTTGTCAGTCAATAAAGGATATCATCCAACATAACGCTTTCAAATATGAAAAAATATGTGATCTTTTTTGATCACATAGAGGAATCAGTTAAATGTAAACGTAATTATTGTATGGCCTTGCCTTACAATATAAAGTGCCTTGGGGCAACTGTTTGTTGTGATTTGGCGCTATATAAAAAAAAATTGATTGATTGATTGATTGATTGGTTATGAATTTTTGAAAATTATTTTAATTTAAAAGATGGGGATTTTTCCAGTTTTTCAAGATTTTTCCAACTTTGACCTTTGACTTTGAAAATTGAATCAGTTCTTGCCTATCATGATATGACTCTTCAGTAAGAATGTCATAACGATATATGAAAAATTGTGGGCTCCAGGCTGTTCAAACAAACTAGAACACTGTAGAGCACAACCCTCAGCCAACACTAGTTTCCACTTACTCACTCATCTTCAACCGCTTACTCCAGTTGAGGGTCACAGAGGGCTGGAGTCTATTCCAGCAGTCATAGGGCGTGAGGTGGTGTACACCCTGGACAGGACGCCAGTCTATCACAGGGCCACATATAGACAAACAACACATTCACATCCGCACACACATTTATGGACAATTTAAAGTTTACAATCCTCCTGACCTGCATGTCTTTGGATGTGAGGAAGACGGTGCACCCGGAGGGAACCCACGCAGACATGGGGAGAACACGCAACCTCCACACAGAAAGACCACAGGTGGGAATTAATCCCATGACCTTCTTGCTGTGAGGCAACAGTGCTAACCACTAACCCACCATGCTGCCCCACTAGTTTCCAATTCCACAAATTTTTACCTTGGAAACATTTTCAAGGTCAAAGTCCTGTTAGAAGTGGCTTTTCATAAGCTAAATTAGATGTGATAAAATGTCAAGTATGTACGAGGTCTGTCCGTAAAGTATAGGTCCTTTTTATTTTTTTTTTAATTAAATGGATTTGAATCACGTACGATTGCATCAGTCAAGGCTGAACCCTCATGCGCATGCGTGAGTTTCCCCACGCCTGTCGGTGACGTCATTCGCCTGTGGGCACGGCTTGTGGGAGGAGCGCTCCACCCCCCTTGTCGGATTTTTTCTTGTGAGAAAATGGCCGAACGCTTGGAGCAGCGTTACTGCATTAAATTCTGCCAGAAACTTGGCGACAGCCGCAGAAACGATTCGAAAATCCAAACGGCTTTCGGAGATGAAGCCATGAGCAGCACACGGATTAAGGAGTGTTACAACCAGTTTAAAGATGGGCGCGTAACGGTGGAGTGCGAGCCGCGCTCCGGTCGGCCATCAACGAGCCAAAATGACGAGATTGTTTCCAAAGTGCACTGTCCGAGAAATTGCTGAGGAAGTGGACATTAGCAAGACTTCGGCACATTCCATCATAACGGACGATTTGGGCATGAAAGGAGTGGCGGCGAAGTTCGTGCCGAGGTTGCTGACGGCGGAGCAAAAGCACCTCCGTGTGGAAGTCTCACAGGACATGCTGCACTCCATTGACACTGATCCCAGCTTTATGGACACCATAATCACCGGAGATGAGTCCTGGGTGTACGGGTATGACCCGTAAACCAAATTTCAGTCGTCACAGTGGAAGCATTCCACGTCGCGAAGACCGACGAAGGAGCGCCAAGTGCGCAGCAACATCAAGGTAATGCTGACTGTTTTTTTGACTCCCGTGGTGTGGTACACCATGAGTACGCACCACAGGGTCAAACAATAACAAAGGAGTATTACAGGGATGTCCACCGTCGTCTACGTGATAGTGTGCGGCGCAAGAGACCGGAGTTGTGGGCCGGAGGAAATTGGCGCCTCCAGCATGACAACGTGCCAGCTCATTCCTCTCATTTAATTCAGACTTATTTGACCAAAAACAGACTCTGGTGGTTCAACAGGCGCCTTACTCCCCTGACATGGCCCCTTGTGACTTTTGGCTCTTCCCAAAACTTAAAATACCATTAAAAGGAACCCGATTTGAGACAAGAGAGGACATTATGGCTGCGACGACAGCGAAGCTGCACGCCATCCCGAAAAAGGCGTTTTTGGAATGCTTCCAACTGGCGACACTGCTGGGAGAAGTGTGTGGAGTCCCAAGGAGAGTACTTCGAGGGTGATTAGGTTTCCAACCCTCCAGGTAAGCCAGTTTTTTTTTCCCAGCCAATGGTCCGATACTTTACGGACAGACCTCGTATTTTGTTCATGCGCTGAAAACAAAGTTTTTTGTGGTATTATCAGGTCGTTTTTTTTTTTTTTTCATCTTTTTCAGTTTCTAAATTCTTTTTCAGATAATTTTCACAGACCATTGGTTATGCACAATTTGTCATTGCTTTTTGGCACTTGGTTTCCAACTGATAACTGGAAGACAGACAAACAGGCATAAATTTGCTCTGTCCAATTTTGGTGGTGTAGGTAAATCCATAACCGAAAAAGTGAGAGTGATTGAGGCACTTTTGATTGAGATAAAATGCAAAATGTACACCAAACAGGCTCTTCAGTATTAAATTCAAATGTCCACAAAATTCACAATCCGGATCAGATCCAGATCAAACTTTGTCAGGCGATAGTGAGTACCAGTCTGCACCTGATCAAAAATATTTGATCAGGTTTTCACTCTACAAGCATGGTGCTCTAGTTTGTTTGATTGTGAACAGCCTGTGACCCACAATTTTTCACATATTGTTGTGAAATTTTTACTGAAGATTCATATCCTGATAAGCAAGAACTGATTACATTTTAAAGGTCATAGGTCAAAGGTCAAAGTCAGGAAAAATCTTGCAAAACAGGAAAAATCCCAATCCTTTAACATTGAACCAATTTTCAAAAATTTGTAAATGTCAAAAAAGGTTGAATTTCTTTCATATTTGAGAGCGACCCAGGGTATACAGGGAGAAGGATGCTGAGGATGGAGCCACCAAGCAGGAGGAGAAGAGGGAGGCCAAAGAAGAGTTTATGGATGTGCTGAGGGAGGACATTGAGGTGGTTGGTGTGACAGAAGAAGATACAGAGGACAGGGTGAGATGGAGATGATTGATTCTGTGAAGGTTCTCAGTTGTCCAGGTGGTTTCCATAGTGGAGAAGCTTGAATCTTTGACTGGACTGGGTTGCTTGACGAGAGGACGTTTCACGTCAAATCGCAGAAGCTTCCTCAGCTAAAAGTAAGAATTTTAGCTGAGGAAACTTCTGCAATTTGAAGCGAAACATCCTCTCGTCAAGCAACTCAGTCCAGTCGAAGATTCAAGCTTCTCTACTATGTAAACGATTGATCTGCCGTGGCGACCCCTAATGGGAGCAGCCAAAAGAAGAAGATTTGAGAGCGTTAAGCCCTGGTCACACGGCACTAAAGAAAGACAATAGAGCCCAAACGAAACAAGAAATCTGGACTTTTGTTGACTTTCGGAGGCATCACGTAACCTTTATTCAGCTTCGTTCCTGCAGCTGGCGCTTTGTTATTATTTTTAAACTGTTGAAAATTGAGATGAGTTTCCTCCGCAGGGTGGCGGGGCACTCCCTACGATAGGGTGAGGAGCTCGGTCACTCGGGAGGACCTCGGAGTCGAGCCGCTGCTCCTCCACGTCGAAAGGAGTCAGTTGAGGTGGCTCGGGCATCTTTTCCGGATGCCCCCTGGACGCCTCGCTGGAGAGGTGTTCCGGGCACGTCCCACTGGAAGGAGGCCCCGGGGAAGACCCAGGACACGCTGGAGGGACTACATCTCTCGGCTGGCTTGGGAACGCCTTGGGGTTCCCCCAGGAGCTGGGGGAGGTGTGTGTGGATCGGGAGGTCTGGGCAGCTTTGCTTGAGCTGCTGCCCCCGCGACCCGACTCCAGATAAAGTGGAAGAAAATGGATGGATGATGGATGGATGGATGTTGAAAATTTTGAAAGAACACCGCCAACAACCTCAATTCAATCGTATTTTTTTTGCTTTTGTTCTCGATGGTTTCTTGTCATTTGCTTAGTTTTCATAATGTTAGCATTTTGTTTGACTTTCGTCCACCTTCATTCAACCTACCAAGTCTGACGTATTGAACAAAGGTTCACAAATGCAACAATATCTGAACAAATCAATAACTAAATCTTCAACAAGCTGAACGAAACATCCTTGTATCACTAATGAATTCTTCATTTTTGGGAAGAAAAAAGCAACATTTTCATACAGAAACAATAGTGTGAAGAACGTTTCATAAACTACTTTCACTATTTATGCATATTCAACTGTTTGTGGCTGGCCTGTGTGTGCGCGTCTTCGCGAGTAGCCTTCGTCTGACACGCAGAGTTCCCCGTGGATGATGCCATGGACTCATCAAAGGTACTCGTAAGGATAAGTACTATCACAGATAAAGAGCACAACAAGGTACAAACACGCCACGAGAACTCAGAATGTAAAGACAAACAAAAATTGTTGTTGTGAAGACAAACAAAATCTCTCACCTGCAAGTACTGCGGAAATGAGGACAAGGCTGGCTGCACTCGGTTTCATAACCAGTTTCAGTCACATCATCGTGAATGTTTCGTTTTGATTTTGTTCAAAGTGTAGAGGTCGAGGTTCACTTTGTTTTTCTTTCATTAGTTTCAGTTTTGTTTTGTTCGCTTGATTTGGAGGCTTTTCGCTGATGGGAAAGGTGCAGGAACTTTCGTCCACCTCTTCTCAACGTTTTGTGACTGTGACTTTTTATCCTTTGTCCAGCTATTGTGCCGTGTGACTGGGGCATTATGTAGGATGGTATCCTTTATCGACTAGCAAAATTTGATCTGGATGTGATCCGGATTACAGATTTTCTAGCCATTTAAATTTAACATTGAAAACTCCTTTTAATGTGTATCTTACATTATATCTGAATCAAACATGGCCCAATCACTCTCATGAGTGCCAGTCTGTACTTCACTTTTATTGAAGTACAGACTGGCACTCGCTATCGCCTGACAAGGTTTGATCCAGATCTGAGCCGGATTGTGGATTTTGTGCATATTTGAATTTTATTGAAAAGCCATTTTGTGAACATTTTGCATTATATCTCAGTCTCATTTTTCTGTTATGGATTTTCCTAAAACACCAAAATGGATGGAGAGTCCAGTTTTATGCCTGTCTGTTTGTCTTCCAGTTATCAGTTGCAAAACAAAGTGTGAAAAAGCAATGACAAATTGTGCATATCAGAGATAAACAATGTTCTGGGAAAATGATCTGAAAAAGAATTCAGAGACCAAAAGGTTGGAAAAAAAACCTGACAACACCACAAAAAAAATCTTTGTGCATAAAAACAAATGCATGAACTATATACATGCTCCTGACATTTGATCACATCTAATTTAGATTATGAAAAGTCACTTTTAAAAGGACCTTGACCTTGAATTTTTTTCCAAGGTAAAAATTTGTGGAATTGGAAACTAGTGTTGGTGGAGGTTTCCGCTCTAGGAGTGCAGTGCTCTAGTTAAATTAGTTAAATACACTGAACAAAACTATAAATGCAACACTTTTGTTTTTGCTCCCATTTTTCATGAGCTGAACTAAAACATCTAAAACTTTTTCAACAACCCCAATTCAAATGAAGTTGGGACATTGCATAAAATGTAAATACGAGGTCTGTCAATAAAGTATCGTACCTTTTTATTTTTTTCAAAAACTATATGGATTTCATTCATATGTTTTTACGTCAGACAAGCTTGAACCCTCGTGTGCATGCGTGAGTTTTTCCATGCCTATTCGGTGACGTCATTTGCCTGTGAGCACACCTTGTGGAAGGAGTGGTCCCGCCCCCTCGTTGGATTTTCATTCTCAGCAAACAGCTGAGCTACTGCCGCTTTGTTCCTTGAAATTTTTTTCAGGAGCTCTGCCAGACAACCAGCTGGAAACCATTTCGAAGATTCGGTTGTTTTTCGGTGAAAATTTTCCGGGCTTCACAGAGATTAAGGACTGTTACTACAGCTTTAAGGACGGCCCACAATGGCGCATGGTGCGCTGCGCTCCAAGCTGCGACGACGAGGCAGAAAACGCCAGATCATTTCTAAGCTGATGGCTCTGTGGATACGAGACCGTCGTGTGCACTTTCTCTGATCATCACAAGAGCTGGACATCAGCCATTTTCCGGCAGATTTCACTTTTAACAAGAGATTTTGTCATGAAAAGCTGCGCGGAGGCTTCATGCGTAACGACCGATTTGCTGTTTGAGCGAGACAAAGGAACACCTCCGTTTCGGCGTGTCATGGGACAAGTTAGGACATGCCCAGCTCTCCACAGTTTCTCTGATACTTACTGGACTGGTAAGCATTGAAAGCCGAGATAGGCATGTCCTAACTTGTCCCATGACACGCCGAAATGGAGGTGTTCCTTTGTCTCGCTCAAACAGCGAATCGGTCGTTACGCATGAAGCCTCCGCGCGGCTTTCCATGACAAAATCTCTTGTTAAAAGTGAAATCTGCCGGAAAATGGCTGATGTCCAGCTCTTGTGATAACCACAGAAAGTGCACACGACGGTCTCGTATCCACAGAGCCATCAGCTTAGAAATGATCTGGCGTTTTCTGCCTCGTCCTCGCAGTTCGGAGCGCGGCGCGCCGAGCGTCCTTAAAGCCATCCTTAAAGCCGTCCTTAAAGCTGTCCTTAAAGCTGTAGTAACAGTCCTTATTCTCTGTGAAGCCCGTAAAATTTTCACCGAAAGCCAGATAAATTTTTCAAATGGTTTCCAGGTGCCAGTCTCTAACAGCTTCTGAAAAAATTCTGATGGAAAAAAAGTCCATGTATATAATATATTTATATATATATATAGATCCACAAATTAGAAAGGTACATGTACTAATTTTGTTTAAAAAGGCATTTGAGTCTATGCCTATGGTTAATCCTTTTGTGTTAAGCTGGCCTATTTTAAACATTGTTTAAGGTATCACTTTTGTAGTGGTGTTTGTGCTGTTTGGGGCTGGCTAAAACATTTCTTAATAATCAACAATTATTGTCTTTTTTCGTGATGGTGGTGTGGTCTATCAATGGAATACGGAGTATATACCAGGGGTGGCCAAGTTCGGTCCTCGAGAGCCACCTTCCTGACACTCTTAGTTGTCTCCCTGCTCCAACACACCTGAATCCAATGAAAGGCTCATTAAAAGTCTGCTAACGAGTCTTTCATTGGATTCAGGTGTGTTGGAGCAGGGAGACAACTAAGAGTGTCAGGAAGGTGGCTCTCGAAGACCGAACTTGGCCACCCCTGGTATATACGGTGATGTTTGCAATAAAATAGCCAGCACAGGGGAAATTGGTTTTGTTTGTCCCAGAGGTTTGCCACTCTTTAAAGGATATTGGATTATTTTTGTGCTACCACTAAAGCTGCAACTCATATTCATTCTCTGTCACTTATACTGTTGACTTCATCATGAGGAAGTTATCTAATACAGAGTAAATGCTGCGTGAAGGAGATGTAGGTCAACAGTCAGCAAAGTTACAGATGGCATTAATGCATAATGGAGCGTGGACATTCGAGCCTGTTCATACTGTGAAACTGTTCCTAACAGATGATGATTATATGCACCTGCAAAATCTTAACAGGGTCATTTGATGAACTGTTTATTCCAATTAAATTTAGATTTTAGACTGCATTAGGCTATATTAAATGCAATGATGAATGGATGGTATAACATTTTGTTTTTAAATGCAATACAAAATTAGTATGGCACTCAGAGAGTGCAGGACTCCACCAAGGCTCCATGGTCCTCTGTAATATAAATTTCAATATCAATTTCAATTAATTTAATTTTATATAGGAGCAAATCACAACAAAGCTCCCTGAAGGTGCTTCATACCAATAAAGTCTAACCTTACCAACCCTTAAAACAAGCACACAGGTGACTGTGGTAAGGAAAAACTCCCTGTGATGATATTGAGGAAGAAACCTCAAGCAGACCAGATTCAGAGAGGTGACCCACTCCTTAGGCCATTCTAACAGTTACAAGGTTTTTACAAAGTTTTACAAAGCTGAAGAAAAAGAAAAGGAAATTAAAACAACATAAAAAACAAGATGAACTAGATGAGAAGACCACACAGGCATTTATGCCACAGGCAGGGGTCATCCAGCATTCCTGATGCTGTCAGTGGGCCTGTTCCCGCTGCAACATCCATTCCAAACACACACTGCAGTGTGCTACATCAGCTGCAGACAGGGCATCTCGCAGTCAGTCCAGCACATTGTGGTCTGCAGCCGTCAGTCCTGCAATCCTATGCAATGTGATCCCTACCTCGGACAGAGAGACAAAGAGCAGAATCAGTCGGCTGGAAAAACTACACCCAAGGTATAATTCATCAGCAGGTAATCGACAGGAAAGCAGAAAAAATACGAAGGTGATCGCCGGCTGCTAGCCCTAAGCTTCACTGACAGACCCAGAAATGAGATAAGTTGAGACCGAGACTCGTTATGTTTCTAATATAATAAGAAATTCCTGGACATCCAGCTGTTCACTGATGCAAGGCAATCCTCTAAGGCAGTGATTTTCAACCTTTTTTGAGCCGCGGCACCCTTTTTATATTTACAAAATCCTGCAGCACACCACTGTCATGTGTCACGTGTCACGCACCACTAACTCGACTGTCTCTACACGGTGCGTTAGCACGTTAGCAAGACGTGCGGTACAGATATGACGTAACATAGTATACTATAGTCATGGAGCTGTATATAAGAACTAGAGAGCGCAGTCCCATTGCTGCACACTAAACGAAAAGGTCCCTTCATGGACAGCGACATGATGCCTCCTAACCGGGCAAAATATTGACGAAGTACCCGGATGTTAATGCATTTTCAATAGAGATTCGCGACTGAACACACTCAGAAAAATGCTCGCAAAATACGTGTTAAAATGCCATTTTGTCCTGGATATCGAGCCAGTAAATTAAATTACATTAAATTATGTCAGGAAAGTATTAAACTTACTCTGACACACACACATTCTCAAATATTAGTGTTGAAAGTTACACGGATCTGTGCTGTTAAGCTACACTGCTGGGCTGAGCTGCTGCTGCTGTGTTCAACGCAGCGCGGCTCCTAAAACCATTACAATACATTTATATATATTATATTTTTACACAATTATCCTTTATTGACCAAGTTTCATTCATCAATCAATCAATCAACTTTTTTCTTATATAGCGCCAAATCACAACAAACAGTTGCCCCATTCATGAAGTCAGTGGTGTGTGTGTGCACATCTCTGTGTGTGTGGCAGCACAACACGGGTCATTAATCTCATTATTTTAAGGTGCAAAAAAAAAAAAAAAAAACTCCCCAGTCTTGTCCAGCAATTTTTAGTCACTAATGACAAGAATTTTAACTAGACATTGGTCTAGCAGTGGAAAATATCAACTAGACATAAGTGAAAATAATGATCCGTGTCATCGGGTGACACAGGTACGGCAGGAGACATACAGCTGTTTATCATCCAAATATCACAGACAAAGTGACAACAATAACCAAAACTACTTACTTATGGAAGGAAATATTGTCTCCCTTGTTCCTCCGTTTGTGACTTTGCCAACATGCGCAGCTTTCCGGCATATTCCACCTGTTTCTTGACGAGACTAAGTGAACTTCTATGCACACAAATCACTAACTTGCCCGGAATTAAAATGGCGATCACGCCTCCTTGTCGGCACACAGCTCAGCGCTACTGCGCGCTTTGCTGCCATCTACTGGAATAAAAGAGCATTACACCATCTGCCACACTATTACAGCACATACACCCGATAATGGTGATATCTGATAATTGCCCACGGCACCCCTGACGATCGATCACGGCACCCTAGGGTACCGCGGCACCCCGGTTGAGAATCACTGCTCTAAGGATTTTATGTGTACGAAAATTACCAGCAGTTATCGGCATGTACAACTGGGTGTCATCGGCATAGCAATGAAAGGTAATCCCAAAATACCACAATATGTGCCCAATATAAAGGGAGAAAAGCATGCGGCCTAAGACGGACTCCTGTGGAACCCCATATTTCATGTCGCCAAGGCTGGAGGTAGTGTTGTACAAAACACATGGACGACTGGGTAGGTATGATTTCAACCATGCAAGGACATTCCCAGTAATCCTAAAATGATTCTCCAGGCTGTCAAATAGAATATGATGATCCACACTATCAAATGCAGCACTGAGATTTAACAGCACCAGAACCATAGTGGTGTCTGAATCCATTGCAAGCAGAAGTAAAACTTGATTAAACTGAAAAATGTCATGTTTGTTACCAAATCAAGCTCTCAATGAATTAATGCGTCTTCAAATGCTCTCTAAACTCAGAAAAAAATTGGTCTGAAAAACAAAAGGAAAAAAAAATCTGAAAATCAGGAAAAAATTACTAAAAAAAATTACCAACCATAAAAATAAATTACTCTGAAAACAGAAAAACTCAAAAAAACAAAAAAATTATTCCAAATAGAAATTACTCAGAAAAACAGAAATAATTACTCCGAAAAACAAATCAAATCAAAATCAATTTTATTTATATAGCGCCAAATCACAACAAACAGTCACCCCAAGACGCTTTACATTGTAAGGCAAAAGCCATACAATAATTACAGAAAAACCCCAACGGTCAAAACGACCCCCTATGAGCAAGCACTTGGCGACAGTGGGAAGGAAAACTCCCTTTTAACAGGAAGAAACCTCCAGCAGAACCAGGCTCAGGGAGGGGCAGTCTTCTGCTGGGACTGGTTGGGGCTGAGGGGAGATAATCAGGAAAAAGACATGCTGTGGAAGAGAGTCACCAATGATTAAAAGCAGAGTGGTGCATACAGAGCAAAAGAGGTGAATAAAAGAAACACTCGGAGCATCATGGGAAACCCCCAGCAGTCTAAGTCTATAGCAGCATAACTAAAGGATGGTTCAGGGTCACCTGATCCAACCGTAACTATAAGCTTTTTCAAAAAGGAAGGTTTTAAGCTTAATCTTAAAAGTAGAGAGGGTGTCTGTCTCCCTAATCCGAATTGGGAGCTGGTTCCACAGGAGAGGAGCCTGAAAGCTGAAGGCTCTGCCTCAATCCTACTCTTACAAAACCTAGGAACTACAACTAAGCCTGCAGTCTGAGAGCGAAGCGCTCTATTGGGGTGATATGGTACTATGAGGTCCCTAAGATAAGATGGGACCTGATTATTCAAAACCTTATAAGTAAGAAGAAGAATTTTAAATTCTATTCTGGAATTAACAGGGAGCCAATGAAGAGAAGCCAATATGGGTGAAATATGCTCTCTCCTTCTAGTCCCTGTCAGTACTCTAGCTGCAGCATTTTGAATTAACTGAAGGCTCTTCAGGGAACTTTTAGGACAACCTGATAATAATGAATTACAATAGTCGAGCCTAGAAGAAATAAATGCATGAATTAGCTTTTCAGCATCACTCTGAGACAAGACCTTTATTATTTTAGAGATATTGCGCAAATGCAAAAAAGCAGTCCTACATATTTGCTTAATATGCGCATTGAAGGACATATCCTGATCAAAAATGACTCCAAGATTTCTCACAGTATTACTAGTGGTCAGGGTAATGCCATCCAGAGTAAGGATCTGGTTAGACACCATGTTTCTAAGATTTGTGGGGCCAAGTACAATAACTTTAGTTTTATCTGAATATAAAAGCAGGAAATTAGAGGTCATCCATGTCTTTATGTCTGAAAGACGTTCCTGCAGTTTAACTAATTGGTGTGTGTCCTCTGTCTTCATGGATAGATAAAGCTGGGTATCATCTGTGTAACAATGAAAATTTAAGCAATGCTTTCTAATAATACTGCCTAAGGGAAACATGTATAAAGTGAATAAAATTGGTCCTAGCACAGAACCTTGTGGAACTCCATAATTAACCTTAGTCCGTGAAGAAGACTCCCCATTTACATGAACAAATTGTAATCTATTAGATAAATATGATTCAAATCACTGCAGCGCAGTGCCTTTAATACCTATGGCATGCTCTAATCTCTGTAATAAAATTTTATGGTCAACAGTATCAAAAGCTGCACTGAGGTCTAACAGGACAAGCACAGAGATGAGTCCACTGTCTGAGGCCATAAGAAGATCATTTGTAACCTTCATTAATGCTGTTTCTGTACTATGATGAATGCTGAAACCTGACTGAAACTCTTCAAATAGCCCATTCCTCTGCAGATGATCAGTTAGTTGTTTTGCAACTACCCTTTCAAGAATTTTTGAGAGAAAAGGAAGGTTGGAGATTGGCCTATAATTAGCTAAGATAGCTGGGTCAAGTGATGGCTTTTTAAGTAATGGTTTAATTACTGCCACCTTAAAAGCCTGTGGTAGCCAACTAATAAAGACAGATTGATCACATTTAAGATTGAAGCATTAATTAATGGTACGGCTTCCTTGAGCAGCCTGGTAGGAATGGGGTCTAATAGACATGTTGATGGTTTGGAAGAAGTGACTAATGAAAGTAACTCAGACAGAACAATCGGAGAGAAAGAGTCTAACCAAATACCAGCATTACTGAAAGCAGTCGAACATAAAGATATGTCTTTGGGATGGTTATGAATAATTTTTTTCTAGTAGTTAAAATTTTTTTGCAAAGAAAGTCATGAAGTCATTACTAGTTAAAGTTAAAGGAATACTCGGCTCAATAGAGCTCTGACTCTTTGTCAGCCTGGCTACAGTGCTGAAAAGAAACCTGGGGTTGTTCTTATTTTCTTCAATTAGTGATGAATAGTAAGATGTCCTAGCTTGACGGAGGGCTTTTTTATAGAGCAACAGACTCTTTTTCCAGGATAAATGAAGATCTTCTAAATTAGTGAGACGCCATTTCCTTTCCAGCTTACGGGTTATCTGCTTTAAGCTGCAAGTTTTTGGGTTATACCACGGAGTCAGGCACTTCTGATTTAAGGCTCTCTTTTTCAGAGGAGCTCCAGCATCTAAACTTGTGCTCAGTGAGGATGTAAAGCTATTGACGAGATAATCTATCTCACTCTCAGAATTTAGGTAGCTACTCTGCACTGTGTTGGTATATGGCATTGAAGAACATAACAAAGAAGGAATCATATCCTTAAACCTAGTTACAGCGCTTTCAGAAAGACTTCTACTGTAATGAAACTTATTCCCCACTGCTGGTAGTCCATTAAAGTAAATATAAATGTTATTAAGAAATGATCAGACAAAAAGGGGTTTTCAGGAAATACTGTTAAGTCTTCAATTTCTATGCCATATGTCAGAACAAGATCTAAAGTGTGGCTAAGGTGTTGGGTGGGCTCATTACATTTTGAGCGAAGCCAACTGAGTCTAATAATAGATTAAGCAGTGTTGAGGCTGTCATTCTCAGCATCTATGTGGGTGTTAAAATCACCCACTATAATTATTTTATCTGAGCTAAGCACTAAGTCAGACAAAAGGTCAGAAAATCAAAAAGAAACTCACAGTAATGACCAGGTGGATGATAGATAATAACAAATAAAACTGGTTTTTGAGACTTCCAATTTGGATGGACAAGACTAAGAGTCAAGCTTTCAAATAAATTCTGTCTGGGTCTTTGATTAATTAATAAGCTGGAGTGGAAGATTGCTGCTAATCCTCCCTCCACCCGTGCTTCGAGCATTTTGACAGTTAGTGTGACTCGGGGGTTTGACTCATTTAAACTAACATATTCATCCTGCTGTAACCAGGTTTCTGTAAGGCAGAATAAATCATATGTTGATCAATTATATATCATTTACTAACACGGACTTAGAAGAGAGAGATCTAAAGTTTAATAGACCACATTTAACTGTTTTAGTCTCTGGTGCAGTTGAAGGTGCTATATTATTAATCTTTTTGAATTTTATGCTTAAATATATTTTGCTGGTTATTGGTGGTCTGGGAGCAGGCACCGTCTCTACTGGGATGGGGTATTGGGGGGATGGCAGGGGAGAGAAGCTGCAGAGAGGTGTGTAAGACTACAACTCTGCTTCCTGGTCCCAACCCTGGATAGTCACGATTTGCAGGGTTTAATAAAATTGGCCAGATTTCTGGAGATGAGAGCTGCTCCATCCAAAGTGGGATGGATGCAGTCTCTCCTAACAAGACTAGGTTTTCCCCAGAAGCTTTGCCAATTATCTATGAAGCCCACCTCATTTTTTGGACACCACTCAGACAGCCAGCAATTCAAGGAGAACATGTGGCTAAACATGTCACTCCCGGTCCGATTGGGGAGGGGCCCAGAGAAAACTACAGAGTCCAACATTGTTTTTGCAAAGTTACACACCAATTCAATATTAATTTTAGTGACCTCCGATTGGCGTAACCGGGTGTCATTACTGCCGATGTGAATTACAATCTTACCAAATTTACGCTTAGCTAGCCAGCAGTTTCAAATTTCCTTCATTCACCTGCTCTGGCCCCCGGAAGACATTTGACTATGGTTGCTGGTGTCGCTAACTTCACATTTCTCAAAACATAGTCCCAATAATCAGAGTTTGATCCTCGGCGGGTGTGTCGCCGAGTGGGGAAAAACGGTTAGAGATATGAACGGGTTGGTGGTGTACAGGGGGCTTCTGTTTAGAACTATGCTTCTTCCTCACAGTCACCCAGCCGGCCTGCTTTCCCAGCTGCTCGGGATCTGCTGGGGGACAGCTAACAAGCAGCTAAGGCTACCTTGGTCCGCACCAACTACAGGGGCTTGGCTAGCTGTAGGATTTCCAAGGTGCGGAGCCGAAGTCTCCAATTCGCCCAGCCTGGCCTCCAAAGCTACGAACAAGCTACACTTATTACAAGTACCGTTACTGCTAAAGGAGGCAGAGGAATAACTAAACATTTCACACCCAGCGCAGAAAAGTGCGGGAGAGACAGGAGAAGCCACCATGCTAAAAGGGCTAAGAGCTAATAGTTGCGCTGAGCTAGCAGATTCCTAAAAACACACAAAGTAAAGAATGTGAAAATAATTTAGAGGTGATGCAACAGACAGGGTGCTTTAGTTAAGGCATGTGAAGATTACACTATGAAATAAATCGTTATCTAGTTATCTAGATCAATCTAACTACACAGATTAAACAGCTAACAGATACAGCAAAACACCGCTGTGTTCCGGAACAGTAAGTGATACAATACCGCAGTGGAGAGCCAACCACCCAACCAAACAAACCAAAAATAAATTTATCAAGTGAATGCAATACGCTTCCGTAGTTTTCTTCTCAAAGTAGTCTAAGTAAATGGAGAATGTATTGAATGAAAGAAGATGGGTTGGGCAGGGGTGGTGCCCAAGTGATTAGTGCTCTTCATTTCATTGTGGAAGGTTCCCGTTTCAAACACCACCCCTGCCACATTTCTCCATGTAATGTGGAATTGTGGTGAGGAAGGTCATCTGGCATAAATCGTACATCAACTGTGGGACCTTATATGTAGACAGGTGTGTGACTTTCCAAATCATGTCCAATCAACTGAATTTATCCCAGGTGGTCTCCAGTTAAGCTGTAGGAACATCTCAAGGATGATCAGTGGAAACAGGATACACCTGCGCCTCAATTCTGAGCTTCATGATAAAGGTTGTGAATACTTATGTACACGTAATTCTTAGTTATTTTTAATGAATTTGCAAGAATCTAAAAAAAAAACATTTTTTTCATATTGTCATTATGGGGTATTGTGTGTAGAATTTTGAGGCAAAAAATGAATTTCATCTATTCTGGAATAAAGCTGTAACATAAAAAGATGTGGAAAAGTGAAGTGCTGTGAATATTGCTGTATATATTTGCTGGATGCACTGTATATCTTTGCATATCTTTTAACCAGTGGTGGACACAGTTCCGATAATCTGATAACGCTTATGATCGAAGATAATGTTTTCATTATCGGATTTCTTTTAGATAACTTAAAAACCATTATCGGACTAATTATCTTGCAATAAATTTTTGTCCCATAATTTTTAGACCTGTTAACGTGGTAAATAAGCTGAACAGCTACAATATTTATAAAACTTAAAATCAGTTGAGCACCTACCTGTTAAATGTTTCGTAGCTCGTGTCGTTCTACCCTCTGCAAAACAGAGAAGAGCTGCTTTAAGAAGAAACCACTCTATCCTCTGACAAGCAAAGGAGAACTGGTCCCCCCCCCAAAAAAACTAATTTTAACCCCATACTGATACACGGGCAATATCACCCAAGTCATCCAGAGCATACATTTTTAACTTATGGTTCAACTTTTAACCAACTAATGTCGGACAAGTTATTTCAATTTATGTCATGTCTGAAGTTTTATAAAGTGAAATATCAGACATATGTTTTAGTTTTAAAGTAATGCGCCTAATTTTAAGGTTTTATATATGCTGTGCCAGCAGTGCATTATGGGTAGGATAGGGTAATCTCAGTACGTTCACGACATGAGAAATGCATTTGAAACACTCGATCAGGCTGTACGGACAACAGCATTAAACTCGAGTGCCTAAAACGCTTGTGAATATATTCTCTGGGTTTATAGACATTGTTATTGTGTCTGCATTTATTAAATTCCACGCATCTTAAATGTAGCAGACACGGATTATCTGGAATTTTGTTTTGGCAAGTTTTCAAGGTCTCTGCTGCCATCTACAGACCAGTAGTTGTTCATTCGCCCTATTGACCGTATCCCATAATCCCTTGCCTGCCAGAGAGTCGCTGCCATCAAACAACATATAGAGAATCACGCAATGACAGTTGTAAATTAATAAGAGGTCTGTTAGAAAAGTAGCGGACCTTTTTATTTTTTCAAAAACCTGATGGATTTGAATCACGTGTGCTTGCATGAGCCAACCTTGAATCACGTGTGGCTTGCATGAGCCACCTTGAACCTTCGTGCGCATGCGTGAACTTTTCCACGCCTGTCAATTGCATTTCTGGTAAGCAGCCTTTGTGTGGGACGTGTGCAGTATGCTTGCCGTTTTTGTTCTTCTGCTCTGTGCCGTCAGAAGCTTCAGGAAAGCATTTCGCTGCCACTCTTTTCATGGCAAAATCTTCTTTCACAGTGGAAGGTACCAAAAAAGTGCTGATGTCCACCTCTTCCGCAATTTTCAGATAGTCACACGACGGTCCCACATCACCACAGCGTTCACTTTGGAAATGATCCGGTCATTTCAGCATGTGGATGGCCGATCGGAGCGTTGCTCGCTCTCCACCGTTGTGCAGACGTCTTTAAACCGGTTGTACCGCTGCCTTAATCTGTGTGATGCCCATAGGATCTATCACCGGAAAGCCGTCTGAATAACCCAATGGTTTCACACCAGGCTGTCGCCCAGTGGCAAAATTTATGAGGCGCTGCTCCACGTCGTTCCGTCCTTTTTCCTGTGGAATGAAAAAACGCCGAGCGCACGACAAACACCTCCACACAAAGGCTGCTACCAGAAAATGAGCAATCGACAGGCGTGGAAAGTTCACGCATGAGCACGAAGGTTTGCTCATGCAAGCCACACGTGATTCAAATCCATCAGGTTTTGAAAAAAAATAAAAATGTCCGATACGTTTCTAACAGACCTCGGATTCTATGACAAAAAAAGTATTTTTATGATTTCGTCACGTTATAAGGAGACGCATGCATGATACCCTGAAAACTTGCTAAAACAATTATAACAAGTAATGCATGTCTGTTACATTTAATCTGCGTGGAATTTAATAAACGCAAACCAAATTTCAGACATATATTAGTCTCGAACAAAGAGGACAAACAGTGTGTAAAGAACAATAATCCAGACGTTAAAGAGCAAACTTCACTTTCCCCTAGAACGACATGATCATGGAAGCGATTGCAGCTACAGCAGCTCCCACTGAAAATACGAGAGAGGACAGCCTGTGATTCCGCATGTTTACATAAAATAAACACAATAACAACGTCTATAAACCCAGAGAATATATTCACGAGAGTTTTAGGCACAATATAAAAATAGTTTATGTGCGATGTTAATGGTGTTGGTCTGTGTGCAGCAGTTAAAGTGCCGCGTGATCAGAGCGTCTCAATGCAGTTCTCAATGTTACTGAGATCTCGCAGCACGGCGACCTCTCTGAGGTTTTGCGGGATTGAAACGTCAATAGGGCGAATAGCCAACATTTACGTGTCAAGACAATAATTGAGTGCACGTTTTACAATATAATAAAACGTGCGCACTACATTTATAAAATGTGCACACAATATCATAAAACGTGCGCACAATATAATAAAACATGCGCACAATATAATAAAATGAGCGAACATTCTCTCCATATGCAAAACAGTGCGTCTTAAGTCTGGACTTGAAAGTCTCCACAGAATCTGAACTGTTTTATTGACGCAGGGAGATCATTGCCACACAACAGGGGCACGATAAGAGAAAGCTCTGTGACCCGCAGACTTCTTATTCACTTTAGGACACAAGTAGTTCTGCACCCTGAGAACGTAAGCCTGGGGCCGGTAGTAAGGTTTAATTAGGTCAGCTAGGTAGGACGGTGCCAGTCCAGGAATAATTTTATAGGTTAGTAGCAGAACCTTAAATCTGATCTCACTGGGACAAGAAGCCAGTGAAGGGATGCCAAAATGGGTGTAATGTGGTTGAACTTTCTGCTTCGTGTCAAAGTCTGGCTGCAGCATTTTGAACCAATTGGAGACCCCTAATGCTAGACTGTGGTAAACCAGAAAATATACATGCAGTAGTCCAATCTAGAAGAGATAAATGCCTGGATCAGGGTCTCAGCATCAGCCATAGACAGGACGGGACGAATCTTGCTATATTTCGCAGGTGGAAGAAGCAGTCCTAGTACTAATTTCTAATGTGGAGGCCAAAGGACAACGCAAGGATCAGAAATTACCCCAAGTTACTCACTTCATTAGTGTGATGTATGACACACGAGCCGAGGCTGAGTGTTAACTGGTCAAATTGATGCCGATGTCTCACTGGACAAGAACGATCATTCAGTCTTATCAGAGTTTAAAAGTAGGAAGTTTCTAGACTCCAACGTCTCACTGCTGCAAAGGCAATCTTCTAAGGATTTTATGTGAACGAGATTACCAGCAGTTATTGGCATTGTATAATGAGTATCATCTGCATAGCAGTGAAAGGTAATCCCAAAACGCCCCAATATGTGCCCAAGGGGTGCTATATAAAGGGAGAAAAACCAGGGGGCCTAAGACAGACCCCCTGTGAATCCCAAATTTCATGTCACAAAGATTAGAGGTAGTGTTACTGTACAAACACAGTGCAGAACGGACTGGTCAAGTATGACTTCAGCCATGCAAAGGGCACTCCAGTAATCCCAAAATGATTTTCCAGCTATCAAGTAGAATATGATGATCCACTGTATCAATGCAGCACTGAGATCTAACAGCAACAGAACCGTAGTGGTGTCCGAATCCATTGTAAGCAGAAGATCATTCACCACTTTAGTGAGAGCCGTCTCTGTAGAATGATATTTTCTAAAAGCAGGACTGCAGTGGCTCAAAGAGATTATTCTCAGTAAGACAGTCTACGAGCTGCTGTGACACCACTTTTTCCAGATTTTAGAGAAAAAATGATAGATTGATATTGGCTGATAGTTTGTCAATACACTAGGGTCAAGATTAGGTTTCTTAAGTAATGGTTTAATCACTGCAGATTTGAAACATTTAGGAACCAGATCCAGAAGTTAAAGAAAGATTATAATTTCTAGCACAGTCGGCCCAAGAGTGGGGCCCAGGTCCTTAAACAGTTTTGTTGGTATAGGACCAAATAAACAGGTTGTGCTTTTGTTGACATTACGACTTTTGTCAGCATGCCTAGTGAGATACTGTCAAATTCTGTAAATCTAGGTAATACCTCAGTAGTGGCGCCCACATCAATTGCAGGGTGTAGTGGCTGGATTAAGGCAGCCGGGATATGTTTAAGCTGATGTCTTCTATTTTCTTCCCAAAGTAATCCAGGAAATCTTGTGCTGTAAAAGAGAGTGACTACAGGTGGTTGTCCGTGCAAAAGTGTTGCCACCGTGTTGAACAAGAACTTTGAGTTATGCTTGTTTTTGTTGATCAAATCAGAGTAGTAAGTCTGCTTTGTAGCCAATAATGCATGCTTATAGTCTAAGATAGCATCATGCCATGCAAGGTGTAATACTTCTAATTTTGAACGACGCCATTTCCGTTCTAGACCCCTTGCTTTATGCTTGAGGTCACGCAGATAATCATTGAACCAAGGTGACTGTGATTTAGGGGGGCGCGGTTTTAACACAGGTGGTGCAATCATGTCGAGTGTAGTTTTGAGCACTGAGTTTAAACTATCCACAAGTCTGTCTACTGACTGGGTATTTGTCAAATGTGAAGCTAAGACATCAGGCAGTCTGGCTTCGAGTTCAGTCTTAGTTGAGGAGTTGATGCATCACCGTAAAGATATATAAGGTTGTTGTTCCACTAAACACGGCAGTAAAACTGTAAACTTAATAAGTGAGTGATCAAACACCACTGATGTAAGAGGCATGATGTCAATATTCGTGACAGCAATACCACTTGCGGGATCAGATCCAGGGTATTTCCACTAATGTGCGTTGAATCCCGAATGCATTGCCGAAATCCTAATGCATCCACAACTTCCATAAATGATTTGCCAGAGGGATCAGAAGGCTTATTTATATGAATGTTAAAGTCACCAATGATCAGAATGTATCTACACTAGTTGACAAGTTAGAGATGAACGCACCAAATTCATCTTACAATTCAGAATATGGGCCAGGAGGCCTATATTCAGTACGTAAGTAATACGACTGATTTTTATTCTTCTGACCTTGGCAATGTGTAATGTCCAGATCAGAGCGGAGAATCAGATGCTCAAATCAGTGATATTGTAACCCCCAACAGCTAATAAGGTAAACCTAGATTTATAAATAAAAGCAACACCCCCCGCCTTGCTTCGCATCACGAGGGACGTGACTAAATGTATATGGTGGTGGGCAGGCCTCATTTAAGGGGAGGACAGCTGTAGGTTTAAGCCAGGTTTCACAAAGCCCAATCATTCATTCCACGTGCGTTGTAGGTAGCAGACACAAAATCTTTACTATTGCTGGAACAACCACTGGGCCATCCTCAATTTCAACATCATCCAATATAGTAATGGGTATTAAGTTTGGAAAGCATATCCCTCTATGATTTTTATGGACACGACTATGGAAGCATGCCACAGTCTCAACTTGTTGAAATTCCCTCCCTGGCAATAAACTGCACTATCACCATAGTGGATTTTCTGCACTAAGTTTCCCACTAAGCTAATGGATTCCACAACCACATTTGTCATAAGCTTTGCCAGGGTCTCTAATCACCTGCTCCGTGGCCTGCTGTAGATTCCTAATGTTACCCTCCCTGTAGAGCTCTATCTATGTTCTCAGACAAGATGCGGGCGCCTTCCCCAGTAGGGTGGAGGCCATCTGGCATCAGCAAGCCACGGTGGCCCCAGAACGAAGGCCAGTTATCAATAAAGCTAAAGCCTTGCTGTCCACAAAACTGCGCCAGCCACCTATTTAATGATGTCAGCCTGCTAAAACCTCATCAGTACCTCGGGAGGGGAGGGGACCAGAGACTATTAATCGATGCTGACACATCTTTCTGGCAAGGTCACAAGTCCTCTCTATGTCCATTTTTGTGACCTCTGAGTGCTTCTTCCTGATATCATTGGTGCCAACGTGAATAACTATGTGACTATATCTCATGTCATGTTCCTTTGTTTGTCTTCCCTTCTGCAGCGTCAGCACCCTAAGATGAGATGCAATGTCGGGAGGTCTGGCCCCAGGAATACATTTAACATCAGCCGGCGTCTGTAACCTGATTTTGTGGGTGATGGAATCCCCTGTCACTAAAGTCCGGTGTTTCGGCCTGGAGACAGGAGTGGAAGTCACTCGTGGGCTCAGAGATTCACATCTGGCAAATCCAAGGGGGAGAACCGATTCACAGTTTGCACTGGCGAGTGTGATCGGGGTGCCACAACCGGGCACCAACCCCTATGGGGCTTCCTCCGCCTAGCCGCAGTCCGAAAGCCGTCCTCCACAGCCGGCGTTTCTAAGCTGATGCTAATGGGCTCGCTAGCCGGCCCAACACTAACCTCATCTGGAGTGCCCGTAACATCTAACTCCACTGCGCTAAGAAGCTGCTCTAACTTACGGACACGGCTCTCTAAGAGAGCCACCCTATCTTCCAACATCACGCAGGATTTACGGAGGGTGTAAAGTATAATAAGTAGTTGTACTTTGTGCACTAAGAAATTCAAAAATGTAGCCAAGCAAACACGAGCTAACCAATAATGGATAAGCTAACCCACTCCTAAGGCTCACACAGACGCAGATAAATGAATTAAAATTCACAGCAGTTACACTGAAAAACTAACAGAAGTATTAAACAGGTAAAAAAGCAGCAGCTATAAAATACACTAAACAGTTAATTAACTAACAGGAGTGTAAAAAATGAAATGAAAAAATGATAAGGGTCAGAAATAGCTGACGCAGGCTAACCGCTAGCGAAAACGCTAGCCGCTCCTAAGATTTACACAGGAGTAAAAATTACTTAAAATTCACAGCAGTTCAACTGAAAAATGAACAGAAGTATTAAACGGGTAGAAAGAAACAGCTATAAAAAGTACAACGGAGAGGGGAGGTGTTGACCTAGCTAGCGAAAGCTAACCGCTAGCGAATGCTAACTGCTAGCGAATGCTAACTGCTAGCGAATGCTAACTGCTAGCGATTCACAACAGAACTGTTGTTAAATAACATTCAGAGTAGATACAATCAATAACCAGAAGAGTGCTAAACAGAAATAAAAGAAGCATATACAACCGTGTGAAGTTCAGAGTGGCGTCACAGCAATAAATAATTTGCGATCTGTTTGTGTTTGTTACAAAACCTCAGAATTAGTGCATTATTCAACATTAAAAGATATATGTTATATTTTAACTTTGTACAAATGACAGAATTGACATTAATGGAGTTATTCTATCGGTATTAATGTTATTTATAAATCCAAACCATAAGTCAGCACTGCTTTATTTTCCAAGACCTCTGCCTGACCAGAGCGTTGTGATTTGGGTAGAGGGCTGGGCTTTGTGGCTGCTCTCAGCTTGCTCCTGTGCTGGAAGCCATGTAGTAAACAAGAGCTTCCAGCAAGGGGCAAGATGTTCAAAGACAGACGTGTGGGCTCATTTTTTGGGTCTGTTGTCGCTTTTGATGCTACCAGAAGCGATTGTGGTGTTAAAACTCAAATTCAGTTTATTAGTAGTTGCAAATATACCAGAGACAATACTGGAATTTATTAGTTATCAGTTATCTGTAACTTCAGATACATTTTTGGGTGGTTTATCGGTTTATCTTTATCAAAGATAACTTTTCAGTATCTGATTATCTGTTATCGAAGTTAATTTTTGGTTATCTGTGCCCACCACTGCTTTTAACTATTTTACTTGTCATGCCTTCACCGGGCCTTGAGTACTGAAATTTCATTTCTTTCATTTACTACGTTTGAAAAGACAATAAATGAACCTTGACCTGATGATGTTGAATTTACTTTACAATGTCGTCAGGATAGAATTAGATTTTTCTTGTGATGATGGAGGTGATGGTCTAGTGGTTATGTGTTGGGCTGCAGCCCACAGGATCTTCGGTTCAAAACCCAGCAACACTTGAAAATTACTAAGTGCCCTTGGGCAAGGTCCTTAATCCCCCAGTTGCTCCTGGTGTGTTGTGAGCGCCTTGCATAGTAGCAGCCTGACATCGGTTTTGTTAGTGTGTCTGTGTGAATGGGTGAATGTGAGACCTAATTGTAAAGCACTTTGAGCTTCTGATGCAGATGGAAAGCGCTATATAAATGCAGTCCATTTACTATTCTTTCTGATGTCATGAGAACAAGACCATTAAGTTTTCCATTCTGAGGTCATAGGGCCAGAATGTAAGGTTTTACTTTATGATGTCATGGTGCAAGTACGTGTTAGTCTCAGGTAAACCCATCACTGTTAGTTTCTTTACTGTAAGTTACTGTTAAGTTAGTTCCTTTTACTCTATGTCTTGCACCCAGTCTGTTACCCCACAAAGTCACAGTCAGTAATTACTTTTGTACTTTAAGTAATTTAGTTAAATTTTGCTGCATCAAACTTTATTCAGCTCTTCCTTGGTTCAAGGTCTATCTCGCTGTCAAATTTTATTGAAATTGGTGTGTGTTTTTGAGATATTCCACAAGAAAGCAAACAAACAGACAAACAAATGAAAACATTTCCACCATGGAAATAAACCAGGTTAAGGAAAATGATGGTGTGCATTCCTGAATCTTATGCCTTGTGGAGCTGCTTGAGTCCTCAGTGATGACCAACCTAGCTGGTCTATGGTCCAACCTCATCTCCTGAAAATATCCATCTATCTGCCACAGTCTGGTGATGCATAAGCCATAAGCCCACCTTGGATTTGGCCTTGTCCGGTCACTGGGCTTGTAAGCAAAGAGGTGCCTGCATGCTTCATCATGCTTGGGAAAACACACTCCATGGTGTTTGTCTCACAGCTGATGGTATCTCATGAAGCATGTAATAGGCCCACCCACAGATTCTCCACACAGACATTGAACACATCCACTCATTATCATAGCTCACTAGTCTGTCATGAAATACAGTACAAAACCACACCGTCAAACATGAATTATGGCATTAAATCAACATCTTTCTGACACAAATTGTAAAGTAACGTGACATACATTTACAAGGTCTTTGGTTGCTGAACTGCATTAAATTGTAAATACTGAACAACCCAGCAGCTGCACATAGCAGTGTTCATTGTTCCAGAAAAGGTTTCATTGAACCATCTCTTTATTTTGCTTGTATGGAGTAAAAAAACAAGACCTATAATGTGAATTTAACAAACTATTAATGTTACATGGGTGCTAATAATATTTCTAGTCTCTTTGCTGTGATTTGGAGGTATACACCATTTTGGGACCATTTTAAACATATTATTTCCACATTGCACTTTTACTGTTATTGTGAAATACATGTACCTTTTTCAATTTATTGCTGTACAGCACATCCAGAAAGTATTCACAGCACTTCACTTTTTCCACATTTTTTTTTATGTTAGAGCTTTATTCCAAAATGGATGAATTTTTTTTCCTCAGAATTCTACACACAATACCCCATAATGACAATGTGAAAAAGGTTTTTTTAATTATTATTATTTTTTTGCAAATTTATTAAAAATAAAAAACAAAAACTACACTCATAGAGCACAAACCTCCGCCAACACTAGTTTCTAATTCCACAAAATTTTACCTTGGAAAAAATTTTCAAAGTCCTGTTATAATTGGCTTTTCATAAGCTAAATTAGATGTGACCAAATGTAAGGAGTGTGTATTTATTTTATGCACTTGAATCAAAGTTTTGTTTTGTTTTTTGTGGTGTTGTCAGGTGTTTTTTTTTTTTTTTCTTTCAACTTTATCCATTTCTGAATTCTTTTTCAGATAATTTTTACAGAACATTGGTTAGGGCCTTTTCCCACTTAGTGAGAATATGTACAACTTAGGGTGACACCCGTCGGGGCAGCTTGTATGAGCGAACCACAAAACATCATGCTGACGGGCAGGCGTGCATGTTGCTTGACCAGTGCGATGGTTCGTGCACATGGGAACACAGTTCCACCAGCTGCACGATGTGGTTACACATCACGCAGCTGCTATGAAGAAAAAATAAATAAAAAATTTTAAAAATACATGCTGTGACGGTTACATGCACATGAGAACACAGCAGTTTTTCACAGCAGCTACCCAATGTGGTCACACATTGTGCAGCTGCTGTGAAAATTAAAAAATAAAAATTACATGCCACTTACGGGAATCAAACCTGTGCCAAAAGCTCTGATTGCCAGTCAGAAACTTTACCGGTGAGCTATGATCGCTGTCCTGTAAATGATGTGGGAAACTGCCTCATATCAGGAAGGACATGGACGTATTTAAAGAAAAAAACAAGAAACACACACCATATAAAAATATCACATTATATTGAATCCCTCTTATCAAGTGGGCAATACAAATATGATCTGTTTGTTTCTCTGTAAATGACCCATGGTCACAGACATCAAAGAAATGACATGAATGATGAAGCAGTTCGCTCTTCTCATGTCCGTATCTACTGGTCTGGTGCATACAGTCGGCCGCACACACGTATTCTGCCCAACACGTGCATCTTGTGGACACCACACCACAGGACAGACACCACGTCATGTGGAACAGTGCTCACATGGGTGGTGTGACAGTCAGATTTGACGGTCTGTTTCAACCTGGGGGCTGCAGCGTGCGCACACTGCAGCCCGTCGCCAGGCGATATATGTTTTTATTTATGTCCACGTGATGACAGAAAGCAGACACGTGCGTCACAGTGGGCAGTTATTAGCCCATGTCCGTCCAAACATAGTACGTGTTA
This sequence comes from Thalassophryne amazonica, assembly GCF_902500255.1. Lineage (NCBI taxonomy): Eukaryota > Metazoa > Chordata > Actinopteri > Batrachoidiformes > Batrachoididae > Thalassophryne > Thalassophryne amazonica. The sequence continues at coordinate 81,432,005 of NC_047104.1, forward strand.
TCCAGCTGGGATGTCCAGAAGGACAGATCTCCACACCTGCTTCTGTCGGCGGCCACACCCCCGTCAGTTCAGCGCACAGACCAAAGCCACACTCGTGGGGCACTTAGGCAAATTTCACTGCGAGTATGACAATGTGTGACTATGTTTACATGCAGCCAATAACCCTTTCATAACCAGAATATTAGCAATAACCCGGTTGTTCACGGCCATGTAAACACCCGAATATGTAAAAACCCGAATATGCTCATATTCCGATTTTAAAAACCCAAATAAGACCCCTGGGTTACTCCTTTTCTAACCCGAATATCAGATCGTATAAACGCTCATCGAATCTTGGTTTTCTGAGTACGGCAACTACTTATATGCGGCGCACGCAGCCCACCGGACACCACAGAAGCAGAGATAAACAGCGCATTGTGTTCTGTGTCCTTATCAGGCGGGCCGGTTGTGGCACCCGTCACCGCGATTGCTCTGCCTCCGATGCGCTTGCTAAGTCTGAGGGCTTGGTAAACGCCGCAGCGGGCCACTCACATCGTCCCCCTCTCTGCTGTGCGAAGCTGTGCCAACTGTGGCAACAGGTCCAGAGACTACGCTCGCTGTTTTGATAGATTTCTGGTGGAAAAAAATCAACAGCGCTGCAGGGTCTCGGTATACCGCAGCCGCAGAGCTCCATGGCCATGACTTGGATTCTTTGCGGGTCCCGCATCCGTACCCCCGGAGGCAGTGAGCACGCGCACTGTGTTCTTCGTGTGTCTATTTATAATCTTCTCACCCAGAAGAAAAAAGAGAGTGTTTACACAGGAGAGAAAAGTGTATAAAGTGTGTAGTGAGGGGTTTTACACGAAGCAGGATTTGCACGAACGCCAAATCAAGCACCGGTGGAAGACGCGCATCGCTCTTTAGATGGGGATATTCCAATGATACCATGACCATGTATACAGGAGTAACTCTGTCTGCTTAAGCATGTAAATGGGTTATTTCTAATGATTCAGAAACCGGAATATTGACCTTAACCCAAATATTAACGGCTGCCGACTGTTGTCATGTAATAGTGCGAATGACCACACATTTAAAGATAATTATAGTGGGCGATTTTAACATCCACACAGATGCTGAGAATGACAGCCTCAACACTGCATTCAATCTATTATTAGACTCAATTGGCTTTGCTCAAAATGTAAATGAGTCCACCCACCACTTTAATCATATCTTAGATCTTGTTCTGACTTATGGTATGGAAATTGAAGACTTAACAGTATTCCCTGAAAACTCCCTTCTGTCTGATCATTTCTTAATAACATTTACATTTACTCTGATGGACTACCCAGCAGTGGGGAATAAGTTTCATTACACTAGAGGTCTTTCAGAAAGCGCTGTAACTAGGTTTAAGGATATGTTTCCTTCTTTATGTTCCCTAATGCCATATACCAACACAGTGCAGAGTAGCTACCTAAACTCTGTAAGTGAGATAGAGTATCTTGTCAATAGTTTTACATCCTCATTGAAGACAACTTTGGCTGCTGTAGCTCCTCTGAAAAAGAGAGCTTTAAATCAGAAGTGCCTGACTCCGTGGTATAACTCACAAACTCGCAGCTTAAAGCAGATAACCCGTAAGTTGGAGAGGAAATGGCGTCTCACTAATTTAGAACATCTTCACTTAGCCTGGAAAAAGAGTCTGTTGCTCTATAAAAAAAGCCCTCCGTAAAGCTAGGACATCTTACTACTCATCACTAATTGAAGAAAATAAGAACAACCCCAGGTTTCTTTTCAGCACTGTAGCCAGGCTGACAAAGAGTCAGAGCTCTATTGAGCCGAGTATTCCTTTAACTTTAACTAGTAATGACTTCATGACTTTCTTTGCTAATACAATTTTAACTATTAGAGAAAAAATTACTCATAACCATCCCAAAGACGTATCGTTATCTTTGGCTGCTTTCAGTGATGCCGGTATTTGGTTAGACTCTTTCTCTCAGATTGTTCTGTCTGAGTTATTTTCATTAGTTACTTCATCCAAACCATCAACATGTCTATTAGACCCCATTCCTACCAGGCTGCTCAAGGAAGCCCTACCATTATTAATGCTTCGATCTTAAATATGATCAATCTATCTTTATTAGTTGGCTATGTACCACAGGCTTTTAAGGTGGCAGTAATTAAACCATTACTTAAAAAGCCATCACTTGACCCAGCTATCTTAGCTAATTATAGGCCAATCTCCAACCTTCCTTTTCTCTCAAAAATTCTTGAAAGGGTAGTTGTAAAACAGCTAACTGATCATCTGCAGAGGAATGGTCTATTTGAAGAGTTTCAGTCAGGTTTTAGAATTCATCATAGTACAGAAACAGCATTAGTGAAGGTTACAAATGATCTTCTTATGGCCTCAGACAGTGGACTCATCTCTGTGCTTGTTCTGTTAGACCTCAGTGCTGCTTTTGATACTGTTGACCATAAAATTTTATTACAGAGATTAGAGCATGCCATAGGTATTAAAGGCACTGCGCTGCGGTGGTTTGAATCATATTTATCTAATAGATTACAATTTGTTCATGTAAATGGGGAATCTTCTTCACAGACTAAGGTTAATTATGGAGTTCCACAAGGTTCTGTGCTAGGACCAATTTTATTCACTTTATACATGCTTCCCTTAGGCAGTATTATTAGACGGCATTGCTTAAATTTTCATTGTACGCAGATGATACCCAGCTTTATCTATCCATGAAGCCAGAGGACACACACCAATTAGCTAAACTGCAGGATTGTCTTACAGACATAAGGACATGGATGACCTCTAATTTCCTGCTTTTAAACTCAGATAAAACTGAAGTTATTGTACTTGGCCCCACAAATCTTAGAAACATGGTGTCTAACCAGATCCTTACTCTGGATGGCATTACCCTGACCTCTAGTAATACTGTGAGAAATCTTGGAGTCATTTTTGATCAGGATATGTCATTCAAAGCGTATATTAAACAAATATGTAAGACTGCTTTTTTGCATTTACGCAATATCTCTAAAATTAGAAAGGTCTTGTCTCAGAATTGATGCTGAAAAACTAATTCATGCATTTATTTCCTCTAGGCTGGACTATTGTAATTCATTATTATCAGGTTGTCCTAAAAGTTCCCTGAAAAGCCTTCAGTTAATTCAAAATGCTGCAGCTAGAGTACTGACGGGGACTAGAAGGAGAGAGCATATCTCACCCATATTGGCCTCTCTTCATTGGCTTCCTGTTAATTCTAGAATAGAATTTAAAATTCTTCTTACTTATAAGGTTTTGAATAATCAGGTCCCTTCTTATCTTAGGGACCTCATAGTACCATATCACCCCAATAGAGCGCTCCGCTCTCAGACTGCAGGCTTACTTGTAGTTCCTAGGGTTTTTAAGAGTAGAATGGGAGGCAGAGCCTTCAGCTTTCAGGCTCCTCTCCTGTGGAACCAGCTCCCAATTCGGATCAGGGAGACAGACACCCTCTCTACTTTTAAGAGTAGGCTTAAAACGTTCCTTTTTGCTAAAGCTTATAGTTAGGGCTGGATCAGGTGACCCTGAACCATCCCTTAGTTATGCTGCTATAGACTTAGACTGCTGGGGGGTTCCCATAATGCATTGAGTGTTTCTTTCTCTTTTTGCTCTGTATGCACCACTCTGCATTTAATCATTAGTGATTGATCTCTGCTCCCCTCCACAGCATGTCTTTTTCCTGGTTCTCCCCCCTCAGCCCCAACCAGTCCCAGCAGAAGACTGCCCCTCCCTGAGCCTGGTTCTGCTGGAGGTTTCTTCCTGTTAAAAGGGAGTTTTTCCTTCCCACTGTTGCCAAGTGCTTGCTCACAGGGGGTCGTTTTGACCATTGGGGTTTTTACGTAATTATTGTATGGCCTTGCCTTACAATATAAAGTGCCTTGGGGCAACTGTTTGTTGTGATTTGGTGCTATATAAATAAAATTGATTGATTGATTGATTGCCGTGTGAGCAGTTTGTTCGTTTGTGTCAGATAGATGTGTGTGTGGCAAATAGATGTAGCAACAGGTGTACAAGGCAGCTACGATTTTACAAGTTTTGCACACGATTCCTGCTTCATGCGCACTTCATGCGCAAATTAACCATATTCGCACTATGTGTGAAGGGGCCCTTAGCTCTGCTATGCACAATTTGTCATTTCTTTTTGGCACTTGGTTTCCAACTGATAACTCGAAGATTGATGAACAGGCAGAAAATTGGAACCTCCATCCAATCCTGCTGGTGTAGGTAAATCCATAACAGAACAATGAGTGACTGAGGCATTTTTGAATGCGATATAATGCAAAATGTACACCAAATGAGCTTTTCATTAAATTCAAATGTCCACAAAATCCACAATCTGGTTTCAGATCCAGATCAAACTTTGCCAGGCAACAGTGAGTGCCAGTCTGCACCTCACTTTCAAATATGAGAGTGATTGGGGCATGTTTGATAAAGATATCATGTAAAATATACATTAAAAGGGCTTTCAATGCTACATTTAAATGGCCACAAAATCTGAAATCGGGATCAGATCCAGATCAAATGTTGTCAGTCAATAAAGGATATCATCCAACATAACGCTTTCAAATATGAAAAAATATGTGATCTTTTTTGATCACATAGAGGAATCAGTTAAATGTAAACGTAATTATTGTATGGCCTTGCCTTACAATATAAAGTGCCTTGGGGCAACTGTTTGTTGTGATTTGGCGCTATATAAAAAAAAAATTGATTGATTGATTGATTGATTGGAGTTATGAATTTTTGAAAATTATTTTAATTTAAAAGATGGGGATTTTTCCAGTTTTTCAAGATTTTTCCAACTTTGACCTTTGACTTTGAAAATTGAATCAGTTCTTGCCTATCATGATATGACTCTTCAGTAAGAATGTCATAACGATATATGAAAAATTGTGGGCTCCAGGCTGTTCAAACAAACTAGAACACTGTAGAGCACAACCCTCAGCCAACACTAGTTTCCACTTACTCACTCATCTTCAACCGCTTACTCCAGTTGAGGGTCACAGAGGGCTGGAGTCTATTCCAGCAGTCATAGGGCGTGAGGTGGTGTACACCCTGGACAGGACGCCAGTCTATCACAGGGCCACATATAGACAAACAACACATTCACATCCGCACACACATTTATGGACAATTTAAAGTTTACAATCCTCCTGACCTGCATGTCTTTGGATGTGGGAGGAAGACGGTGCACCCGGAGGGAACCCACGCAGACATGGGGAGAACACGCAACCTCCACACAGAAAGACCACAGGTGGGAATTAATCCCATGACCTTCTTGCTGTGAGGCAACAGTGCTAACCACTAACCCACCATGCTGCCCCACTAGTTTCCAATTCCACAAATTTTTACCTTGGAAACATTTTCAAGGTCAAAGTCCTGTTAGAAGTGGCTTTTCATAAGCTAAATTAGATGTGATAAAATGTCAAGTATGTACGAGGTCTGTCCGTAAAGTATAGGTCCTTTTTATTTTTTTTTTTAATTAAATGGATTTGAATCACGTACGATTGCATCAGTCAAGGCTGAACCCTCATGCGCATGCGTGAGTTTCCCCACGCCTGTCGGTGACGTCATTCGCCTGTGGGCACGGCTTGTGGGAGGAGCGCTCCACCCCCCTTGTCGGATTTTTTCTTGTGAGAAAATGGCCGAACGCTTGGAGCAGCGTTACTGCATTAAATTCTGCCAGAAACTTGGCGACAGCCGCAGAAACGATTCGAAAAATCCAAACGGCTTTCGGAGATGAAGCCATGAGCAGCACACGGATTAAGGAGTGTTACAACCAGTTTAAAGATGGGCGCGTAACGGTGGAGTGCGAGCCGCGCTCCGGTCGGCCATCAACGAGCCAAAATGACGAGATTGTTTCCAAAGTGCACTGTCCGAGAAATTGCTGAGGAAGTGGACATTAGCAAGACTTCGGCACATTCCATCATAACGGACGATTTGGGCATGAAAGGAGTGGCGGCGAAGTTCGTGCCGAGGTTGCTGACGGCGGAGCAAAAGCACCTCCGTGTGGAAGTCTCACAGGACATGCTGCACTCCATTGACACTGATCCCAGCTTTATGGACACCATAATCACCGGAGATGAGTCCTGGGTGTACGGGTATGACCCGTAAACCAAATTTCAGTCGTCACAGTGGAAGCATTCCACGTCGCGAAGACCGACGAAGGAGCGCCAAGTGCGCAGCAACATCAAGGTAATGCTGACTGTTTTTTTGACTCCCGTGGTGTGGTACACCATGAGTACGCACCACAGGGTCAAACAATAACAAAGGAGTATTACAGGGATGTCCACCGTCGTCTACGTGATAGTGTGCGGCGCAAGAGACCGGAGTTGTGGGCCGGAGGAAATTGGCGCCTCCAGCATGACAACGTGCCAGCTCATTCCTCTCATTTAATTCAGACTTATTTGACCAAAAAACAGACTCTGGTGGTTCAACAGGCGCCTTACTCCCCTGACATGGCCCCTTGTGACTTTTGGCTCTTCCCAAAACTTAAAATACCATTAAAAGGAACCCGATTTGAGACAAGAGAGGACATTATGGCTGCGACGACAGCGAAGCTGCACGCCATCCCGAAAAAGGCGTTTTTGGAATGCTTCCAACAGTGGCGACACTGCTGGGAGAAGTGTGTGGAGTCCCAAGGAGAGTACTTCGAGGGTGATTAGGTTTCCAACCCTCCAGGTAAGCCAGTTTTTTTTTCCCAGCCAATGGTCCGATACTTTACGGACAGACCTCGTATTTTGTTCATGCGCTGAAAACAAAGTTTTTTGTGGTATTATCAGGTCGTTTTTTTTTTTTTTTTCATCTTTTTCAGTTTCTAAATTCTTTTTCAGATAATTTTCACAGACCATTGGTTATGCACAATTTGTCATTGCTTTTTGGCACTTGGTTTCCAACTGATAACTGGAAGACAGACAAACAGGCATAAATTTGCTCTGTCCAATTTTGGTGGTGTAGGTAAATCCATAACCGAAAAAGTGAGAGTGATTGAGGCACTTTTGATTGAGATAAAATGCAAAATGTACACCAAACAGGCTCTTCAGTATTAAATTCAAATGTCCACAAAATTCACAATCCGGATCAGATCCAGATCAAACTTTGTCAGGCGATAGTGAGTACCAGTCTGCACCTGATCAAAAATATTTGATCAGGTTTTCACTCTACAAGCATGGTGCTCTAGTTTGTTTGATTGTGAACAGCCTGTGACCCACAATTTTTCACATATTGTTGTGAAATTTTTACTGAAGATTCATATCCTGATAAGCAAGAACTGATTACATTTTAAAGGTCATAGGTCAAAGGTCAAAGTCAGGAAAAATCTTGCAAAACAGGAAAAATCCCAATCCTTTAACATTGAACCAATTTTCAAAAATTTGTAAATGTCAAAAAAGGTTGAATTTCTTTCATATTTGAGAGCGACCCAGGGTATACAGGGAGAAGGATGCTGAGGATGGAGCCACCAAGCAGGAGGAGAAGAGGGAGGCCAAAGAAGAGGTTTATGGATGTGCTGAGGGAGGACATTGAGGTGGTTGGTGTGACAGAAGAAGATACAGAGGACAGGGTGAGATGGAGATGATTGATTCTGTGAAGGTTCTCAGTTGTCCAGGTGGTTTCCATAGTGGAGAAGCTTGAATCTTTGACTGGACTGGGTTGCTTGACGAGAGGACGTTTCACGTCAAATCGCAGAAGCTTCCTCAGCTAAAAGTAAGAATTTTAGCTGAGGAAACTTCTGCAATTTGAAGCGAAACATCCTCTCGTCAAGCAACTCAGTCCAGTCGAAGATTCAAGCTTCTCTACTATGTAAACGATTGATCTGCCGTGGCGACCCCTAATGGGAGCAGCCAAAAGAAGAAGATTTGAGAGCGTTAAGCCCTGGTCACACGGCACTAAAGAAAGACAATAGAGCCCAAACGAAACAAGAAATCTGGACTTTTGTTGACTTTCGGAGGCATCACGTAACCTTTATTCAGCTTCGTTCCTGCAGCTGGCGCTTTGTTATTATTTTTAAACTGTTGAAAATTGAGATGAGTTTCCTCCGCAGGGTGGCGGGGCACTCCCTACGAGATAGGGTGAGGAGCTCGGTCACTCGGGAGGACCTCGGAGTCGAGCCGCTGCTCCTCCACGTCGAAAGGAGTCAGTTGAGGTGGCTCGGGCATCTTTTCCGGATGCCCCCTGGACGCCTCGCTGGAGAGGTGTTCCGGGCACGTCCCACTGGAAGGAGGCCCCGGGGAAGACCCAGGACACGCTGGAGGGACTACATCTCTCGGCTGGCTTGGGAACGCCTTGGGGTTCCCCCGGAGGAGCTGGGGGAGGTGTGTGTGTGGATCGGGAGGTCTGGGCAGCTTTGCTTGAGCTGCTGCCCCCGCGACCCGACTCCAGATAAAGTGGAAGAAAATGGATGGATGATGGATGGATGGATGTTGAAAATTTTGAAAGAACACCGCCAACAACCTCAATTCAATCGTATTTCATTTTGCTTTTGTTCTCGATGGTTTCTTGTCATTTGCTTAGTTTTCATAATGTTAGCATTTTGTTTGACTTTCGTCCACCTTCATTCAACCTACCAAGTCTGACGTATTGAACAAAGGTTCACAAATGCAACAATATCTGAACAAATCAATAACTAAATCTTCAACAAGCTGAACGAAACATCCTTGTATCACTAATGAATTCTTCATTTTTGGGAAGAAAAAAGCAACATTTTCATACAGAAACAATAGTGTGAAGAACGTTTCATAAACTACTTTCACTATTTATGCATATTCAACTGTTTGTGGCTGGCCTGTGTGTGCGCGTCTTCGCGAGTAGCCTTCGTCTGACACGCAGAGTTCCCCGTGGATGATGCCATGGACTCATCAAAGGTACTCGTAAGGATAAGTACTATCACAGATAAAGAGCACAACAAGGTACAAACACGCCACGAGAACTCAGAATGTAAAGACAAACAAAAATTGTTGTTGTGAAGACAAACAAAATCTCTCACCTGCAAGTACTGCGGAAATGAGGACAAGGCTGGCTGCACTCGGTTTCATAACCAGTTTCAGTCACATCATCGTGAATGTTTCGTTTTGATTTTGTTCAAAGTGTAGAGGTCGAGGTTCACTTTGTTTTTCTTTCATTAGTTTCAGTTTTGTTTTGTTCGCTTGATTTGGAGGCTTTTCGCTGATGGGAAAGGTGCAGGAACTTTCGTCCACCTCTTCTCAACGTTTTGTGACTGTGACTTTTTATCCTTTGTCCAGCTATTGTGCCGTGTGACTGGGGCATTATGTAGGATGGTATCCTTTATCGACTAGCAAAATTTGATCTGGATGTGATCCGGATTACAGATTTTCTAGCCATTTAAATTTAACATTGAAAACTCCTTTTAATGTGTATCTTACATTATATCTGAATCAAACATGGCCCAATCACTCTCATGAGTGCCAGTCTGTACTTCACTTTTATTGAAGTACAGACTGGCACTCGCTATCGCCTGACAAGGTTTGATCCAGATCTGAGCCGGATTGTGGATTTTGTGCATATTTGAATTTTATATTGAAAAGCCATTTTGTGAACATTTTGCATTATATCTCAGTCTCATTTTTCTGTTATGGATTTTCCTAAAACACCAAAATGGATGGAGAGTCCAGTTTTATGCCTGTCTGTTTGTCTTCCAGTTATCAGTTGCAAAACAAAGTGTGAAAAAGCAATGACAAATTGTGCATATCAGAGATAAACAATGTTCTGGGAAAATGATCTGAAAAAGAATTCAGAGACCAAAAAGGTTGGAAAAAAAACCTGACAACACCACAAAAAAAATCTTTGTGCATAAAAACAAATGCATGAACTATATACATGCTCCTGACATTTGATCACATCTAATTTAGATTATGAAAAGTCACTTTTAAAAGGACCTTGACCTTGAATTTTTTTCCAAGTAAAAAATTTGTGGAATTGGAAACTAGTGTTGGTGGAGGTTTCCGCTCTAGGAGTGCAGTGCTCTAGTTAAATTAGTTAAATACACTGAACAAAACTATAAATGCAACACTTTTGTTTTTGCTCCCATTTTTCATGAGCTGAACTAAAACATCTAAAACTTTTCAACAACCCCAATTCAAATGAAGTTGGGACATTGCATAAATGTAAATACGAGGTCTGTCAATAAAGTATCGTACCTTTTTATTTTTTTTCAAAAACTATATGGATTTCATTCATATGTTTTTACGTCAGACAAGCTTGAACCCTCGTGTGCATGCGTGAGTTTTTCCATGCCATCCCCCCCCCCCCCCCCTATCGGTGACGTCATTTGCCTGTGAGCACACCTTGTGGAAGGAGTGGTCCCGCCCCCCTCGTTGGATTTTCATTCTCAGCAAACAGCTGAGCTACTGCCGCTTTGTTCCTTGAAATTTTTTTCAGGAGCTCTGCCAGACAACCAGCTGGAAACCATTTCGAAGATTCGGTGTTTTTCGGTGAAAATTTTCCGGGCTTCACAGAGATTAAGGGACTGTTACTACAGCTTTAAGGACGGCCCACAATGGCGCATGGTGCGCTGCGCTCCAAGCTGCGACGACGAGGCAGAAAACGCCAGATCATTTCTAAGCTGATGGCTCTGTGGATACGAGACCGTCGTGTGCACTTTCTCTGATCATCACAAGAGCTGGACATCAGGCCATTTTCCGGCAGATTTCACTTTTAACAAGAGATTTTGTCATGAAAAGCTGCGCGGAGGCTTCATGCGTACGACCGATTGCTGTTTGAGCGAGACAAAGGACACCTCCGTTTCGGCGTGTCATGGGACAAGTTGGACATGCCCAGCTCTACACAGTTTCTCTGATACTTACTGGACTGGTAAGCATTGAAAGCGAGATCTAGCATGTCCTAACTTGTCCCATGACACGCCGAAAGGAGGTGTTCCTTTGTCTCGCTCAAACAGCGAATCGGTCGTTACGCATGAGCCTCCGCGCGGCTTTCCATGACAAAATCTCTTGTTAAAAGTGAAATCTGCCCGGAAAATGGCTGATGTCCAGCTCTTGTGATAACCACAGAAAGTGCACACGACGGTCTCGTATCCACAGAGCCATCAGCTTAGAAATGATCTGGCGTTTTCTGCCTCGTCCTCGCAGTTCGGAGCGCGGCGCGCCGAGCGTCCTTAAAGCCATCCTTAAAGCGTCTTTAAAGCTGTCCTTAAGCTGTAGTAACAGTCCTTATTCTCTGTGAAGCCCGTAAAATTTTCACCGAAAGCCAGATAAATTTTTCAAATGGTTTCCAGGTGCCAGTCTCTAACAGCTTCTGAAAAATTCTGATGGAAAAAAGTCCAAATCATTCAGCCATTTCCAGACAATGAAAATCCGACGAGGGGGCGGGACACTCCTTCCACAAAGCGTGCTCACAGGTGAATGACATCACCGACAGGGCATGGAAAAACTCACGCTGCGCACGAGGGTTTCAAGCTTGTCTGACGTAAATTCATTCACTCAACAAAAATATAAACGCAACACTTTTGGTTTTGCTCCCATTTTGTATGAGATGAACTCAAAGATCTAAAACTTTTTCCACATACACAATATCACCATTTCCCTCAAATATTGTTCACAAACCAGTCTAAATCTGTGATAGTGAGCACTTCTCCTTTGCTGAGATAATCCATCCCACCTCACAGGTTGTGCCATATCAAGATGCTGATAGACACCATGATTAGTGCAAGGTCTGCCTTAGGACTGCCCACAGTAAAAGGCCACTCTGAAAGGTGAGTTTTATCACACAGCACACTGCCACAGATGTCGCAAGATTTGATGGAGCGTGCAATTGGCATGCTGACAGCAGGAATGTCAACCAGAGCTGTTGCTCATGTATGAATGTTCATTTCTCTACATAAGCCGTCTTCAAAGGCTGTTTCAGAGAATTTGGCAGTACATCCAACCAGCCTCACACCGCCAGACCACGGTAACCACACCAGCCCAGGCCTCCACATCCAGCATGTTCACCTCCAAGATCGTCTGAGACCAGCCACTCGGACAGCTGCTGAAACATTGGTTGCATAACCAAAGAATTTCTGCACAAACTGTCAGAAACCGTCTCAGGGAAGCTCATCTGCATGCTCGTCGTCCTCATCGGGGTCTCGACCTGACTCCAGTTCGTCGTCGTAACCGACTTGAGTGGGCAAATGCTCACATTCGCTGGCGTTTGGCACGTTGGAGAGGTGTTCTCTTCACGGATGATCCCGGTTCACACTGTCCAGGGCAGATGGCAGACAGCGTGTGTGGCGTCGTGTGGGTGAGCGGTTTGCTGATGTCAATATTGGGATCGCGTGGCCCATGGTGGCGGTTGGGGTTATGGTATGGGCAGGCGTCGTTATGGACGAAAGAACACAGGTGCAGTTTATTGATGGGCATTTTTGAATGCACAGAGATACCGTGAGGAATCCTGAGGCCCATTGTTGTGCCATACATCCAAGAACATCACCTCATGTTGCAGCAGGATAATGCACGGCCCCATGTTGCAGGATCTGTACACAATCTTGGAAGCTGAAATGTCCCAATTCTTGCATGGCCGGCATACTCACCGGACATGTCACCCATTGAGCATGTTTGGGATGCTCTGGACCGGCGTATACGACAGCGTGTACCAGTTCCTGCCAATATCCAGCAACTTCGCACAGCCATTGAAGAGGAGTGGACCAACATTCCACAGGCCGCAATTGACAACCTGATCAACTCTATGCGAAGGAGATGTGTTGCACTGCATGAGGCAAATGGTGGTCACACCAGATACTGACTGGTATCCCCCCCCAATAAAACAAAACTGCACCTTTCAGAGTGGACTTTTATTGTGGGCAGTCTAAGGCACACCTGTGCACTAATCATGGTGTCTAATCAGCATCTTGATATGGCACACCTGTGAGGTGGGATGGATTATCTCAGCAAAGGAGAAGTGCTCACTATCACAGATTTAGACTGGTTTGTGAACAATATTTGAGGGAAATGGTGATATTGTGTATGTGGAAAAAGTTTTAGATCTTTGAGTTCATCTCATACAAAATGGGAGCAAAAGCAAAAGTGTTGTGTTTATATTTTTGTTGAGTGTATGAATGAAATCCATATAGTTTTTGAAAAAAATAAAAAGGTACAATACTTTATTGACAGACCTCGTAATAATAATAAAAACAGAATACAATGACTTGCAAATCCTCTTAAACCTATATTCAATTGAATACACCACAAAGACAAGATATTTAATGTTCAAACTGATAAACTTTATTGTTTTTGTGCAAATACGAGGTCTGTGAGAAACGAATCCGACCTTTTTATTTTATGCAAAAAATATATGGATTTGATTCATATTTCTGTGTAGGCTCTCAGTTGTCCAGGTGGTTTCCATAGTAGAGAAGCTTGAATCTTTGACTGGACTGGGTTGCTTGACGTGAGGACGTTTCGCTTCAAATCACAGAAGCTTCCTCAGCTAAAATTCTTGCTCTGGTAGTCTGACTTCTGTCTTGACTCTTGTAGAGAAGAATAAACCAGAAGCCAACAAAAGCTGGAGTTTTTAACCTAACCAGACCCCTCCTACCGAGAGGCCGACTGCTATAGGCTAGTGACTAAACAATAGCTCTAATTAGCACCTATTGTGCTCTAGTTCTACAATTTGATACATATGTTTTTACGTCAGCCAAGCTTGAACCTTCGTGCGCATGCGTGAGTTTTTCCACACCTGTTGGTTGCGTCATTCACCTGTGGGCAGGCTTTGAGTGAGCACTGGTCCACCCCTCTCGTCATTGTTTCATTGCAAGGAAATGGCGGAATGATTTGGGCTTTTTTTGCAGTTTTTTTTGAAAGGTGTTGCAGGCATCATTTGAAAATTTTCAAATGATGCCTGCAACACCTTTCAAAAAAGCTGGGACAGTTGTTGTGTGGGCCGCCAGAAGAGGAGGTACTGCTGGCCCACCACCAGTGGGCGCCCTGCCCGAAGTGCGGGCTTCAGGCGCTAGAGGGCGCTGCCGCCACGGACACAGCCGGGGGTGACAGCTGTCACTCATTATCTCTTGACAGCTGTCACCCATCTACTCTACAGCATCTCACTCCATAAAGACCAGACGTCATCTCCACCTCGTTGCTGAGATATTGTACTTCAATGGAGGTAACTTTCTCTGCCTGTAGTAATTGATTCTAAGAGCTATTGTTTTGCAGCTGTCAACCAGAGGACCGGCGTGGCTCGCGACTGTTTCGTCCTACATCCGTCAGATAAGTGGTTAAACAGATGCTGCACGAGTGTGTGTTAGAGGTGGAGGTGGCATTCCCACCGTTGTTGTTACGGGGTGTACACACACCCACACTTGACTGTCTTTGTTCTTCGCCAGCAGTACCAGATCCGACAGTCGGGGACGGTGATCACCTGGGAATTCGGGACTTGGCGGCTCCAGTATTCACCAGGTTCGGTGGTGGCGGAAATCGTGTGGTTCCGGCTCTTCTCAGGACAGACGTCTTCTATCCTCGAGCCTGCCCACACGTCACCTTTGTGGATTGACTGTAATCATATTCTGAGATTGTCTGTGTATTCGTTGTGCACCTTCACAACATTAAATTGTTACTTTTTGGCTCATCTATTGACCGTTCATTTGTGCCCCCTGTTGTGGGTCCATGTCACTACACTTTCACAACAGGATATCTCGGCCATCGCAGCGTCATGGATCCCGAGGGGCGTCATCCATCTGTTGGACAGCCAATGGAAGAGCAGGGTGCACAGGCGTCTGCAGGAGGCGTGCTCGGTGAGTTGCAGCAAATCCTCACCGCCTTTACCGCTCGGCTGGATTTGATGTCCGAGCAAAACGTCATCCTTAATCGCAGGATGGAGGCTCTCACCGCACAGGTGGAAGCGCACCATCAGAGCGCTGCTGCGGCTCCTCCTCCTGCCGACCCGGTGCTGGGTATTAACATTCCACTGGTCATTCAACAAACCCCCCCACCATCCCCTGAAGCATACATAAGTCCCCCTGAGCCGTACGGGGGTTGTGTGGAGACGTGCTCGGCCTTTTGATGCAGTGTTCGCTCGTCTTTGCACAACGACCCGTGATGTACGCATCTGACGCCAGCAAGGTGGCTTATGTTATTAATTTGCTTCGGGGTAAGGCACGCGCCTGGGCTACGGCGCTCTGGGAACAGAACGCACGGTTATTATCAGCATACACTGGGTTTGTGGGGGAGTTCAGAACAGTGTTTGATCACCCTAACAGAGGAGAGACTGCTTCAACAATGCTGCTGTCAATGCGACAGGGGCGCCGGTGCGCAGCCGAATATGCAGTCGACTTCCGCATCGCGGCTGCGAGGTCCGGCTGGAATAACGTTGTGCTCCGCGCCGCCTTCATAAACGGACGGTCATCGGTCCTGAAGGAGCATCTGGTAGCTAAGGAGGAACCGCGGGATTTAGATGGGCTTATCGATCTCGTTATACGGTTAGACAATCGATTGGGGGAACGCCGTCGGGAGCGAGGCGAAGGACGTGGCCGGATACGCGCCGTCCCTCTCCCTTCTGGGTTCGAAAAGGGGCCGCCCTCCCCACGCTCCACAGCCGCAGCGCTCCGTGGGGCAACAGCTCCCCCTGCTGACGTTGTTAGGGAAACGCACAGGGCCAAAATGAGGAGGCTGGTCCGCGGGGAGTGTTTTCTCTGCAGCTCAAAGGAGCACATACAGAAAAACTGCCCCAAACGGCCACAACAACAACTGCCCTCAGAGACTGGGCTAAGGGGGGGTCAAAACATTCACGTGGGACACACACAGATTGCCACAGGACTCCCAGTTACAATCCTGAGCGGGGATTTAACCCTTCAAGCCCCAGCACTGGTGGACACGGGGTCAGAAGGGAATTTGCTAGACAGCAGATGGGCAAGGGAGGTAGGGCTCCCTCTGGTGGCGCTTCCTTCGCCATTGCAGGTGCAGGCACTAGATGGCACCCGCTTCCCTTTAATCACACACAAGACACAACCAGTAACTCTGGTGGTGTCTGGAAACCATCGGGAGGGGATTGAGTTTTTTGTGACTCCTTCTACCTCCCGCGTGATTTTGGATGTTGAAGCACAATCCCCAGATTGATTGGCCATCTGGGGTGGTGGTTCAGTGGAGCGAAACCTGCCATCGGGTGTGTTTAGGATCCTCGGTTCCTCCTGGTTTACAGGCTAAGGAGGAGGTCAAAGTCCCTCCCAATCTGACGGCAGTGCCGGTTGAGTACCACGATCTTGCTGACGTCTTCAGCATGGATCTGGCACTCACCCTTCCCCCGCACCGTCCGTACGATTGTGCCATTGATTTGGTTCCAGGCGCTGAGTTCCCGTCCAGCAGGCTGTACAACCTCTCACGACCTGAGCGCGAATCAATGGAGACCTACATCCGGGACTCATTAGCTGCCGGGCTGATCCGGAACTCCACCTCCCCAATGGGGGCAGGTTTCTTTTTTGTGGGCAAGAAAGATGGCGGACTCCGTCCATGCATTGATTACAGGGGGCTGAATGAGATTACGGTTCGCAGCCGATACCCGTTGCCATTGTTGGATTCCGTGTTCACCCCCCTGCATGGAGCCAAAATCTTTACTAAGCTGGATCTTAGAAATGCGTATCACCTGGTTCGGATCCGGAAGGGAGACGAATGGAAGACAGCATTTAACACCCTGTTAGGTCACTTTGAGTACCTGGTCATGCTGTTCGGCCTCACCAACGCCCCCGCGACGTTCCAAGCCTTGGTTAACGACGTCTTGCGGGACTTCCTGCACCGATTCGTCTTCGTATATCTGGACGATATTCTCATCTTTTCTCCGGATCCTGAGACCCATGTCCAGCATGTACGTCAGGTCCTGCAGCGGTTGTTAGAGAACCGACTGTTTGTGAAGGGCGAGAAGTGCGAGTTTCACCGCACGTCTTTGTCCTTCCTGGGGTTTATCATCTCCTCTAACTCCGTCGCCCCTGATCCGGCCAAGGTTGTGGCGGTGAGAGATTGGCGCCAACCAACAAGCCGTAGGAAGCTGCAACAGTTCCTCGGCTTCGCTAATTTCTATAGGAGGTTCATTAAGGGCTACAGTCAGGTAGTTAGCCCCCTGACAGCCCTGACCTCTCCAAAAGTCTCCTTCACCTGGTCGGATCGGTGCGAAGCCGCATTCAAGGAGTTGAAACGACGGTTCTCTACTGCGCCAGTTTTGGTGCAGCCCGACCCTAGCCGCCAGTTCATGGTTGAAGTGGACGCCTCTGACTCAGGGATAGGAGCCGTGCTATCCCAGAGTGGAGAGACTGATAAGGTTCTTCACCCGTGTGCCTACTTTTCACGCAGGTTGACCCCGGCTGAACGGAACTATGACGTCGGCAATCGAGAACTCCTTGTGGTGAAAGAGGCTCTTGAGGAGTGGGGACACCTGTTGGAGGGAGCATCTGTGCCATTCACGGTTTTCACTGACCATCGGAACCTGGAGTATATCAGGACCGCCAAGCGGCTGTACCCCAGGCAAGCCCGCTGGTCACTGTTCTTCGGGCGTTTTGACTTCCGGATCACCTATCGCCCCGGGACCAAGAACCGGAGGTCAGATGCCTTGTCCCGGGTACACAAAGAGGAGATCAAAACTGCACTGTCGGATCCACCGGAGCCCATCCTGCCTGAGTCCACTATCGTGGCCACCCTCACCTGGGACGTGGAGAAGATCGTCCGGGAGGCCCTGGCACGGAGCCCGGATCCCGGAACTGGTCCGAAAACCGTTTCTACGTCCCACCAGAGGCCAGAGCTGCAGTCTTGGACTTCTGTCACGGTTCCAAGCTCTCCTGTCATTCAGGGGTGCGAAGGACCGTGGCAGTTGTCCGGCAGCGCTTCTGGTGGGCGTCTATGGAGGCTGACATCCGGGAGTACATCCAGGCCTGCACCACCTGTGCCAGGGGCAAGGCAGACCATAAAAGGTCCCAAGGACTTCTCCAGCCGCTACCTGTGCCTCATCGCCCCTGGTCCCACATCGGCCTGGATTTCGTCACGGGCCTCCCGCCGTCCCAGGGCAACACCACCATCTTCACGATAGTGGACCGATTCTCCAAGGCGGCCCACTTCGTGGCCCTCCTGAAGCTCCCAACAGCCCAGGAGACAGCAGACCTCCTGGTCCACCACGTCGTCCGTCTGCATGGGATACCCACCGACATCGTCTCTGATCGTGGTCCCCAGTTCTCCTCACACGTCTGGAGGAGCTTCTGCCGGGAACTGGGGGCTACTGTGAGCCTCTCGTCTGGGTATCACCCGCAGACCAATGGACAGGCAGAACGGGCCAATCAGGAATTGGAGCAAGCTCTGCGCTGTGTGACGTCCGCACACCCGACGGCCTGGAGTAAACATCTGGCCTGGATCGAGTATGCACATAACAGCCAGGTGTCCTCTGCCACCGGCCTCTCCCCATTTGAGGTGTGTTTGCGGTATCAGCCCCCGTTGTTTCCCGTGGTGGAGGGAGAGGTCGGTGTGCCCTTGGTCCAGGCCCACCTGCGGAAGTGCCGTCAGGTGTGGCGCTCCGCCCGTTCTGCCTTGTTGAAGGCCCGGACGAGGGCGAAGACCCATGCAGACCGCCGGCGATCCCCGGCCCCTGCTTACCAGCCCGGGCAGGAGGTGTGGCTATCCACGAAGGACATCCCCCTCCAGGTGGACTCCCCGAAACGTAAGGACAGATATATCGGACCATACAAGATCCTCAAAGTCCTCAGTCCTGCCGCAGTGAAGCTCCAACTCCCGGCTTCACTGCGGATCCACCCGGATTTTCACATTTCAAGGATCAAACCTCACCACAACTCACCCCTCTGTGCTCCCAGACCGGCGCCGCCTCCTGCTCGGATCATCGACGGGGAGCCGGCTTGGACGGTGCGCTGGCTTCTGGACGTCCGTCGGATGAGCCGGGGGTTCCAGTACTTGGTGGACTGGGAGGGGTATGGACCCGAAGAATGCTCCTGGGTGAAGAGGAGCTTCATCCTGGATCCGGCCCTCCTGGCCGACTTCTACCACCGTCACCCGAACAAGCCTGGTCGGGCGCCAGGAGGCGCCCGTTGAGGGGGGGGTCCTGTTGTGTGGGCCGCCAGAAGAGGAGGTACTGCTGGCCCACCACCAGTGGGCACCCTGCCTGAAGTGCGGGCTTCAGGCACGAGAGGGCGCTGCCACCACGGACACAGCCGGGGGTGACAGCTGTCACTCATTATCTCTTGACAGCTGTCACCCATCTACTCTACAGCATCTCACTCCATAAAGACCAGACGTCATCTCCACCTCGTTGCCGAGATATCGTACTTCAATGGAGGTAACTTTCTCTGCCTGTAGTAATTGATTCTAAGAGCTATTGTTTTGCAGCTGTCAACCAGAGGACCGGCGTGGGTCGCGACTGTTTCGTCCTACGTCCGTCAGATAAGTGGTTAAACAGACACTGCACAAGTGTGTGTTAGAGGTGGAGGTGGCATTCCCACCATTGTTGTTACGGGGTGTACACACACCCACACTTGACTGTCTTTGTTCTTCGCCAGCAGTACCAGATCGACAGTCGGGGACGGTGATCACTGGGAATCAGGACTTGGCGGCTTCAGTATTCACCAGGTTCGGTGGCGGCGGAAATCGTTTGTTCGGCTCTTCTCAGGACAGACGTCTTCTATCCTCGAGCTTGCCCACACGTCACCTTTGTGGATTGACTGTAATCATATTCTGAGATTGTCTGTGTATTCGTTGTGCACCTTCACAACATAAATTGTGACTTTTTGGCTCATCTATTGACCGTTCATTGCGCCCCCTGTTGTGGGTCCATGTCACTACACTTTCACAACAACAGTGGTATGTTTACCACAGTGTCATATCACCTTTCATTCTAACAACACTCAGTAAGTGTTTGGGAACTGAGGACACTCATGATTGGGTATAAATGAGCATCCCCAAAAGTCTCAGTCATTCACAAGCAAAGATGGGGTGAGGATCACCACTTTGTGAACAACTACATGAAAAAATAATCCAACAGTTTAACCCTCTGGGGCCGACGCCCTCGTATAAGATGGCTAAGACCAAGCTTTACTAAATTATAAATAACTTTTTAATGATATGAGATAGAAACTTACTTTGTTTTGCTGAAAAGTTAGTTAACTCCGCGGACGTTCGAGCCAGCCATCAGCCATCTTTTTACTCCTCATAGAAGCTGTGTGATGACGTGCGCAATGTCAGTGTCCAAACAGAATTGGTTCACCATCACATGGTTTTCCAAAATCCAATTGTAGGGCAGATTCAACTCACGTGAAAAAGCCAAAGATTGTTTTCAGGAGTGAATATTTACTAGTTGGCCATTTGACGAGACCCCTGGGTGCTCCAATGAGTACATAGTATTGGCTCCAAATGCGCCCTGCGCCATTGTGCACAGCGATCAAAGAAAGCAGACAGAGCAGACGAAGAGCCTCTGATGAAAATCTCACGTGCTCAAACAAAGAGTGTGTAACTATCAGGATTGCTCCAGTAGTTTGCATGTGAATGTCACTGGATAACTCTGTTGCTTTTACCGTGAAGACAAAAAAAACACATAGACCATTTTGTATATATTGTTCAAAATGTGTATTTGTGTTTATTGTTTGAACCTTTTTGTTGTACAGTCTTTCACACAAGACCTCAAATTACCTTTATAAAGTGTCAAAACAGTTTTTATTATAGTTTGCTGTGTGTTTTCAATAAATATGTGTGGAAAATTATTTTCCCCTTTACTTTTTCCTTCCTTATTTTTGATTGTAAACCTTTATTACACTTATACAACACAACAAAAGCATATATATTATGAAAGCACAGGTTGAACTGAAAAAAGGGGACATAAAACCTGATTGTGGGATGCAGGGAGAGCTGTTAACAGCAATAATAAAACATTTATGCCAGGTGAGTGAACTGTCCAAAAAATGCCCTGGACCCCAGAGGGTTAAGAACAAGTTTCTCAACATTCAGTTGCAAGGATTTAGGATTATATCATCTACAGTCCATAATATAATCAGAAAATTCAGAGAATCTAGAGAACTGCCTACGTGTAAGCGGAAAGGCTGAAAACCAACATTGAATGGCCATGACCTTTGATCCCTCAGGTGGCACTGCATTAAAACCGACACCATTGTGTAAAGGATCTTACCACATGGGCTCAGGAACACTTCAGAAACCATTGTCAGTTAACACAGTTTGTCGCTACATCTACAAGTGCAAGTTAAAACTCTACCATGCAAAGCAAAATGTTGTGTGGGCCGCTGAAGAGGAGGTACTGCTGGCCCACCACCACCAGAAGGCACCCTGCTTTGGAGTGCGGGCTTCAAGCACGAGGAGGGGTCGTCGGAGCAATGGAGAGGTGACAGCTGTCATTCATCATCTGCACCAGCTGTCACTCATTTTCCACATCACCATAAAAGCCCGGGACTACAACTCCACCTCCCCGCCGAGAAAATCAGCAACCAAGAGGTAACCTCTCTGCGGTAATTTCTCTGCTACCTAAACTCTTCTTTGCAGCCGTTTGCCCTGTGGTGTCCTTATCAGAGCTGGAGTAAGGGCGTGACCGCGACGACTTCGCATCACGCTCCATAGCAGATAAGTGGTTACACAGGAGCTGCACGATTGTGTGATTGGAGGTGGAGGTGCTCCCTCCTTACAGAACATTGAGTGTGAGTGGACTACTGAGTGTGCGGATTCACACTCACCTGATTTTCTCTGATCTCTGCCCAGCAGTACCCGGGTCGACAGCCGAAGGCAGAGGCCAGCTGGGGACTCGGGACTTGGTGGCTCCGGTGTTCTTCAGGCCCGTTGGTGGTGGGAAGCTGTGTGGGAATCAGCTCTTCTCTCGCCAGAGGTCTTCTATCTTCGAGCGTGCCCACACGTCACCTGGTGTATATATTGGCAATCAAAATTTCTGTCTGTATTCCGTTGTGTGTTTCCACAACATTAAATTGTTACTTGTTGGCTTATCCATTGTCCGTTCCTTAGCGCCCCCTGTTGTGGGTCCGTGTCGCGACACCTTCCCAACACAAAAAGACATACATCAACAACATCTTAGAAATGTCACACCTTCTCTGGGCCCGAGCTCATTTGAAATGGACAGACGCAAAGTGGCAAAGTGTGCTGAGGTCTGATGAGTCCACATGTTCAAATTGTTTTTTGGAAATCATGGACGTCGTGTCCTCTAGACAAAAGAGGAAAGACCATCCAGATTCCTTACCAGCGCAAAGTTCAATAGCCAGCATCTGTGATGGTATGGGGGGTGTGTTAGTGCCCATGGCATGGGTAACTTACACATCTGTGATGGCAACATCATGCCTGAAAGGTACATCCAGGTTTTGGAGCAACACATGTTGCCATCCAAGCAACGTCTTTTTCAGGGACGTCCCTGCTAATTCAGCAAGACAGTGCCAAGCCACATTCTGCATGTGTTACAACAGCGTGGCTTCGTAGAGTAAAAGAGTGCGGGTACTAGACTGGCCTGCCTGCAGTCCAGACCTGTCACCCATTTAAAATGTGTGGCGCATTATATGAAGCGCAAAATACGACAACGGAGACCCCGAACTGTTGAACAACTGAATTCCACCTACAAAGCTTCAACAGTTAGTGTCCTTAGTTCCCAAATGCTTAAAGGTGATGTAACACAGTGGTAAACATACCACTGTCCCAGCTTTTTTGAAATGTGTTGCAGGCATACATTTTTTTTTCCATATTTGCACAAAACAATAAAGTTTATCAGTTTGAACATTAATATCTTGTCTTTGTGGTGTATTCAATTGAATATAGTTGAAGAGGATTTGCAAATCATTGTTTTCTGTTTTTATTTACATTTTACACAACGTCCCATCTTCATTGGAATTGGGGTTGTATATACACAAATATTTTTCACAAATCTGTCTAATCTGTGTAGTGAGCACTCCTTTGCCAAGATAATCCATCCCACCTCACAGGTGTGGCATATCAAGATGCTGATTAGACAACATGATTATTGCACAGGTGTGTCTTGGGCTGGCCACAATAAAAGGTCCACTCTGAAATGTGCACATTTGCTTATTGGGGGGTTCCTGGGGAGTGTGGTTTGGGTCAGAAAACCATTCAGTATGTGGTGTGACCACCATTTGCCTTATGCAGTGCCAGACATCTCCTTCACATACAACTGATCAGCAGCCAGATGCCATTGAATGTGAGCATTTGCCCACTCACGTCAGTTATGATAATGAACTGCAGTCAGGTCGAGACTCCGATGAGGACAACAAGCAAGCAGATGAGCTTCCTGAGATGGTTTCTGACAGTTTGTTGCAGAAATTCTTTAGTTTTGCAAACCATTGTTGTGGCCTTTTATTGTGGCCAGCCTCAGGCACACCTTGAGTTCAGCTCATGAAAAATGGGAGCAAAAACAAAAGTGTTGCATTTATATTTTTGTTCAGGGTAATTCCTTCTCACTACTTTCCAATCTGTGGAATAATCAGGTTATGTGACTTTGTGTGGGTCTTTTTAATTAACAGTACACTTCAGACAAACTTTTTTTTTTAAATGAGAGGTGAAAAATAATTACATAAGAATGATGACTTTTTTCTTTTTGAATGAGGTCACAATGACCTAACTGATGTTTGTAAAGGTATTAATTAGATTTCTCTGAGTATTAAAACGCAGCTTTCAGTTCTGGAATGATGTATGATTCTCCCCCCCCAACAGATTTTTACCTGAATAATTAAAGCTTGTCCTTTCATCTCCTGGCAAAGACTCATACAAACAGAAGAAGAGATTTTTTTTTTGTTTATTTGTATTACCCAGAGTTGTGAGATTAAACTTGAACTGTGGACAAAGGTAACTATGGAAATGAGTAAGTATTTTCAACTTTTTTCAGGTACATGGCTATCATCCACCCACTGAAGCCCCGCCTGTCCTCCCCTACTACAAAGGTCGTAATTTGGGCTGATATGGATTGCAGCAATCTCACTGGCTTTCCCTCAGTGCTACTACAGTGTGACAAGATTTTACTACCCCAGGACCGTGTGCATGGTCGACTGGCCAGACGATTACGGGGGAAAACATCAACTAAGGTGGCAGATGGAGATTTATTAGGAATGATGTTAACGTAGCAATGAAATGTATTCAAATAATATTGTTTTCACCACACACACATATGACAATACACATAACTTGCACTGAGATCAATAAGATTTTAGTTTGTAAAAAATAAAGTATTATTCATCAGCAATGGTGAGCACAGGTAACCTAAAACTTAGCTTTGATAACTCCTTATCTGCTAACTTAAAATTTGACTGATAATACCAATGGTGTGTGATGGCGCATGGTTGTGTTCCTAGTTTTGCTTACAGTTGCATATGGTTGCTTACT
Organism: Thalassophryne amazonica; assembly: GCF_902500255.1. Taxonomy (NCBI): domain Eukaryota; kingdom Metazoa; phylum Chordata; class Actinopteri; order Batrachoidiformes; family Batrachoididae; genus Thalassophryne; species Thalassophryne amazonica. The sequence goes on from NC_047104.1 coordinate 81,456,341, forward strand.
GTATGCTTACTGCATGTATGTAGCCCTCGGCACTATTTTTCTGCCTCTCACAGTCCACTCCTGCCTACTTTTTTTTGGCATTGTGGAAATGTGCTCCGTTCTGAAAATGGTACATGAAAAGCAAACAGTACTCATGTTCCCAGATCTACAGAGGGAGATAAGCTACTGCCTCATCAGGGCTCGTAACATCAAATCGCGAAGTTCAGAGTCTGTTGTATGCCCCCCGCAAAAAAAAAGTAGAAAATATTGCCATTTAAACTTACAAACATACTTAAACATTCTGTTTCTTGTTTCAGCATGCAAGAGAGAGTGAGAAAGAAAGAGAATGAGAGTGAGAGCTGTCTCCGGTCCTAAAAAAAAGAGCAGAGTGAGCGCTGTCTCTCTCTGCTCTTTTTTCAGGACCTGCTGTTTCTGTTCTCTGGATTTTGAAGTTTCATGAATTGAAAGAATGTAAACCATGTTTTCTGATTATCGGATTACTGAAGTGCATGTAAACTGATGCATCCCTGCCGTAGCCTGGCTTATGCACATGCAACAGCCAGTTCGATCACCTGTCGTAAGCACGCACAGGTGGCTGTGGGGGATGCGGATCATTTCACCACACATAGGTTAGATTAGTAGTTTGGACCATGTGTCATGCTTAGTTATCATGTTACGGGGTAATATATGTCACATGTAATAGAATTCAATGGACGTTGACCTTGTTTGACCTTTACTTTGGAGACCAAGCATTCAACACAGTCAAAACTATTCCATTTATTAATCCTATTAGCTCAACCAATAATTTACATCACTTCTTACCCCAGTGCAAACTGAAATTTACCTTTGTCACCATTCTTGCTGTTTTTACCCTATAACATTCAGTCACAGATAGTCCATACCTATAGTATACCTCTTTGGAATCTTTATGGTCAGACAAATAATGTGGTATAGTTTTCAATTTGATTGGAGCATTTTTAAATTTTGACCCTTTTGTAATTCCTTAACCCTACCTGGCGCCTATTGAAAATTCAAGTAGCCAGTCGGATTTTTTAAAAGAGTAATGTCTAAGGTGTATTTGTGCCAAATTTTGTTGTGAAAGTGTAGGAACACGGACCCACAACAGGGGGTGTAAAAGAACGGGCAATGGATAAGCCAAACAGTAACAATTTAATGTTGTAAATTGTGCACAACGGAATACAGACAACAACCATTTTGGAACTACAGTCAATTACGTTGGGTGACATGTGGGCAGGCTTGAGGATAGGAGACGCCCTTCCAGAACCGAGCCGGATCCACACGGCCCAGTCAGCGTTAAATACAGCAGAGAATATTACCTCCAAGGTAGCTGATTTCTCGGCGAGGGAGGTGGAGTTGCAGTCCGGCCTTTATGGTGATGGTGATGAGTTGAATGAGTGACAGCTGGTGCTGATGATGAGTGACAGCTGTCACTCCCAGTGGCTCTGGCGCCCTCTTGTGCTTGAAGCCCGCACTCCAAGCAGGGCGCATCTGGTGGTGGTGGGCCAGCAGTACCTCCTCTTCAGCGGCCCACACAACAAAATTTTATGCTTTATCACCATTTGAAGGATTGTTTCAGTTATCTGCTGCACTAACTGTGTTCCAACTACATTTAGACTGCATTCAGAGGCTTACAAATGGACTGTGCATGAATAATTTGTGGTTGCTTCAGCCCACATTCTAGGAATTTCAACGGCATTCATACACAGCTGTCTGAATATCTGTCCCTCCCAACTGCGTTTCGAATTTGGTCTCTTTTTTTAACCATTCAGGCTGAATCAGTGTGGTTCCTGCTCTTTTAAGCTAAGTGTGATGTGGCCTCAGAACGTCCCAACAGCAGCAGCACTGTTGCTGTGGCACTGCGCTTCTTAAAACAAATAAACAAAACACAAACAACAATGCTCGGCCTGGAAAAGAAACCAGTTCTTGACCAGTCCAGTACAGAACTGGTCCAGACCAATCAAGCTAACCCAGGCCTGGTGCATGACCACAAGCCATTGTTGCCAGATTTTTTTTCATCACGGTGATTGTGTCATGCCAGAGAACAACATGAGGTCAATGATTTGACCATCTCTGTTTTCTCTGACCATACTATGAAGGTACCTTGTGCAGCATTCAGTGATGTCAGACGGCTTCTGCGGCTGATGGAGGGCATCCGATACAGTACTTCACAGATTCTGGTTTATAAATTAAAAGGATTATAAATGGAATAGTTTTAAATGTGTTGGATGCTTGGTCTCCAAAGTAAAGGTCAAACAATGTCGACATCCACTGGATTCTGTCAAGCACAGGCTACAAACAGAAATAACCCACACAACAGACTCCAGACAGATGAAACTGATGTTAGGTGGGTTAGAAGTTCCTACTGGACACTTGCCTTGAGTGTCCTCGGCCTCACTGTGAAAAGGGTTTGCTGGGAGAGATCTCGGTATGAGGACATTTCAATGAATAAATCTCCAAAAAGCAAGTATGAAAAAGTCTAAAAATGGTCAGTTGCAATGGCCGGTATGTCTCCCAGGATAAAAAGGCCCCCAAATCACACCAAGGCACTAGGGTCTGTAAGGACAGCAATGGTGCAACGTCTCCCAGTACTGCGGGGAATGATCTCTCCTGCGGCAGCACTCAGCTGGATAATCCACCAGATCAGCATAGTTCTGATACTGGACTCAGCAGCAAAAGCGTCAAAGGCCCAAAAGAAATCAGCGAAACTACGCCACTGTAAATTGGGCCATTGAGGAGGAAAAAAAAGATCTTTACTGCTTCGCTTACTCAAGGCATGAGAAGTGGGGCAGGAGGAAAAAGCAATATTTGAGGAGCGGATAAAAGAAGCAGATTTACCAACAGAAAATGAAAGTTCAACAAGGAATTTATTAGAAAAAGTAAAGGGATTCCACACGGTGAGCAGGGAAGGACAAACACTGGGCTGAGCAAGGCAGGGAGGACTGGTGAGCCTGGATAGGCTAGAAGAAAAGACAAAAAAAAACCACTTGGGTTAAAAAGGAGCACAAAAACACAGAATACATCCAAGCTACAAAGGCTGAGACTGGCCAAGTAGTTACCACGGTGGTTACAACAACAAAATGGTGATGTGGTGAGTGAGACCGGTGTTGCAGACCGAATGGTCCCCCCTAAAAAATCGGTCCGCCCTGCCTTCACTGCACATGTGTCATTAGCCACGGTTCACTGATTATCACGTTGTTTCTGCTTCAAATTGCGCTCCAGTCATCACCTATCTCAGCGACAGATATCTGAAGCTTTTGTACAACAATCATTTCCACATAAATTCAGCATTATTTCATCATAAAAGATGGAGAAACGATCAGAGCACTGCAGCTACACGAGCTGCTAGCTGATGCGTTCACTCTGCGTCGTCTATCTCAATGCGCCACCGTTTAAAGCCTCTTTTCTGCTTAAAACGACCTTGTTTCTTCTTTAAACTGACTTTAGAATGATTTAAGAGGTTTTACCTTTATCATCAGATGGTTAATAATCCCATTAATCCATTTGATTGCTTTGGGTGAAGAGACTCTGTCTCAGACCTCTGAAATGATGCATGCACAGTGGAGGCAGGGAGGACCAATTTTTAGCGACAGACCATTTGGTCTGCGACACCGGGTTTAAATGCAGCAGCTTGAGGTGGCGGCAACTGGCGTAGCTGAGGAGCAGGTGAGCTTGAGTAGGTGGAGGCAGAGTGGAAACAAGGTCAGCCACCCCCAACTCAGCACACAGACAGTGAACACAGAGACAGCAAAAACAGAGGGGGAGACCGGGCAGATTCTATGGCATGTGACACGTTACCCCGTAATATGATAACTAAGCATGACAGATGGTGCAGAGTATTTCTTTTAAAACCCTATTAAGTCAACCTATAAAATTTGCATCACTTTTTACCAAAACTGGAGTAACTTTAACTTTTGACCCCTGCACAAACTGAAATTGACCTTTGTCATACTTTTTGCTGTTTTTACCCCATACCTCCATAACATTCAGTCATAAATAGTCCAAACTATACCTTTTGGGACTCTTTATGATCAGACAAATAATAAGATATACCTTCCAATATGATTGGAATATTTTTAAATTTTAACCCCTGCATAATATTTCATTGACCCCTGTAGGTCATTAGAGGTCAGCTCCAGGATGCCTTGACATCGGAAAATAAGCATTAGTTAATTCAGAATATGTGTGCCAAATTTGGTGCTTTTATGAAAAAATTAACAATTGTTATGGACATTTGAACTAAGATGCACCACTATTGGTGTAAACTGGAGTTATCTCACAGTAAGGCATCCTTGATTTTGGCTATAATTTACTCATCCTTTCTCATCAAAACCTCTCAATTTACAGATAATCATGTGGTACTGAACACCTTTAAGATTTGGTGTCAGTTTAAATGTAGCTGACATCATTTTAAATGTAGGGCTGCCTCTTTTCTGCACCTATTAAGAATAATCATTTAGGGCCCGGTCCCACTGGCGTTAAGGAGGATTTGCATATGGATTGTGCACAAAATTGGTTCATATTCGCTTAACATCCGCAATATGCGTGAAACATGCTTGTATGAGTCGGCCGACATCCGCACACGTCCGTAATTATCCGCAGAGGTACGTTTTTCCGTTGCCTGCCCAAAAGTTTGGCTGCGGATGACATCCGCCTTACATACTCCATACATACTCAGTAGATACACAAACATAATCTATGTGCCGTCATCTGCTGATATCCGCAACTGACAGGGATTTGCGGCTTGGCAGCGGACTGGGACAGTGTGTAAAACGGATATTTTGTGTGCCCATCATGTCCACATCACAAACTAAAATAAGTTGGAGCGACTGCATACAGACTGGCCCACGAATAAAGTGTTTTTATTACGTCTGCTTTGCATCTGATTTGCGGGCGGATGCAAATTTATTCTGCAATTTGGCTGTTGAAAAATGGCTCTAATCACCTCCCGAATCACAGAGGAACCTGCAGCTGGGCTGTTCGCCGCGCACGTGCACTCGTGAACAGCTAACAAGCTGCAGAAAGCATTTGAGCCATCTAAAAAGGTAATTATTGACTTGTTTACATTGTCAAGGTTTGATAAAACAGTTGCGTGTTTTTCCTTCTTGTCTGCAGCTGTTATTTATTCCTATGTTTATATAGATTTAACTTCTTGTTCAGGCGAGCTGAGCTCTGATACGATCCACTGACGTCACCACTCGCCCTGTTCACTGTAAATAAATCTGATTAGAATTTAGTGATGGAATTTGAAGTCAATTGTTTTTACGAAAATTATTAAACAAACATATGAATATGGCTAAAAAGCAGAAGCATAATAAAGGGAAGCCACTTTGTGTCCCTTTGCAACAAACCCTTTTTCTGGAACCTTTAACTGGGTCACTTAGCTGGTCCATTGAAAAGGTGGTTCGTCATTGATGTAGGTTCTGCAGCGTGCTCACTTGGGTCAGGGGTTAACTTCAGTGGTCCCCCCTGGTGATCCCAAAGGCTTGTGTTGGCTGGCTTTATTGACAGGATGGCTGCTTGCAGTCAGGTCGTCAGCTTGCTGGAACCAAGAGGTGGAAGGCGCTTGTTGAAAAATGGATTCGGTAGCTTTAAAAATTTGTTGGAGCCAGATTAAAAGTCTTTGTGAATTTAGAAAAAAGATAAAACTTTAAGAGCTTTGGAAAATTAGCTGACAGAAAAGGAAAATTGCTTTTCTGTAAATTCGCTATTATTTTGAAAAGTTCACATTGGAGGTTGTCTTTAAAACTTCGAAACACTTGACGCACCATAAAGCTCAGGTTAAAAATTCTCAAAAATTGAGACAAGAAAAAAAACAGTGAATGAATGCCATGTGGTAGCTTCAGCTAGGTTAGCTTAGCATGGGGCCTTGTTGACCCAAAAATAATTAAGCGTTTAAGAAAGTAAGAGAGCGAGCAAGAGAGACAAAACAGAGGAGCAAAGAGAGGCAGAAGAGGGTAGAGGGAGCCAAAAAGGGGCAGAGCCGCACTCTGTTCTACTTTTTAAGGGGGACTGACGTCACCAAACTCCACCCATTTAGGGTGTGTAATCTCACAGAAAACTTTACATGTTCACAGGGCAGACCCAAATGATTCAACTATTTAAATGCACACTATTTTAGTATAATATTGTTATACCAATACCAATTGTTGACACTCCAGTGGATACACATTATTAATCATTACTTAAACACATCCTTTGGATAAACAGAATACTTCACCATCAACATATTGATAATGCAGAAAGATCACACTTAAACACACATCAGTTACAAGGACACTTGTCAATAAAATATATTCAACAAAAATATAAACGCAACACTTTTGGTTTTGCTCCCATTTTGTATGAGATGAACTCAAAGATCTAAAACTTTTTCCACATACACAATATCACCATTTCCCTCAAATATTGTTCACAAACCAGTCTAAATCTGTGATAGTGAGCACTTCTCCTTTGCAGAGATAATCCATCCCACCTCACAGGTGTGCCATATCAAGATGCTGATTAGACACCATGATTAGTGCATGATTAGACTGCCCACAATAAAAGGCCACTCTGAAAGGTGCAGTTTTATCACACAGCACAATGCCACAGATGTCGCAAGATTTGAGGGAGCGTGCAATTGGCATGCTGACAGCAGGAATGTCAACCAGAGCTGTTGCTCATGTATTGAATGTTCATTTCTCTACTATAAGCCGTCTCCAAAGACGTTTCAGAGAATTTGGCAGTACATCCAACCAGCCTCACAACCGCAGACCACGTGTAAGCACACCAGCCCAGGACCTCCACATCCAGCATGTTCACCTCCAAGATCGTCTGAGACCAGCCACTCGGACAGCTGCTGAAACAATCAGTTTGCATAACCAAAGAATTTCTGCACAAACTGTCAGAAACCGTCTCAGGGAAGCTCATCTGCATGCTCATCGTCCTCATCGGGGTCTCGACCTGACTCCAGTTCGTCGTCGTAACTGACTTGAGTGGGCAAATGCTCACATTCGCTGGCGTTTGGCATGTTGGAGAGGTGTTCTCTTCACGGATGAATCCCGGTTCACACTGTCCAGGGCAGATGGCAGACAGCGTGTATGGCGTCGTGTGGGTGAGCGGTTTTCTGATGTCAGTGTTGTGGATCGAGTGGCCCATGGTGGTGGTGGGGTTATGGTATGGGCAGGCGTCTGTTATGGATGAAGAACACAGGTGCATTTTATTGATGGCATTTTGAATTCACAGAGATACCGTGAGGAGATCCTGAGGCCCATTGTTGTGCCATACATCCAAGAACATCACCACATGTTGCAGCAGGATAATGCACGGCCCCATGTTGCAAGTATCTGTACACAATTCTTGGAAGCTGAAAATGTCCCAGTTCTTGCATGGCCGGCATACTCACCAGACATGTCACCCATTGAGCATGTTTGGGATGCTCTGGACCGGCGTATACGACAGTGTGTACCAGTTCCTGCCAATATCCAGCAACTTCGCACAGCCATTGAAGAGGAGTGGACCAACATTCCACAGGCCACAATTGACAACCTGTTCAACTCTATGCGAAGGAGATGTGTTGCACTGCATGAGGCAAATGGTGGTCACACCAGATACTGACTGGTATCCCCCCCCCAGTAAAACAAAACTGCACCTTTCAGAGTGGCGTTTTATTGTGGACAGTCTAAGGCACACCTGTGCACTAATCATGGTGTCTAATCAGCATCTTGGTATGGCACACCTGTGAGGTAGGATGGATTATCTCAGCAAAGGAGAAGTGCTCACTATCACAGATTTAGACTGGTTTGTGAACAGTATTTGAGGGAAATGGTGATATTGTGTATGTGGAAAAAGTTTTAGATCTTTGAGTTCATCTCATACAAAATGGGAGCAAAACCAAAAGTGCTGCGTTTATATTTTTGTTGAGTGTAGAATGATTATATACAAAGCATTTCATTTGATTAATCAATACCAACAACATTAGAAGTTTTTATATATGAATAAAATAATACTGATGCATTTTTTATGTTAAGCAAAAAGGTATTTTCCTTTGCTTAGACCTAAAGATAAAAGCTGATTGTCAAGACTCAGAGTTTATGGCCACTCTTATCATGGAAGGGATATCGTCTTGCAGTCTTGAGAGGGTCTGGCCTTGGCGTGAGGCCATAAAAGTGGGTTCTTCTAGCCTGGAGAAGCTCAAACTCTGACATGAAGCCATTATAATGTCATTCAATTCATAGTGACCAAAAATTCAACCATTAAAAAGGCAAGGGCTCCTTTTGAAGAACTTTGAGTTACAGGCCTGTTTTGCTGTGAAGCCCAGTGTTGGCCCATGAGGGGGGGGGGGGGGGGGGGGGGGGGGGGGGTCTCAGGCTTATTTCCAGACCTTCAGATGGCACGGGAATTTATCAACTGGGAGTGAAGACACCATCTCTGTCTGCAGTTCAAAACTCAGGTTTTTGTTGAGACAGCATTAATGTATTTATTTAATTAGGGTGAATCAAGGCCATGCGCTACATTCCCCCCATTTGATGGAGAAGTGGAAGGATGTCCAGTTCTTTCATCACAAGGAAGAAGCTGGCCGAGAACAGTTATCGGTGGCTGATGGTGGACGAGGTCCTCCCAGGCGATGTTTGCTTTAAAGGCTGATGTCAGAGGCACAAAGTGGCTCAAATAAGCAAAACAAAGCAAAGCATTTTGTTTCTAGATTGGAAAGCTTCAAAGAGTGTTTTCTTGGAAGCTGTTCAGGGTTTGACCTGTTTCAGCAGTTTGGAGAACCTGTAGGTATGCATCATTTATCCTATTATTTTTTTCAGTTGCAATTGAAGAATGCTTTAAATTTCTTAACATAAAAGTTCATTGGATAGTTTTAAGATTAGTTAGTAGAATTTGGAGCTTGTAGATTCTCCTAGTGTTTGTGTGGGTCCGTCTGGTTGTTACGGCTTCCTCCCACAATTAAGGACCAGCAAGTTAGTTGAATTTGAAATTTTAAATTGGTCCAGGTCTACCCGGTACAAAAGATCTCAACCTCAGTCATGTTATCCTGGTTGTAATCAAATTAGAATTGAGTAAAGTTTAAATTAGATAGTGTTCACACCCATTGGATTGGCTGGGGTGGCTCAATTATCAGTGTAAAACTATTAATGCATCCTACTCAGTTTTGGAGAAACATTTTTACGCCTAAGAATATTAGTTAAATTAAAAGCTGTGAAATCATTTAGATATTGGATGATCTTGGTGCATCTAAGTAAAGATAATAAACATAGTCTCTTTCGACTATTTTGAAGGACATTTTACTGCACAAATTAAGTATACTTAAAGAAATATAATTGGTTAAACATGCTAATTTATTTAAAGGGAATAAATTCAAATAAGAAATGTAAAAAGATCAGATTAACTGATAAAATTTCTGAGCATTTAATTTGGTATATTCACACACAAGTGATTGAAGGTGTTTCTGAAATTTTCTTAAGTCAGCTGTTTCTTACTGTCATTTTTATATACACGAGCACTGCATCAGAGTGTAACGTCTGTGATGCTCTGCAAGTTTAGAGATTTACAAATGTAGTTTGTCTGCTGTAGTTTTCGCTGTACTATTAGCTTTGTGGGTGCAACGAATATTGCAGATGTTTGCAGCACACTTCGATGGGACAAGATTTCTTTTAATTTGTTTGAGTTAGTCAACAACTGTGGCATACCCGAAGTGTACCACATGATTTAGTCGCATTTTCTTCTATCACGGTATGTTAGTTTGGAGAGAGTTTCTCTTTGATCTCTGCTGATTTTAAATTGGTCCACGTCAGTGGAGAGTTTGTCACACACCAGGTGAGATCCGGCCCTACGGGGAAGGAACGTCCATGTCGGTCTACTGGTGTTTTGGTCAGGTGGTCTAGGTGCGTAGCACCTCAAGTGCTCAGTCGGTTGTAGTGGTTTCAGGGGAAGCGGCTGCTGCACCTAAGCCCAAAGTGTCAACTGTTTGAAATCTATGAGAGGTTCAATTCTGTCAAAGAAGTCTTTACTGAGAAGAAGTGGAAAAGTATCCATTTGTGATATACAGACTGGATGGACAAAACTCATGGGCCCCCGTCAGGTCGATGTGGGCCATGGATGACATTGTTGTGTCTTGGTCAGTGTAAGATTGTATCTTAACTGAGCAAGGTGCGTGTGTAAGATTCTTGTTAGTAGCCTGCAGTTTGTTAAACAGTTTGGCTGACATAAGTGTGACATTGGCAGCGGTGTCAATGAGGGCTTCCTGCTGGAAGGAACTTTCAAGTGTTACAGGCATGTATAGTTTTTGTGTTCGGTTGTTTTCTGACAGGTTGCACAAAAACTTGGGTTGGCCTGGTTCATTTATGCTGACCCCGTCAGGGTTAGCACATGTTTTCTCCTTGAGGTTGACCTTGTCTCCAAGAGTGTTGCTGAAGGAGTATGGTTGACCTTTTTGCAAGGTCTGGTCTTGAGCTTCAATTCTAGGACTCGGGATCTGTGTCTGAGTCAGTCTGTAACCTTCCTCAGTTGTGTGAGACTGAGGGAATGATGTTGCTACGTTTGAAGGGGGAACCATACAGGTGATGGATAGCACATAAGCCCTTTGTTGATGGTTCTCTTCCTTCAGGTCGTAGATGATGTCTCGTAGGATGCTTAGACTTTTCTGCCTCAAGGCAGAGTTTTCGTGTTCGTCTGCAGGGGAAGTCCTGCTTTGGTGTTGATTATTAGTTTGTCTTTCCCACTTTCTGTGTTTCTCCCAATGCCTGGGTGCAAACTGCCCATGTTGTGTCTTTGAGTGTGGATCAGTCTTTGATCCACAGTAGTCAGCATTTTGGAGGGACCACGGTCCGTTGTGGACGTGGTCCTTTCTAATGCTTGGTGTGTTTCGAGTGGATTTCTGCTTCCGTTTAGGGAGAGCTTGAGCTGTGTTGAGCTTAGGGGACCACAGGGGGTGCCTTTGAGCTCAAGGGCTGACACTTGAGTGTTGACACTCAAAACTGAATGATGTTCATTGGCTTTAGAGTCGCTTTTCTGTTGCTTGTGAAACCGTTCAAAGCAAGATCACACAAATATTGAATGTTGGCTTCTTTGGGATCCCCAAGGACTCCCAGAGGGTACTGGTGGCAGGATGAATGTTTTAAAACAAACAAGGGTTTTGAAGATGAGCTCTTCATCCATGCTGAGCACATTACCATTACCAAAAATATGCACAGCAGCAGACAGTTGTAATTAGGGATGGGTATCGAGAACCGTTCCTTTCGGGTATCGTTAAGAAATTATTCGATCCACCGACATCAATAACCTTTTTACTTAACGATTCCCTTATCGGTCCTTCAGAGTGGCCATTGTTTTTGGGGGGTGCAGGTCGGGCAGGCAGCGGGTCTGTAATCAACTTTTCTGCAGTGCAGCTTTGCTTGAACCTTGAACCAATCGAAGCAGTGATTCACAGATCGAAGCAGTGATTCGCAGATCGAAGCAGTGATTCGCAGATCGAAGCAGTGATTCGCAGATCGAAGCAGTGCTTCGATTCATTGCTTTGTTGATTAATTTTTCTTTTCGCTTTCCCCCCGCTAAAAACTCTAAAGAGCATATGGCTGTGAGTATTATTTGCCTTTTTTTTATGTTAAACCGACCTTTTATGGTTTTCTGAAACAGTTGATAGATTATTTTATAACTTAAAAACGGGACCGATGCTAACACTTTAGCATGTCTATGGCTTTTCAAATGTTAAGTTAGCGTTTAAGCAGTGCCGTCTGTCAAGAGTTTGTTGTAAAAGAGTCAAATGTATTACAAATTGTAATTTTTTAAATTTATTTTTGTTTATATAAGATAATAATAGCAAGCACAACAATAATAGAATAACTAATCTAATGATTATATACAATTTTAGAGAAAGAGAAAAAAGAACCTGAATAAAAACACAACAGAAAATATAAAACCACTAACAATGTAACATACATAAATAAATACATACATACAGAAATAAATGTTTCCTGTGAACACCTAGTGACTCTTACACCTCCATTTCATACCTGTCTTATTTAAGTTTAATGACAGTTTGTTTCGGTCAAACTATATTTTCAATGTGTTAATTTCTTCAGTGATTTCCTCCAGAACTATCTGCCAAGTGAGAAAACTGCTGCATCCTAGTAAGAGCAGAATACTACTGGAATGAATTTGAATAAGGAAAGTTGGGTTTTTTTTCTCTCTCTCACTAATGGATGCTGCTCCTCACTCAGTTTTATCATCTGGAATAGTCCCAGATTGCATTTCAGAGCTTCTAGAATTCAAACATTTTCATGCAGGTGGTGTTGGGGGCTAATTTTGGGTTTCAGCTTTTTTTGTTTTTCACCACTTTCATCCCTGAATATGTGAAATCGTGAGTCACTTTTGTGCAGATTAAAGTTGCTAACTGGGACTCCTGTCTTGTTGCGAGAAAGAAACGAGAATCGTCCTCCGTTCTGTTCACACAGCTCCAAACACTGTGCGGCTCTCTACCGAGTCAAGTTAGAATGATAGAATCCAGTTGGAATTAATAACTTCAAAGTGAAACACTGTTTTGTTTATTTTTATTTATGTCCAGAGATCAAGGATACAGTGACCAATTTCATATTTATTTACTTTAAGACTCAATGAAATACATAGAAAACCTGTAAAGCCTACTTTTAGTACAAAATTCACAAGAGGTATCGATAAGGGAATCGATAAGGAATCGAATCGATAAGCAGAATCGATAATGGCATCGATATTGATTAAATCTTATCAATACCCATCCCTAGTTGTAATACAGTTGAGAAGATTCTTTTCTCCCCTGTTTGATTTTCAGGAAGGCTGCTAAACCTGTCTGAGCTGTGTGATCGGAGAATTCTTTCTCCAGTGCCATACAAAGCTTCTGAATGTCTTGTCTAACTCTTCAGGTTGGCGTTCAATGAACCAGCTAACCTCGCGCTAGAAGTTCTTCTGACAAGATAGATAAAGTTGTCACTGGTTGCTTGAGGAAATCTTCTGAGAAAATATTTGATGTCATTCAAGTAAGCATCAGTATCCAGGGAGCCTCAGGACTTGCTCAAAGCGAGATGTTTCGTGCGATCTTATCAAGTTCTCGATCGGTGAGAACTGGAAAGATGCTGAGTGTGTGAAGGGGATCATGAGGTGAGCTCTCAAGAGTCTCACGATACCTGTCAGAGTTTTTCTGGAGGACAAGAGCCTGTATTCCATGATGGGAAGGGTGGAAAAGTCTCTGGGTGTACCTGTGGAGAGGAACTGGAGTTTTTTGTCTCTCCAAGTGTTTTTGGTCAAAGTTCAGATATTTCTTGCGCTCACCTTCTTCTGCTTAGTAGGTTGAAGGTGCATTGGGCAAATCCAGGTAATAACTCTAGGGTTCGTTGCATAGTACCTGCATGATTGAGTTGTCTGAATCAGTGTGGCTGGAGTGTTTCAGAGCCAATGGGCCCACATGACTTTGTCGCGGAAGACAACAGCATTTTCAATTTCTGATGTGATAGGATTATCAGGTTAACAAAAGACACAAAATTAGTTACAAAAAGACCCATTACAGTTGTGTATGGAGAAATTGATTCGCTGTAACGATTCTCAAATTTGTTTCAGAAGAGATTTTAAAATCTGAGAAGGAAAGGAGTGTTTCCTTAATTAGTAGTATCTGAACAGCAACACTTGCCTTTAATGTTTGTGTTCAGGACAAAGTAATTTCTAAAAAAATGAATTTTGACTAGTGAATGTGAATGTTTTACAATTGTGCACAGTGAAGGCAGGGTGGACCGATTTTTAGAGGGACCGTACGGTCTGGACACCGGTCTTATTCACCACATCACCAGTTTGTTGTTGTAACCACCGTGGTAACTACATGGCCAGTCCTGTGCAAATGTCTTATGGCTGAACTTTGATTTGTGGACATTTTAATGATCCATTCATTTATTGCTAAAATATAAAATAAAACAGCTTTTTAAAAAAATAATAAAATAGTTGCTGTTTAAAGAGCCTGTTTTATTTAGAAGCATAGAAGCAGGTGATGTTATGCTGGATTCTTGGGACATTTAACCAGATGAAGGTCTCTTCTGCAGCTTTGACCTCCGGTGGAGTTGTTAAAGACAACGTTTGCCCATTTTGAAGAGCAGAGATGTTTTTCTTTCAACTGGACTTCATGGTGTTCAGCTCATCAGTGGAAGTTTTTGAAGTGCGTCTGAATTTAGGTTGTCTGCACAGAAAATGTTCCTGATTGGGAAAAAAAAAAAAAAAAAGAATAAATATAAATTTGACTGGAGGACCTTTGTGGCCAGGACAGCGGTGGGATCAAACCCCAGACTGCTCAAACTAAAGACCAGAGCTCTACCAGGTCACCAAAGGCGAATTCCCCATTTCCAGCTAGCTGAACATCTTTTCAATCCAGACTTCACCTTGCTATATAAAGAAAAACTAAACGGTTACAACAACAACAACAACAACAAAAAAAAAACACCTGGAAAAACACTTGAAAAAAATCTAAGTTATTTAAACTTGAGCTTTTTGGTCTCTGAAGTAACAAAAAAGCTGTAGCTTTATTTAAAGCATTCACTCAGCTCAACTGGTGCTAAAAGGCTAAGCTAACATTAGCCAGAGCATTAAAACTTCAGCAGTGCATCACCTTTTATTTTTAAATTATTTTCACCCTGAGTAAGCTGTAGAACTAAGCTCTGTTGGTCAAACTGGTGAGGAATTTCGAATTAAAGTCAGTCTGCTGCATCATCCCGGCTGCCTGTTCTGCCGGGGGATTAGGCCTGAACGCTGGGCTCCTCCGTGCAGCTCTACACACTTTCGAGGTTCGACTGATACCCCACCAAGTCATGAGTCCTCCCTCGCTCGGCAATCACTTTGAGAAGTAGCTGAAAAAAGCTTAATCTCAGCTTGGTGGATGGGAGACTGCATTATACCGTTCTAACTGTTTTTTAAAGCTTTTTCCGTGGTTCTACAGATGCAAATCCAAGATGGCGATCGCATCAGCTTTTATCGAGTTGTGGAAACAGCCGAGCGTGATGTGGGCCCTTTATGATTACATCATATCCTTAAACTGACTTGATTGTTAAAATTAAGATGCATGGGAAAAGGAACTGGGCACACATGAAGGATACACTGTAGGCCTAAAGCTGTAGAGAGAGTTACATCCAATTCATCTTGTGCACACGTTGGACTTATCCAATTAAAGTTCTGCAGAGTTAACTTTTGAAATCAAGAACTTTCTGAAATAGTTCCTAAAGTAGAAGACAAAAGTAAAAGATGGCATGTCTCTCCTTGCCATTCAAGTCATATGTTCTTCCTTTGTCTGAGCTACATACTTTATGGCTGAGTTTCTTTGATATTATGTCTAACGTTCTTGGAGTAACTCTACAGACATCCCCATTGATTGCTGTTTTGGGGATGATAGTTCAACTCCATTAACCTCCATACAAAAAAATATTTTAACTTTTGTATCATTAATAGCGATAGACGATTTTGGTTATGTTGGAAATCAGCTACATGACCCTCCATTTCTCAATGGTTGAAGGAGACCATGTATTTCTGAAATTGGAGAAAATTAAATGCTCATTGAGAGGATCCACTATGAAGCTTTTTCACAAATGCAACCTTTTATATCCTATTTTACAGAACTACACGTGTTGCCTGATTGAACTCTCATCTGCCATTACTCACTACAGTTTCATGGAATAATGTGGTTGTTTGTTGGCTGGATTGAGACAGGGGTGGGGGGGTGCATTGGGGGGTGTTTCTGTGTGTGCTTGCGTGTATATTTAGTTTTAGTTAAGTTACACAATTTTGGTAATTTATGGTGGTTGATTTTGCATCACCCTTTTTGGTTCATTCTTTTGAGATCTTAAAAGCTTGGATGGTTTAAGCTGGTCCATGATTTCTAAATGGGAGAACTTGCAAAATCGCAGGGTGTTCAAATACTTATTTTCCGCACTGTAGTAATATATATATATATATATATAGTATATATATATATAGTATATATAGAGATATATATGTACACACACACACACACACACACACACACGACACACACACACACACACCACACACAGGTGAGCCTCATTAACTCACATGAGTTGGGGTCCACAAAACTGAACCACAAGTTATCTGAAACCGCGAGTTATGTTGCTCCATAAAAGCCAGGCAGCATCTTCACCTCACTGCCGAGAGAAAATCGTCTACCTATCAGTTAAAACACTCAGCCCGTGTTTTGGTGGTCATACCAATTTCTCTGAACATTTGCAGACGTACCTGTTTGATTGGTCAGCACTGAAGCTGGGAGGAGGCGACGTTTTCGCTCCTCAGATAAGTAATCTTTCAGGCGCTGCACGTTTTTGTTCCTGTGTGACTGTGATAGAGAGGTGGAGGTGTTTCCCACCCATTCTGACTGTTTGCTGGTGTGTCACTGCACCCGACCATCACCTGTCGCTCTTCCTGCCAGCAGTACCCGATCTGACAGCCGGAGGCAGGGTGGCCACCTGGGGACCCAGCACTTGGTGACTCCAGGTGCTTCAGATCCGGTGGCAGTGGAAGGCGTGTGGGATCCGGCTCTTTCCTGGACGGGCGTCTTCTATCCTCGAGCCTGCCCACACGTCACCATAACTTATTGACTGTTGATCCCAATTGTGTTGTCTTTTGCTCTGTTGTGCACATTCACAACATTATATTGTTATATTTTTGGCTTATCCATTGTCCGTTCATTTGCGCCCCCTGTTGTGGGTCCGTGTCAATACACTTCACAACAGGATTTCTCGGCCAGCGTATGGATCCCGAGGGGTATCAACCATCGTTGAAACGCCAGTGGAAACACTGGGTGCACAGGCGTCGGCAGGAGGTGTGTTAGGTGAACTGCAGCACATCTTAACCGCCTTCACTGCTCGGTTGGACTTGGTAACCGAGCAGAACGTATACTCAGTCGGAGGATGGAGGCCCTCACCACCCAGTGGAAGCGCGCACTCAGGGCGCTGCTGCAGCACCTCCTCCAGCCGACCAAGCACTGAATACAGACATTCCAGCGGTGACTCAACGAACCCCCCCCATCCTGTAAGCATACATAAGCCCTCCGAGCCGTACGGAGGTTGTGTCGAGACGTGCGCGGACTTCTTAATGCAGTGTTCGCTCGTGTTTGCACAACGTCCCGTCATGTACACGTCAGATGCCAGCAGGGTGGCTTATGTTATTAATTTGCTTCGAGGAGAGGCACGCGCCTGGGCTACGACGCTCTGGGAGCAAAATTCACGGCTCCTAACGACATATACTGGGTTTGTGAGGGAGTTTAAACAGGTGTTTGATCATCCCAACAGAGGCGAGACCGCTTCGAGCGTGCTGCTGTCAATGAGACAGGGACGTCGGAGTGCAGCCGAGTATGCAGTCGACTTCCGCATCGCGGCTGCGAGGTCCGGCTGGAATAACGTTGCACTCCACGCCGCCTTCGTAAACAGACTGTCTCCGGTCCTGAAGGAGCACCTGCTGGCTAAGGATGAGCTGCGGGATTTTGACGGGCTTGTTGACCTGGTTATACGGTTAGACAACCGGTTAGAAGAACACCGTCGGGAGTGGGGCGAAGGGCGTGGCCGGGCGCGAGCCGTCCCTCTTCCTTCCAGGTCCGAAAGGGTGCCGCCGTCCCCACGCTCCACAGTCAGAGAGCTCCGTGGAGCCACAGCTCCCCCTGCTGACAAAGCTATGGACACGAGCAGGGCTAAAGTAAAATCACATGACAGACAACGGAGGCTGGCTCGCAGAGAATGTTTTTTCTGTGGCTCTAATGAGCACATACAAAGAAACTGCCCCAAACGGTTAAATTTCAACGCCCGCCCTTAGAGACTGGGTTAAGGGTGGGCCATAACATCCACGCGGGGAAAGCCCGTAGATCAGCACGCATCCCAGTGACGATCCTTTGTGGGGATCTTACCCTTCACGCTCCAGCACTGGTGGACATGGGTCTGAAGGGATCTGCTGGACAGCAGATGGGCCAGGGAGGTAGGGCTCCCTCTAGTGGCTCTACTATCACCATTGAAGGTACGGGCACTAGATGGCACCCTTCTCCCATTAATCACACACCAGTCACCACCCGTGACTTTGGTGGTGTCTGAGAATCACAGGGAGGAGATTGTGTTCTATGTGACACCTTCTACCTCCCGAGTGATTTTGGGATTTCCATGGATGATTAAGCACAATCCCCAGATTGATTGGCCGTCTGGGGTAGTGACGCAGTGGATCGACATCTGCCACCGGGAATGTTTAGGATCCTCGGTTCCACCCGATGTGACAGCTAATGAGGAGGTTAAAGTCCCCCCAATCTGTCGGCGGTGCCAGAGGAGGACCATGATCTCGCTGACGTCTTCAGCAAAGATCTGGCAGTCACTCTTCCCCCGCACCGTCCGTTTGATTGTGCCATTGATTTGATCCCGGGCGCGGAGTATCCATCCAGCAGGTTGTACAACCTCTCACGTCCGGAACGCGAATCAATGGAGACCTACATCCGGGACTCCTTAGCTGCCGGGTTGATCCGGAACTCCACCTCCCCAATGGGTGCAGGTTTCTTTTTCGTGGGCAAAAAGGACGGCGGACTCCGTCCATGCATAGATTACAGAGGGCTGAACGAAGTCACGGTTCGCAATCGATACCCGCTGCCTCTGCTGGATTCTGTGTTCACGCCCCTGCATGGAGCCCAAATCTTCACAAACTTGGATCTTAGGAATGCGTATCACCTGGTTTGGATCCGGAAGGGAGACGAGTGGAAGACGGCATTTAACACCCCGTTAGGTCACTTTGAGTACCTGGTCATGCCGTTCGGCATCACCAATGCGCCCGCGACGTTCCAGGCATTGGTTAATGACGTCTTGTGGGACTTCCTGCACCGGTTCGTCTTCGTATATCTGGATGACATCCTCATCTTCTCCCCGGATCCTGAGACTCGTGCAGCATGTACGTCAGGTCCTGCAGCGGTTGTTGGAGAACCGGCTGTTTGTGAAGGGCGAGAAGGGCAAGTTCCACCGTACTTCTTTGTCCTTCCTGGGGTTCATCATCTCCTCCAACTCCGTCGCACCTGATCCGGCCAAGGTAGCGGCGGTGAGAGATTGGCCCCAACCGACAAGCCGTAGGAAGCTGCAACAGTTCCTCGGCTTTGCAAATTTCTACAGGAGGTTTATTAAGGGCTATAGCCAGGTAGTTAGCCCCCTGACGGCCCTGACCTCCACTAAAGTCCCCTTCACCTGGTCGGATCGGTGCGAAGCCGCGTTTAAGGAGTTGAAACGTCGGTTCTCGTCTGCACCCGTTCTGGTGCAGCCCGATCCCAATCGCCAGTTTGTAGTCAAAGTGGATGCCTCTGACTCAGGGATAGGAGCTGTGCTGTCCCAGAGCGGAGAGTCCGATAAGGTTCTCCATCCTTGTGCCTATTTTTCCCGTAGGTTGACCCCGGCAGAGCGGAACTACGACGTCGGCAATCGGGAACTCCTAGCGGTGAAAGAGGCTCTTGAGGAGTGGAGACACCTGTTGGAGGGAGCTACGGTGCCCTTTACGGTTTTCACGAACCATCGGAACCTGGAATATATCCGGACCGCCAAGCGTCTGAACCCCAGGCAAACCCGCTGGTCACTGTTCTTCGGGCGTTTTGACTTCCGGATCACCTACCGCCCCGGGACCAAAAACCAGTGATCTGACGCCCTGTCCCGGGTCCATGAAGAGGAAGTCAAGGTCGAGCTGTCAGATCCACCGGAACCCATCATCCCCGAGTCCACTATTGTGGCCACCCTCACCTGGGACGTGGAGAAGACCGTCTGGGAGGCCCTGGCACGGAACCCGGACCCGGGGACCAGCCCAAAGAACAGACTGTACATCCCACCAGAGGCCAGAGCTGCAGTCCTGGACTTCTGCCATGGTTCTAAGCTCTCCGGTCATCCAGGGGTGCGAAGAACCGTGGCAGTGGTCCGGCAGCGCTTCTGGTGGGCGTCTATGGTAGCCGATGTCCGGGAGTACATCCAGGCCTGCACCACCTGCACCAGGGGAAAGGCTGACCACCAACGGGCACAGGGACTCCTCCAGCTGTTACCTGTGCCTCACCGCCCCTGGTCCCACATCGGCCTGAACTTCGTCACGGGCCTCCCGCCGTCCCAGGGCATGACCACCATCCTCACGATAGTGGACCGGTTCTCCAAGGCGGCCCACTTCGTGGCCCTCCCGAAGCTCCCGACGGCCCAGGAGACTGCAGACCTCCTGGTCCACCACGTCATACGTCTGCATGGGATCCCATCCGACGTCATCTCTGACCGTGGTCCCCAGTTCTCCTCGCAAGTCTGGAGGAGTTTCTGTAGGGAACTGGGGGCCACTGCGAGCCTCTCGTCCAGGTACCATCCCCAGACTAACGGACAGGTGGAGTGGGCCAACCAGGAATTGGAACAGGCCCTTCGCTGTGTGACCTCGGCGCACCCGACGGCCTGGATCAACCATCTGGCCTGGATCGAGTACTCACACAACAGCCAAGTTTCATCTGCCACCGGCCTCTCCCCGTTTGAAGTACGTTTGGGGTACCAGCCCCCATTGTTTCCACTTGTGGAGGGAGAGGTCGGGGTGCCCTCGGTCCAGGCCCATCTGAGAAGGTGCCGTCGGGTTTGGCGCTCTGCCCACTCTGCCCTGCTCAAAGCCCGGACAAGGGCCAAGGCCCATGCAGACCGCCGGCGATCCCCGGTCCCTGCATACCAGCCCGGGCAGGAGGTTTGGCTATCAACGAAGGACATTCCATTACAGGTAGAATCACAAAAACTGAAAGACCGGTACATCGGCCCCTTCTCCATCATCAAGGTCCTCAGCCCTGCCGCGGTGAAGCTAAGGCTGCCAGCTTCACTGCGGATACATCCTGTCTTCCATGTCTCCCGGATCAAGCCTCACCACACCTCATCCCTCTGCACCCCCGGACCGGCGCCGCCTCCTGCCCGGATCATTGACGGGGAGCCAGCATAGACAGTACGCCGGCTCCTGGATGTCTGTCGAAAGGGCCGGGGGTTCCAGTATCTGGTGGACTGGGAGGGTTATGGACACGAAGAGTGCTCCTGGTTGAAGAGGAGCTTCATCCTGGACCCGGCCCTCCTGGCTGACTTCTACACCCGTCACATGGACAAGCCTGGTCGAGCGCCAGGAGGCGCCCGTTGGGGGGAATTCCTGTTGTGTGGGCCGCTGAAGAGGAGGTACTGCTGGCCCACTACCAGAGGGCGCCCTGCCTGAAGTGCGGGCTTCAGGCACACGAGGGCGCCGGAGCAACTGGGAGTGGCAGCTGTCACTCATCAACAAGCACCAGCTGTCACTCATCATCACCACTATCCACATCTCCATAAAAGCCGGGCAGCATCTTCACCTCACTGCCAAGAAATCGTCTACCTATCAGGTAAACACTCAGCCGTGGTTTTGGTGTCATACAATTTTCTGAACATTTGCAGACATACCTGTTTGACTGGTCAGCAGCTGGAAGCTGGGAGGAGGCGACGTCTTCGCTCTTCGGATAAGTAGTCTTTCAAGCGCTGCACGTTTTTGTTCCTGTGTGACTGTGATTGAGAGGTGGAGGTGTTTCCCACCCATTCTGACTGTTTGCTGGGTGTTCACGCACCCACCATCATCTGTCTGTTCTTCCTGCCAGCAGTACCCGATCTGACAGCCAGAGGCAGTGGCCACCTGGGGACCCAGCGCTTGGTGACTCCGGGGTGCTTCAGATCCGGTGGCAGTGGAAGGCGTGTGGGATCCGGCTCTTGCCTGGACGGGCGTCTTCTATCCTCGAGCCTGCCCACACGTCACCATAACTTATTGACTGTTGATCCCAATTGTGTTGTCTGTTGCTCTGTTGTGCACATTCACAACATTAAATTGTTATATTTTGGCTTATTCCATTGTCCGTTCATTTGCGCCCCCTGTTGTGGGTCCATGTCCCTACACTTTCACAACAAGTTAATGAAGTTGACCAAAAAAAAAAACTTCAAAAACCAGCTTACCTTGCCATATTACAATAGTTTTGACCATTTGAAGTGTGATTTCTTCATGAATGGTGATGATTTCTTCATCTGGAGTGGGTTCAGGATCTTTTTCTTCCTCCTCTGGCTACTGCAGGTCAGCAGTGAGGGCTTCGTCAGTGGGACGCGCATATAAATTTCAGCACATCCAAAAACTTCGAGTCAGGAATCGTCCACACAGAATTGCATACTCTCATTGCTGACCTGCAGCAGTTGGAGGAGGAAGAAGAAATCATCATCCAGAATAATACGCATTGACAATCCCTCCCCAAAACGGTCAAATCAAAATTGAATTTTGTACAGTAGTCTAAATATTCAGGGTCCACAACTTGACTGCAAGTACAGCTGAATCGTGACTTATGCGTGCGCGAGTGAATGGAGCTCACCTGTAGTTTGCACTGGGATATCTATTAAACAACTCCAAATTATAAAGAATACAATGCTCATATGGTCGAGGGTATTTTGACATGTCATATTTTTATTCTTATAGCACCAAATTACAACAATGCTGCCTGAAGGTGCTTCACACGGATAAGGGCAAACCTTACCAACCACCTAAGTAAGCTCACAGGTGACAGTGGTTAGGGCCCCTTTACACATAGTATGAATGTGGTTGAATTGCACATGAAGTGCGCATGAATCAGGAATCGCATGCAATACATGTAAAATCATAGCTGCCTCCAACACCTCATACACCTATTGTGACAACTATTTGTGCACACCAGTGGCTGAAAGACAGAGTGTGTGCTGTGAGAGCCCATCGAACCCTCTCGCAGCAGGTGTCGGCCAAATTCCAGCTGACACACACAAACATCTAATACAGCTTGTTTGGTACTTAGAAAATGTGTGGCCATTCGCACTATCATCACGAAAACAGTCAGCAGACAATCACTGTCGAGCTGGATGTAAAATTTGTCTAAGTGCCCCACAAGTGTAGCACTTAGACAACAGACACAGTGACACATTGGTGTGTGCACTGAACTGACAGGGGGTGTGTCCGCCCACAGGAGCGGCTGTGGAGATCTGTGGTTCTGGAAGTCACGGCTGGGGAACACGTACCGTGTTTGAATGGACATGAACTAACAACTGTCCACTGTGACACGCATGTCTGCTCACTGTCCTCACATGGACATACATAAAAACATATATCGCTGTTGCAATGGGCTGCAGCGAGCATGGCACGGACATGTACAGGCTGCCCCAGGTGAAATGTACCGTCAGATCATAACACACAGCGGGCGATCTGAATGTCACATCATCCACGTGAGCTCTGTTCCACATGACGCAACGTCTGTCCTGTGGCGCGCCCTCCACAAGACACGCGTGTTGGGCCACACATGTGTGCGGGGCCAGCTAGACACACTACCAGCAGATGTGGACATGATAAGAGTGCTTCTCATTCATGTCATTTCATGACTGTACGTCTGTGACCATGGGTCATCTACAGAGGAACAGATGGATCATACTTATATTGCCTGCTTGATATGAGGGATTCAATAAAATGCTGTGTTTTTATATGGTGTGTGGTTTTATTTTTTATTAAATACCTCCATGTCATTCTTGATATCGGGCATTTTCCTGTACCTTTTCCAGGACAGTGATAGTTGCTCAGTGATAAAGTTTCTGGCTGGCAGTCAGAGCTTTTGGAAAGTGCAGGTTCGAATCCCGTGAGTGGCATGTAATTTTTTTTTTTCACAGCAGTTGCTGGCACTGTGTTCCCATGTGCATCAAACTGTCGCAGCATGTATCTATAATTTTTTATTTATGTTTTTCACAGCAGCAGCATGCACTGTGTTCCCGCATACACAAAACCATCGTAGTGGCATTGTGCCTGCTTGCCCGTCGGCTCAATGTTTTCTTGGTTCGCTCATACGAGCTGTTCCGCCGTGATGCGCCCTGAATTGTACTTAGTCGTACTATGTGTGAAAGAGCCCTAAGGAAAACTCCCTCTGGCATTTTTAATACCCCACAAATTGCATGAATGCTGTACAAATTGATATTCGAATGACATTCATGCAATTCGTGCTGCATTTGAACCGCACTCGAATGCATCGTACAGCATTCCTACAGCAGTTGGCACATTGGTGTGTCGCTTGTGTTGGAAAACATTCGAATGCTGATGGAGTCAGTTGTACCACATTCGTACTGCCATAGAAATGGAAATTCAAACATCAGTCATGCAATTCGTAGTGCAGTCGAATTGCATTCGAGCTGCATTCAAATTCCTTGGACAGTATTCATGTGGCACTTCGGGAAATACACCAAATTGGCATGGCCAGCACAAACATAGAGAACAGGCACACTACTGTCATACTGCATTTGAACTGGGGAATTTTTGTACAGCAGTCGTACTGCTTTGTGACTGCTAGCTCGATTGACATTCGAACTGACATCTGAAATGGCAACCCCCCAGCATTCGGAGTACTCTGATCTGCCCCCAATGTGCTGTAATCCCCCCACCCCCGCATTCTGTTTGGGCGCTTAAAGGAAACATTGTAATGTGCAAATTCTGTGGCACGCAATCCTCATGTGCACTAGACATGTACATTACGCAGTAATACCAAATACACCATGTGTCACAGTGAGTCAGCACATCTCCATGACTCGCTGATGCACACTGCTACCATCTGGATGGGGTCTAATAGCCATGATAATATGATAATACAGATGAATCCTCTGATACAAGAAGTGGACTGACAATGGATGTGTGATTATATGCTCATTCTGGACATTATACTACGATGACAGGCGCTGCGTCAGCTGTTGCTGTGATGCTGAGCATCATGTGCTGCATTTGACTGTGACATAAAACAAGTTTAAAAGACAACAAAGTAAAAGATAACAGGTTGAATCTGCACCCAGAAGAGGTGACTGTGGAGAGTGAAAAGTGGGGGCCGTCTACACTCTTGGCTCCAAACATGCACTCGCTGACACACACACACGCATGTACGGCTGCATGTATGGCTGCCGCTGGAGTGGCGCGCACAGTGGAAATTAGCACACACTTAAGGGGAAAACGTCAGTACCAACAAAACGTGCCAGCATGGCTGTTTCTTTTTATTGATGTTGTGTGGGCCGCCAGAAGAGGAGGTACTGCTGGTCCACCACCAGAGGGCGCCCTGCCTGAAGTGCGGGCTTCAGGCACGAGAGGGCGCTGCCGCCTCACAGGAACAGCCGAGGTGACAGCTGTCACTCATCAACTATGACAGCTGTCACCGATCATCTGCACTTCACCCCAGATAAAAGCAGGATGACACCTCCACCACGTTGCCGAGATATTGTTTTTCTAAGGAGGTAATATTCTCAGCCATAAACTAAACTGTATCTTAGTCTGAACTCTTTTTGCAGCCGCTTTCCTGTGGAGCCTTGTCCGCTGATTGGTGGTTCGTGAGAGTGCCGACGTCTTCGCCTCTCACTCTTTCCAGATAAGTGCTGAAACAGGAGCTGCACGAGTGTGTGATTTGAGGTGGAGGTGGAATTCCCACCGTTGTTGTTACTGGGTGTACACACACCCACACTTGACTGTCTTTGCTCTTCGCGAGCAGTACCAGATCCGACACGCGGAGACGGTGGCCACCTGGGGGACTCGGGACCTGGCGGCTCCAGTATCCTTCGGGTTCGGTGGCGGAGGAAATCGTGTGGTTCCGGTTCTTCTTTAGACGGACGTCTCCTATCGTCGAGCCTGCCCACACGACACCTTTATCCATTGACTTTGTATCATTCTATAATCTGCTGTGTATGGTTGTGGCATTCACAACAGTAAAGTGTTCAAATTTGACTCCTTCTATTGTCCGTTCATTTGCGCCCGCTGTTGTGGGTCCGTGTCACTACACTTTCACAACAATTGATTTAGTTTTGACATTTTTGTGGAGACGTGCCGAGTAAAAGCAACGCCACATTTTGGATACAAGAGTGCAGAAAGCGCCATGTTTGGTTGCTTTGCAGTGGTTGGTGGTGATGATGCTTGCAAAGTTGATTTTTTTTCTTAAATGTAGCACAAGTCAACCTGCTGGCGTACTGCATTCAACCTGCAGCACGAATTGCACAAATGCTGTACAAATTGACATTCGAACAACATTCATGCTGCATACAAGCTACATTCGATTTCCTCTGACAGCATTCATGTGGCACTTACGAAAATATAACAAATTGGCAGGGCAGCATGAATGTAAAGAGCATGCACACTGCTGTCGTGCTGCAGTGGAACTGGGGAATATTCGTATTCCCCAGTTCCAGTGGTCGTATTGCTGTATGACAGCTAGCCTGAATGGCAGGAGAAATGGCATATGAACTGGCATCTGAAATGGCAATCCACCAGCATTCAGAGCAGTCTCATCATGTTGGCATGTCCTGATTGTGCCCCTGATGAGCCAGAACAGCACCCCCCGTTCCCCATTCGGTGCACAAAGGAAATATTGTAATGTGCAAAGTCGCAAAAATCATGTGCACTAGATGTGTACATTGCGCAGTCACACCAAATAGACCTTGTGTCATAGCTACTCTTTTTTCTTTTTTTCATGTGTCACAGCAAGCCAGCACATCTCCATGACGTGTTAACACACACTACGACTGTGTGGCTGGGGTGTAACAGCCATGATCACATGGAATTTCAGATGAATCTTCTGACACATGAGGTGGACTGTCAATGGATGTGTGATGACATGCCTAATCCGGACATTCTACCACAATGATAGGCGCTGTGCATCAGGCATTGACGTGCACTGCGGCCGTGTGCACAGGGTCTCACAGCCATGATGATAGGAAAATTCAGATGAATCCTCTGACACATGAGGTGGACTGATGATGGATGTGTTATTATATGCACAAACTGGATGTTTTACCACCATTACAGGTTCTGTGCATCAGTGCATCTCTGTGACACGTTGACGCACACTGCAGCCGTGTGCACAAGGTCTAACAGCCATGATGACATGAAAATTCAGATCAATCCTCTGACACGAGGTAGACTGATGATGGATGTGTGATTACATGCACAATCTGGATGATCACAGGCACTGTGCATCAGTGTGTCTTTGTGACACGTTGATGCACACTGCGGCCATGCGCACAAGGTCTAACAGCCATGATGACATGGAATTTCAGATGAATCTTCTGACACATGAGGTGGACTGTCAATGGATGTGTGATGACATGTCTAATCCGGACGTTCTACCACAATAACAGGCGCTGTGCATCAGGCATTGATGTGCACTGCGGCCGTGTGCACAGGGTCTCACAGCCATGATGATAGGAAAATTCAGATGAATCCTCTGACACATGAGGTGGACTGATGATGGATGCGTTATTACATGCACAAACTGGATGTTTTACCACGATTACAGGTTCTGTGCATCAGTGCGTCTCTGTGACACGTTGACACACACTGCAGCCATGTGCACAAGGTCTAACAGCCATGATGACATGAAAATTCAGATCAATCCTCTGACACGAGGTAGACTGATGATGGATGTGTGATTACATGCACAATCTGGATGATCACAGGCACTGTGCATCAGTGTGTCTTTGTGACACGTTGATGCGCACTGTGGGCATGTGCACAAGGTCTAACAGCCATGGTGACATGGAAATTTAGATGAATCCTCTGACACATGAGGTGGACTGTCAATGGATGTGTGATTACTTGTCCTATCCGGTTATTCTACTACAATCGCAGACACTGCGTTAGCATCAGTGCATCTCAGAGCCATGTGAGTTGCCACACGGCAGTCATACAGCCATGTACAAGTGCAGTTTGGATTGCCTTAATTATCTGGCCCGTACGAATGCAGCTCAACTTTTGTTTGTTTTGCTAATTCATGTGATTTGCTCGGCATTCGTGCTCTAGTGTGATGGGGCCCTTATTGTTTGCTTTGAAACAATTGTGTCTGCTAATTCCAGGCCTTTCTGAAGCAGTCTTAGGCTCTTAGACAACTCTTCTGGTAGTTCTTTTCACTTCTCTGTCAGAAATCTTGCAAGGAGCACCTGGTCATGGCTGGTTTATGGTAAAATGATGTTCTTTCCACTTCTGAATTATGCCCCCCCCAACAGGACAAAGTGGAACATTCAGAAGTTTAGAAATCCTTCTGTAACCAAATTCATTAGTTTATTTTGCAACAGTAAGGTTGCGAAGATCTACAGAGAGCTCTTTGCTTTTACCCATCATGAGATGTTTCTTGTGACACCTTGGTTATGAGACATCTTTTTATCAGCCATCAGTTGGGACTGAACCGGTAAATATTAATTTGCACTGACAAGGGGCAGGATTGCTTTCTAATTACTGATACATTTCAGTTGGTGTCTTGGCTTTCCATGACTGTTTGCACCTCCCTTTCTTTCAGTGGTAATACTTTTCCCTGTGTCATTTCTCATTATTACACATAATTTATGGACATCTATGGTTTGATTTCTTTGTATGTGTGGATGACTTGGGTTGTTACCGGTTGTTACCGCTGCCACTCGTTTCATGCCCAAATCTTCTGTCACGATGGAATGTGAAGTCCTACTAATGTCCACCTCTTCCGCAATTTCTCTGACAGTCACACGACGGCCCCGCATAACCACAGCATTCACTTTGGAAATGATCTTCTCATTTCAGCATGTTGAAGGCCGACCGGAGCGCGGCACACTCTCCACCATTACGCGGCCATCTTTAAACCGGTTATACCACTCCTTAATCCATGTGATGCTCATAGCTTCATCTCCGAAAGCCGTCTGGATTTTCCGAATCGTTTCCACCTGGCTGTCGCCCAGTTTGTAGCAGAATTTGATGCAATAGCGCTGCTCCAAGCGTTCGGCCATTTTCCTCACAATAAAAATCCGACGAGGTGGGTGGACCAGTGCTCACTCAAAGCCTGCCCACAGGTGAATGACGCAACCGGCAGGCGTGAAAAAACTCACGCATGCGCATGAAGGTTCAAGCTTGGCTGATGCAATCACACGTGATTCAAATCCATATAGTTTTTGAAAAAAATAAAAAGGTCCGTTACTTTTCGGACAGACCTCGTATATATTGTAATAGCTTCCTGTCTACAGATGGTGTCAGTGTCATAATATGTGTATTACACCTGTGACGTTCCAATCAGTTGCGTTGTGGCGCGCCGCACCTCTGAAATACATTGATTCGCCGTGGGGCAGCGGCATGGCGCATCTGCTTGTGGTGTTACAGCTATGATGATCATAATATTTCACATACTAACCCATGGGAGGGAATGACAATGTATCTGGGATATAAGTTTTCTTATGGATATAGGGGAGGTGATAGTCAAGCATTGGGCTTCAGACCAGAGGATCATCAGTTCAAAACCCAGCCAGACTGGAAAATCACTAAGGACCCTTGGGCAAGGGCAAGGTTGCTCCCAGTGTGTAGTGAGTGCCTTGCATGGCAGCACCCTGAAATCAGTGTGTCTGTGTGAATGAGTGAATGTGAGGCATTATTGTAAAGTGCTTTGAGTTTCTGATGCAGATGAAAAAGCATTATGTAAATGCAGTCCATTTACCATATAACACCCCGTTCAGATGTGCACACTGCTCCATGCCTCTGTGACACATTGACTCGCAGTGACACACGGTGCTTTCAGTTTGATTGTGCATTGTTCACATCTAGTTCACATGATGTAGGCATGCCACAGACATTGCACATAACGGCCTCTAGTGTGACAGAGGTATAACAACCACACCTGATTCTAATCAATCATCAATCCAGCAGGTAGCAGACACATCATTGGGATGTAACACAGGCAAATAAAGTTGCTTCTTTAAATTGATCTGCTGCATCAAAGTTCACCATACTTTTTTATGTGTTTGTCTTTATGCCCTTGGCTGACATGCACCTTCATAATTTACTCTTGGGAAGATTCATCTGTCTATCAACTAGATATCCCATTATGCTGCACACAACCACTGATTGGATCAGTTACTCCAGATGATCCTTAAAGTTCAATGTTTACCACACACCATAGAAATAATGAAATATTTAGATACAAGTCCCATGACTGTCACAATTGCAGCTGTCACCATGCTGCCTCCAGGGTGGCATGGAGGAAGGCAGGGTGAGGGGAAATGGAGAGACACGGGGGTAATAGGGATGGAGGGAGGGAGACATGCATCATGTGCAGATGAGTTAAGTTTATGTCACTTTCTGTCCATGTGTGCGTAAAGTCTGGCATTGCTAGGCAACAGCAGGCTGGAGGGGGGGTAGATAGATAAGAAGGGGGAGCCAAATTCCTTCACCAAGGCCGTAGATCCTTCTGGGGGAAGAACAGGGCATTTAATCCTTCAGGAGCCGATAAGGCTGCCATGTTGATGTTAGGCGCAGAGATACAGAATTCCATTTACTGTACCTCTGACCATATACAGTCAAAATTTGTGAAGAATATTCTCAGCAGCACATTCCTTTGCAATGCAGTGATATGCTCCAAGATAGTATCCATTTTGCATTTGAATTCAAGAGTTAATGCAGTCTGAGAATGCTGCCTTGCCCAACTCATTAATCATGATGGACAGATGAGGGGAAGAGATTTTGGTAGCAGCTGTCTTGCTATTATTCTTGTAGGTCAGGGCAGCACACAAACCAATCAGTGCCAAACCTCCCACCATAAAAGCGAATAGAAATAGCTCCTCAACATCTTCCACAGAGAGTGGAGCCAAGCACGCCATGCTCCATCTCTCCCAGGTGTCGAGAACATAGCCCGCTGGGAAGGTTCCATCAGGGCACGCAGGGTCCCCCAGCCCTGATTGCCTTGTCGAAAAAAATTGTGTCAATAGTGTTGAGAGACCAGCTGATTAATCCCATGGTTAATCCAAATCTTAATTTGAAGAATTCACAGTCTAGTGAAGCTGGGGCTTTGAAGGTTAGAGCAGAAATAGAGAACAGAAAAGGAGGAGAGGGGAGGAATGTGACCACCCTTGCTGGAGTCCCAAGCTGAGATATACTTTATTGATCTCACAGTGGAGAAATTATGTTTACACTCCAGTTACCTCAGACAGCAATTAGTCCACAATTATTACTTGTTTACTGTAATAATGGCACACATCAGAATTAAAGACAGCACATACACATTTGACATTGTTTATGTGCACTAAATTTGAAGAAGTCCGTTATCCGAATTGAGGCAAGTGGTGAAGGTCGCGCCGAAACCCTGAGTTGTGCCACCATCAGCTTGGGGGGGAACGGGGACCAACAGCAGCTAAAACCACACCGCCCCTGTAGAAGGGAAGGGGTGTGACGTGAGCAGAAGCCGGAGTGGGGGGGGTGTGATGGGGGGTGGGGAGAGGGAGTGGAGTGGAGCATGCTTCAGTCCTATGAAAAACAGTTTATTGTCTTTGTGGGTTGAGATAAGAAGGAGCCAAATAATCACCAAGGCCTGAAGACATTCCTCTGGAGGAAAACAGTCAGGCAATTTATCCTTCAGGCTTGATAAGCCTGCCGTGTTGTGGTTTGAGCAGTGAGAAACACTTTTTACAGTTTCACTTGAACAACCAAATCCCAATTATGAATTAAGAATATACCCAATTATGAATTAATTCCCCGGCCTCCGAAATCTTCAACTTCAGCTGCAAGGCATGCATCTGCTCCAAGATGTCATCCAACTTGCGTCTGAGTTCAAGAATCATCGCAGTCTGAGAATGCAATGCCTTGCCCACCTCGTTAATCATGAGTTGCTGGATGCTAATAGTGATAAACAGGCCCAGATAAATGAAGTTACATCATAACATAGCAGAGTGTCATCATGATGTTCCTGCAATAAACACCTTTCTAATATCAAGTCAAATTTCAAATGACACAGATCTATTTAGGTGTCATATAAAACAAATATTGAATGTTTTCCATTTGTGCAATGGAAAGAATATTTTCATTCACTGAAAGATGGAACATTTCATTAATCTCACCTGGTGCCTCGTTGAATGAAACATTCTTTCAACTCATGCAAATAGTCTTACAATTGCACTCATAAACATTAATAATTTGTATAATATTTAATGGCTCAATTGTCCATTTGGTGACAGAATTTAACCTTAATTCATGCGTGGAGCACTAATAAAAGCTACACTATGCACAAGCCTTCTTGCACCAGGTTTCAATCAATCAATCAATCAGTGTTTATTTATAGAGCCCTTTACAAGACTCAAGGTGACCAAAGTGCTTTGCAGTAAAATAAAAACAATATTGAATAAAAACTTTAAAACACATTAAAATAAGACAAGAAAACACAATAGAAGGTAAAGTGACAGTCAATCAATCAATCAATCAACTTTTTTCTTATATAGCGCCAAATCACAACAAACAGTTGCCCCAAGGCGCTCCATATTGCAAGGCAAGGCCATACAATAACCATGAAAAACCCCAACGGTCAAAACGACCCCCTATGAGCAAGCACTTGGCCACAGTGGGAAGGAAAAACTCCCTTTTAACAGGAAGAAACCTCCAGCAGAACCAGGCTCAGGGAGGGGCAGTCTTCTGCTGAGACTGGTTGGGGCTGAGGGAAAGAACCAGGAAAAAGACATGCCGAGAAGGGGGGCAGAGATCGATCACTAATGATTAAATGCAGAGTGATGCATACGGAGCAAAAAAAGAAAGAAACAGTGCATCATGGGAACCCCCCACAGTCTACGTCTAAAGCAACATAACCAAGGGA
The DNA here is from genome assembly GCF_902500255.1 of Thalassophryne amazonica. NCBI lineage: Eukaryota > Metazoa > Chordata > Actinopteri > Batrachoidiformes > Batrachoididae > Thalassophryne > Thalassophryne amazonica. The sequence goes on from NC_047104.1 coordinate 81,488,958, forward strand.
TGGTCCAGGGTCACCCGATCCAGCCCTAACTATAAGCCTTAGCGAAAAGGAAAGTTTTAAGCCTAATCTTAAAAGTAGAGAGGGTATCTGTCTCCCTGATCTGAATTGGGAGCTGGTTCCACAGGAGAGGAGCCTGAAAGCTGAAGGCTCTGCCTCCCATTCTACTCTTACAAACCCTAGGAACCACAAGTAAGCCCGCAGTCTGAGAGCGAAGCGCTCTAATGGGGTAATATGGTACTACGAGGTCCCTAAGATAAGATGGGACCTGATTATTCAAAACCTTATAAGTAAGAAGAAGAATTTTAAATTCGATTCTAGAATTAACAGGAAGCCAATGAAGAGAGGCCAACACGGGTGAGATATGCTCTCTCCTGCTAGTCCCCGTCAGTACTCTAGCTGCAGCATTCTGAACCAACTGAAGGCTTTTTAGGGAACTTTTAGGACAACCTGATAATAATGAATTACAATAGTCCAGCCTAGAGGAAATAAATGCATGAATTAGTTTTTCAGCATCACTCTGAGACAAGACCTTTCTGATTTTAGAAATATTGCATAAATGCAAAAAGGCAGTCCTACATATTTGTTTAATATGCGCTTTGAATGACATATCCTGATCAAAAATAACTCCAAGATTTCTCACAGTATTACTAGAGATCAGGGAAATGCCATCCAGAGTAACGATCTGGTTAGACACCATGCTTCTAAGATTTGTGGGGCCAAGTACAATAACTTCAGTTTTATCTGAGTTTAAAAGCAGGAAATTAGAGGTCATCCATGTCTTTATGTCTGTAAGACAATCCTGCAGTTTAGCTAATTGGTGTGTATCCTCTGGCTTCATGGATAGATAAAGCTGGGTATCATCTGCGTAACAATGAAAATTTAAGCAATACCGTCTAATAATACTGCCCAAGGGAAGCATGTATAAAGTGAATAAAATTGGTCCTAGCACAGAACCTTGTGGAACTCCATAATTAACTTTAGTCTGTGAAGAAGATTCCCCATTTACATGAACAAACTGTAATCTATTAGACAAATATGATTCAAACCACTGCAGCGCAATGCCTTTAATACCTATGACATGCTCTAATCTCTGTAATAAAATTTTATGGTCAACAGTATCAAAAGCAGCACTGAGGTCCAACAGAACAAGCACAGAGATAAGTCCACTGTCCGAAGCCATAAGAAGATCATTTGTAACCTTCACTAATGCTGTTTCTGTACTATGATGAATTCTAAAACCTGACTGAAACTCTTCAAATAGACCATTCCTCTGCAGGTGATCAGTTAGCTGTTTTACAACTACCCTCTCAAGAATCTTTGAGAGAAAAGGAAGGTTGGAGATTGGCCTATAATTAGCTAAGATAGCTGGGTCAAGTGATGGCTTTTTAAGTAATGGTTTAATTACTGCCACCTTAAAGGCCTGTGGTACATAACCAACTAACAAAGATAGATTGATCATATTTAAGATTGAAGCATTAAATAATGGTAGGACTTCCTTGAGCAGCCTGGCAGGAATGGGGTCTAATAAGCATGTTGATGGTTTGGATGAAGTAACTAATGAAAATAACTCAGACAGAACAATCGGAGAGAAAGAGTCTAACCAAATACCGGCATCACTGAAAGCAGCCAAAGATAACGATACATCTTTGGGATGGTTATGAGTAATTTTTTCTCTAATAGTCAAAATTTTGTTAGCAAAGAAAGTCATGAAGTCATTACTAGTTAAAGTTAATGGAATACTCAGCTCAATAGAGCTCTGACTCTTTGTCAGCCTGGCTACAGTGCTGAAAAGAAACCTGGGGTTGTTCTTATTTTCTTCAATTAGTGATGAGTAGAAAGATGTCCTAGCTTCACGAAGGGCTTTCTTATAGAGCAACAAACTCTTTTTCCAGGCTAAGTGAAGATCTTCTAAATTAGTGAGACGCCATTTCCTCTCCAACTTACGGGTTATCTGCTTTAAGCTACGAGTTTGTGGGTTATACCACGGAGTCAGACACTTCTGATTTAAAGCTCTCTTTTTCAGAGGAGCTACAGCATCCAAAGTTGTCTTCAATGAGGATGTAAAACTATTGACAAGATACTCTAACTCCCTTACAGAGTTTAGGTAGCTACTCTGCTCTGTGTTGGTATATGACATTAGAGAACATAAAGAAGGAATCATATCCTTAAACCTAGTTACAGTGCTTTCTGAAAGACTTCTAGTGTAATGAAACTTATTCCCCACTGCAGGGTAGTCCATCAGGGTAAATGTAAATGTTATTAAAAAATGATCAGACAAAAGGGAGTTTTCAGGGAATACTGTTAAGTCTTCTATTTCCATACCATAAGTCAGAACAAGATCTAAAATATGATTAAAGTGGTGGGTGGACTCATTTACTTTTTGAGCAAAGCCGATAGAGTCTAATAATAGATTAAATGCAGTGTTGAGGCTGTCATTCTCAGCATCTGTGTGGATGTTAAAATCGCCCACTATAATTATCTTATCTGAGCTAAGCACTAAGTCAGACAAAAGGTCTGAAAATTCACAGAGAAACTCACAGTAACGACCAGGTGGACGATAGATAATAACAAATAAAACTGGTTTTTGGGACTTCCAATTTGGATGGACAAGACTAAGAGACAAGCTTTGAATTAAAGCTCTGTCTAGGTTTTTGATTAATTAATAAGCTGGAATGGAAGATTGCTGCTAATCCTCCGCCCCGGCCCGTGCTACGAGCATTCTGACAGTTAGTGTGACTCGGGGGTGTTGACTCATTTAAACTAACATATTCATCCTGCTGTAACCAAGTTTCTGTTAGGCAGAATAAATCAATACGTTGATCAATTATTATATCATTTACCAACAGGGACTTTCTTTTTGAATTTTTATGCTTAAATAGATTTTTGCTAGTTATTGGTGGTCTGGGAGCAGGCACCGTCTCTACGGGGATGGGGTAATAAGGGGATGGCAGGGGGAGAGAAGCTGCAGAGAGGTGTGTAAGACCACAGCTCTGCCTCCTGGTCCCAACGCTAGACAGTCACAGTTTGGAGGATCCCAAAAAATTGGCCAGATTTCTAGAAATGAGAGCTACTCCCTCTAAAGTGGGATGGATTGTTGTGTGTGGGCCGCTGAAGAGGAGGTACTGCTGGCCCATCACCACCAGAGGGCGCCCTGCCTGGAGTGCGGGCTCCAGGCACCAGAGGGCGCCGCCGCCTGATGAGAGCAGCCAGGGTGACAGCTGTCACCCATTACTGGACACAGCTGACTTCACTCAGTACGGAGGTATATCAGCAGGACAGCGTCTCCACCTCAGTGCCGAGATATCACCTTGAGTTTAAGGTAATCACCTCTGCAACATATATCTGTGTGACGACACTTTATAAACTTTTCAGGACAGCGGAAGGCCAAGTGCTCAGATAAGTACTCACCTTTCCTGCTTCAGTGTGACAAGAGGTGGAGGCGGCTTTGCCCCTCTCATCTACCGGGTGCGGTCGCATCCCAACCTGTGTGTTTGTGTTCTTTCCCGCCAGCAGTACCGGATCCGACGAGCGGAGGCAGTGGCCACCTGGGGATTCGGGACTTGGCGGTTCCAGTACTTCTGGGTTTCGGTGGCAGAGCAGATCTGGGTGGTTCCGGTTCAACTAGGACGGACGTCTCCTACCTTCGGGCCTGCCCACAAGACACCAGCAGATTTCGGCTTACACCTCCAAATTGCTAATTGTTGTATCAGTTGTGCTATTTTCACAACAGTAAAACTTGTTCTTACTTTTCTCCATTGTCCGTTCATTGCGCCCCCTGTTGTGGGTCCGTGTACCTACACTTTCACAACATGGATGCCGTCTCTCCTAACAAGACCAGGTTTTCCCCAGAAGCTTTGCCAATTATCAATGAAGCCCACCTCATTTTTTGGACACCACTCAGACAGCCAGCAATTCAAGGAGAACATGCGGCTAAACATGTCACTCCCGGTCTGATTGGGGAGGGGACCAGAGAAAACAACAGAGTCCGACATTGTTTTTGCAAAGTTACACACCGATTCAATGCTAATTTTAGTGACCTCCGATTGGCGTAACCGAGTGTCATTACTGCCGATGTGAATTACAATCTTACCAAATTTACGCTTAGCCTTAGCCAGCAATTTCAAATGTCCTTCGATGTCGCCTGCTCTGGCCCCCGGAAGACAATTGACAATGGTTGCTGGTGTCGCTAACTTCACATTTCTCAAAACAGAGTCGCCAATAACCAGAGTTTGATCCTCGGCGAGTGTATCGTCGAGTGGGGAAAAACGGTTAGAGATGTGAACGGGTTGACGGTGTACACGGGGCTTCTGTTTAGGGCTACGCTTCCTCCTCACAGTCACCCAGTCAGCCTGCTTTCCCGACTGCACGGGATCTGCCAGGGGGGAACTAACGGCGGCTAAGCTACCTTGGTCCGCACCAACTACAGGGGCCTGGCTAGCTGTAGAATTTTCCACGGTGCGGAGCCGAGTCTCCACTTCGCCCAGCCTGGCCTCCAAAGCTACGAATAAGCTGCACTTATTACAAGTACCGTTACTGCTAAAGGAGGCCGAGGAATAACTAAACATTTCACACCCAGAGCAGAAAAGTGCGGGAGAGACAGGAGAAGCCGCCATGCTAAATCGGCTAAGAGCTAGTAGCTACGCTAAGCTAGCGGATTCCCAAAACACACACAAAGTAAATAATGTGCAAATAATCCAAAGGTGATTCAGCAGAAGGAGTGCCCCAATCAAGGCACCAAACAGGCCATGAAGCAGCACAGGCAACGCACGACAACGGTGCTAAAATAAAATAAAAAATAAAAAATAAAAACGAAAGCGTTAGCAAGCTAGTTAGCCTGCCAACGCTAATAAAAGTTAGCTGATAAAAGTGCTCCGTCGCGATGTTTCGACCGTTAGAGGTCTTCCTTAGGCGTTGGAGCACAGTAAAAAGTTAAAAAAAAATTAAAAAGTAAAAAAGTCTTGAAAAAGACTGTTAGTTCAAGTCCAAAGCAGCAGGTAGCAGTCTCTGTGTAAACAGTCCCAACAGAGAGCCCTCCAAATCCAACCTACTACCCGAACCCGAACAAGACTCGTGGAAGGCTGGTAAGTGAACGTGGAAATACAACAAACTGCCCGAATTTGAGAGTTGTTTAGAAGCTCCCAAGTTGCTACTCATTAGATGAGATGCAAAGACAGTGTGCTACTCAATGTTAAAAGCCAGCCTGAATAAATAAGTTTTGAGCCTCGACTTAAAAAGGCCAACATCAGTTATAGAACGCATATCAGAGGGCAGTTTATTCCAGAGTCTGGGCCCAGCAACAGAGAAGACCCAATCCCCCAGTGCTTACACTTGGTTCTGGGGACTTCCAGTAGCAACTGACTGGTGGACTTCAAGGTTCAGTCTGAGTTGCGAACATTCAGAAGTTTGGACAGATAAGGAGGGGCAAGGCCGTTTAAGGCTTTAAAAACAAACAGTGAAATTTTAAAATCAACTCTAAAAGAAACAGGAAGCCAATGCAAAGAATGAAGGACTGGTGTGATGTCCTGATGTCGCTGTGTATTTGTTAAAAAAACAGGCTGCCGCATTTTGCACCAGTTGAAGACAACCAAGACAGCGCTGGGAAACCCCAAAATAAAGTGCATTACAATAGTCTATTCTCGAGGTTATAAAAGCACGAATAGTTTGCTCAAGGTCTATGCAATTTTAAAAAAGGCTTCACTTTGGTTAAAAGACGCAGTTGATAAAAACTTGCTCTAACCACACTAGCTGTTTATCAAATCTTAAAGTGCCATCAAATATTACTCCAAGGTTTCTCACAGCAGAGTTAAAGTGAGATGACAACAAGCCAAAATCAGAAGTTACTGAGTCACCAAACAAAATAAAATCTGTTTTATCCTCATTTAGATGGAGAAAATTCTGTGGTAACCACAGTTTTACATCATCATTGCAGTCCATTAGACATTTGGTGGCATCCCCTCTGTTTAAAGACACAGGCAGATAAATTTGCAGATCATGTGCATAATAATGAAATGCTAGATTACAGTATGTCTGGCAAAAATGGACCCTAGTGGCAGCATATATAGCGAGAACAAAATAGAGCCCAAGATGGAGCCCTGTGGCACTCCAAATGACAGCGAGGCAACAGAGGAGGACAGGTCACCGTTCATGACTGAGAAACTTCTGTTTGTTAAATAGGATTTAAACCACCTAAGTACAATGCCACAAATGCCAACATGATGTTTTAGGCGGGACAGAAGAATAAAATGATCAACAGTATCAAATGCAGCTGTTAAATCAAGAAGCACTAAAACAACAGGGCGCTTAGCATCCACAGACAGAGCGACATCATTGTGTACTTTTAACAGTGCAGATTCTGTGCTATGCCTTGATCTGAACCCTGACTGAAATTTTTCAAGAATAGAGTTGCAATCTAAAAACGTTTGTAGCTGTGTAAAAACAACTTTCTCAAGAACTTTTGAAATAAAAGATACATTTGAAACAGGTCTGAAGTTAGATAAAACGGAGGAGTTAGTTTTTTTAAGCAAGGGTCTAACTACAGCATGTTTCAAAGCATCAGAGACACATCCTGACATAAGAGATGTGTTAATTATAACACAGACAGAAGCCCCAACAGTGGCAAACATGTCTTTCAATAATTTTGCAGGAACAATGTCCAATGGGCAACTGGTGGCTCTCATACATTTAACAATGTGAAGTGAGGAAAGAGAGACAGGTGAGAAATGGTCAAACACTGCAGAGTGTAAGACCATTTAAGATTTAACCTGGTTTTACACTGGGGTTATACCAATTTTACAGCAGAGTTATACAACGGTTATGCCGCTATAGGAGCTCACTCCAAAGCACCATTACCATTACAGTGAGGCCACATAAGTATTTGATCCACTGTCAGTTTTGCAAGTTTTCCCACATACAAATAATGGTGTGAGAGACAGAATGTAAAAAAAAAAAAAAAAAAAAAAAATCAGAAAGTCACATTGTATGATTTTTAAAGAAAATTAGCATTTTATTCCATGAAATAAGTATTTAATACAATAGAAAAACAGACCTTAATATTTCGTACAGAAACCACATTTCTTGTTCAGACGCTTCTCTACCAAGAATTATACCACTGTATGGTGAGCGCTTGAGATAGGCATGATGATGGGGTGTGTGACGATGGAACTTCTGTGAGGTTCCATGGACAGTTCGCATGGAGAGGAAATTCAAGAAGGCTTGGTCTTAGCCCCAATGAAGGCGTACATTGACAACATTACCATACCAAATTGTACCCGGTACAGAGAAACTGATCCAGCATCTCGACAACCTCGTTTCTTGGGAAAGAATTCAAGATTCAAGATTCAAAGGTTTTATTGTTATATGCACAGTAAAGAAACATGTTTCCCTGTGCAATGAAATTCTTACTTTGCTGCCCACACTGGATGCCCAAATATATATAGATAACTAAGTATAAAATATCTAAACATAAGTGGGGAAAAAAGAAATAACATAAAATAATAAAATAAATAAATAAATAAATTTTGTGCAATTGAGCCAATGGATTCAAGTTAACAGGTATTGTAGTGGAATAGAATAAAGTGTCTGTAATATAGTAAAGTGTCCAATAGAAGATAAAGTGACCAGTGGTGGGGGGCTCTGTCCTTAAGGCGGGGGAGGGGGGTGTTCAGTTGTTTAACAGTCTAATGGCTGTGGGAAAGAAGGAGTTCTTGAACCTGGTGGTTCTGCATCTCACAGTCCTGAACCTGTGGCCTGAGGGGAGGAGTGTGAATAGTCCATGTTGGGGGTGAGTGGGGTCTTTGATGATGGAAACAGCTCTCCTGTGGACTCTGCGGTGTTAGATGCTCTGCAGAGAGGGTTATGGAGTCCTGGTGGTCTTAGACACAGTCCTTATCACTCTCTGCAGGCATTTGCAGTCCCACACAGTAGAGCTGGCGTACCACACAGTGATGCAGGTGGTCAGGACTCACTCAATGATGCAGCTGTAGAAGTTGCTGAGGATCTTGGGTGCCATCCCAAATTTCTTCAACTTCCTCAGGAAATACAGCCGCTGCTGAGCCTTCTTCACCACCTGTGTGGTGTTGAATGTCCAGGTGAGGTCATCGCTGATGTGGACCCCCAGGTACTTGAAGTTCCTCACCCTCTCCACCTCAAGACCTTGGATGAACAGTGGCTGGTGAGGCCTCCTCCCCTTCCTCATGTCCACTATCATCTCCTTGGTCTTGTCTGTGTTGAGGGTAAGGTTGTTGTCTCCACACCATGTCACCAGACTGTCCAACTCCCTCCTGTAGGCCGCCTCGTCTCCGCCCGTGATGTGTCCTATCACGGCGGTGTCATCGGCAAACCTGATGATGGTGTTGTTGAGGTGGGAAGCGACACAGTCATGGGTGAACAGGGTGTAGAGGATGGGGCTCAGGACACAGCCCTGTGGGGTCCCCATGATGGTAGTGATGGTGGCTGATGTTCTTCTCTCGATCCTGACAGACTGTGGCCTGCCAGTCAGGAAGTTGAGAAGCCAGTCACAGAGGGAGGGGTGAAGTCCGAGGGCTAACAGATTGTGGGTGAGTTTGTGGGGGATGACCGTGTTGAAGGCAGAGCTGTAGTCAATAAAGAGCATCCTAATGTAGGAGTCTTTATTTTCCAGATGAGAGAGGGAGATGTAAAGGGCGGCGGCGATGGCGTCTGACGTAGACTGGTTGTGCCTGTAGGCGTACTGCAGTGGGTCGGTGGTGTCCAGGATGCTGTTATGAATGTGAGACAGTATCACTCTCTCGAAGCACTTCATAATGACTGAAGTGAGTGCTACTGGCCGGAAGTCATTCAGACAGGATGGGGGGTTCTTCTTGGGGAGGGGGATGATGGTGGTGGTCTTGTAGCATCTTGGGACAATGCATTGCCTAAGGGAAAGGTTGAAGATGGAGGTGAGAACATCAGCCAGCTTGTTAGCACATACTCTGAGGGCGCGTCCTGGTATATTGTCCGACTTGGCAGCCTCCTCAAGGCTTTGTGTACCTGGGCTGATGTGATGACTGGCCGGGGGGGGGCTGAGTGGCCACAGCGTGTCTGTATTCTGTAGAGGTGGTGGGGGTGGGGCTCTCAAAGCGGGTGTAGAAGGTGTTGAGGACATCTGGCAGGTTGTCCGATGAGCTGATGGTGGTGGTTCTGGAGCTGGTCCTGAAGTCTGTGATGTGATCCAGACATTGCCACATTCTCCTGGGGTCAGCGTTAGAGTAGAAGTCCCCTGTCCTCTCTCTGTGCTGTCTCTTGGCCACTCTTATGGCCTTCTCCAGTCTGTACTGTGCAGCCTTGTACTCGGCTTCGTTGCCAGATCTAAAAGCAGCAGTGCGAGCACGCAGCAAGTGCAGCACCTCTCTGTTTACCCAGGGCTTCTGGTTGGGGAACTTCCTCACTTGTATGGTGGGTACGATGTTCTCAACACAAGTGCTGATATACCCAGTCACATACTCAGCACAGTCTTCTGCGCTGACAGAGAAGTCCTCTCGGGTGGCTGCAGCTCTAAAAGCATCCCATTCAGTTGTGGCAAAACAGTCCTGTAGAGTGCTCTCAGCCTCTGGTGTCCATAGTTTAATCTGTCTGGTGACAGGGTTCGACTGCTTGAGTTCTTGTCTGTAGGCCAGGTACAGAAACAAAGAGATGTGATCTGAGTCACCAAAGGGGGGGTGGCCCAGAGTGCACCACGTATGTTGCTGTAAACATGGTCCAAGGTGTTTTTCCCCCTGATGGGAATGTCCACATGCTGAAAGTATTTAGGGAGTACAAACCCTAAATTGCACTGGTTGAAGTCACCAGCCATGATAAAAACAGCGTCAGGATGAGCCGTCTCCAGCGCACTGATGACGTCATGCAGCTTGCTGAGAGCCTCAGTGTAGTTAACGCGTGGATGGATGTAAACAGCAGCCAAAAACACACATGTGAATTCCCTTGGTAGGTAAAAGAGACGGCACTGTAGCAGTAAAAGCTCCAGATCTGATGAGCAGTCCTTGTATACAGTCCGTACATCTCTACACCATGCGTTGTTGACATAAACACACACACCTCCCCCTGTCGTCTTACCGGAGGCAGCAGTCTGGTCCCCCCGGTACAATGAGTGGGTCTCCAGGTGAACAGCAGAGTCTGGAACGTTTTCCAAGACCCAGGTTTCGGAGAAAGTAAGAGCACAGCACTCTCTGGTCTCCCTCTGTGATGTTATCCTAGCTCGTAGCTCGTCCAGTTTGTTCTCCAGAGACCACACGTTAGCTGGCAAGAGGCTGGGGAGTGGTGCTCTGCTCGGGCGAGCCTTTAGCCTAGCATGGAGCCCACCTCTCTTGCCTCGCTCACGGCACCATCTCCTCGACCCTCTCCTTGGGTCAGCGTACTCACTCGAGGCCGGTGTTTCGAGGCCTTCCTGGGAAAGCCGGCGGTGACTGTGGGGCCGAACAATGAGTTGCAGTTCGGGCTGAATATATCCGGAAAAAACAATATTGTGCAAAGCAATGTCCAAGAGTGCCTGCCTGGTGTAAGTCTGCAGTGCACAACACTTAAAAGCCAGAGAAAACACATAAAAAAAAGAGAAAAAAAACAGAAAACCCAGCATCCAGATGCGGAGCAAGCAAACACGTCTGCCTTGGGGGGCGCCATGTATAGAAATCCAAACGACATAGAAAGCCAAACATCGTTAATGGTCAGGTCAAGACAATCCACTTCCATATCGGAGGTGACAAAATGCCAACAGTCAAAGAAGAACCAGTCAAAAGCCTGGGGCAACTGTACACAATCCCACTCATGACTCACCACAGAGGCATGGAAGTCCAAAAACAAACTATGGAGCAATTGACAAGCGCAACCTTCCTGGCAAGCTCAAAATGTGGTGTTTCAAACATGGTCTACTCCCACACCTACTTTGGCCACTATAGGTCTACGAGATCTCTATCGAGGGTCGTGGCTATCCAACAATGCATCAGCAAGTACTTGCGGAAATAGTTATAGTTAGGAGTACCACCCTGCTTTTCAACAGCTGGCCTGTATAACTCCACCAGCAAACTCTAGCTAACAATTTCTTCTATTGTTGAAGAGTTCAAAGTGGGAAAGCCCGCTTTCACATAAGGCTCAGGGACTCACTGGATCAAACTGTCCGTGAGGTTAGACGGGACTGGACCGCTACAGACGATGAACTCAAATGCTGGGAACAAGGAACATGACTGGTTGTGAACGAAAAGATATTTATTTACAGTAAATAAGTAAATAATAATGCCGTGCTGGGGGTGCCTGCAGAGTGGAAAGTCAGCCCGCTCATAGGGGTGGAAATTAGGGAGCTGCAGGTTCCCGAGCCAGTCTTGTCAGAGAACTGAAATCCTGACGTATATGGAACTAGAGCCGGGGTCAGAGCCGAGAGCAGGAACTAGAAGAATGGAGGAGAGCAGAGGTGAGTGACTGCACTGGTAACACTGAAGCCTTTAACAACAGACAGGAATGTTCACAGTTCTGGAAATGAGGTTTGCTGTTTAGGAATCCTTCATAGTTCATGAATATCTTTAGAGGTCAGAGGTCAGGTGCTGTGCATCTTGTGACGCACTTCCAATTAAGCAGGAGTTGACTTTCAGAAATGACTTGGAAAGTTCTTATTGTTTCATTGTCAGAATTCATACAGTTCTTGGAAAACAGTTCTAGGAAACAGTTTTTAGTCACGCTCAGTCACAAACAGGAGCAGTGTGAGAACGGGATCTCACAGACATGCAGGAACATAACTGAAGTGTGGCAGAGCTATGCGCTCTATAGCTGAGAGCCAGAGAGTTCCAAAGTGACGTAGTGCAGAGAGTGGACAGGTGGACAGCATCAGCGTATACAAGGTCATGGATTTCTCATAGAGAGACACGTGTAGAATCCAGCAGTGACTCAGCTCAAAGCCGGGGTTTAAGTAACCCACTCCTGATGAGCCGCAGATGAGCCTCAGGTGAGCCTCAGGTGAGCCTCAGGTGCGAGTAGCTGATGAGCAGCAGGTGTTCCTTGGCTCTGCAGCACACCACCTTGAGGGAAAACAGACAAGCTACACACAAGAGGTTAAAAAGGGAAGGGGATAGAGGCAGCCAAAAGGCCAGCCACAACAGCACCTGGACAACCTGGGACAATGCAGAATCCAGGAAGTTCACATGGATGACACTAATGGAAATGGAACCCCAAGCTATCTCCTTCCTACTCTGTTCGGTCTATGACCTTTTACTGACTGCAACAAATCTGGAGATTTGGGGATACACTGACTACGACATTTGTGTCACCTCAAGGAATGCAGCACACTCCGTCATGTGTTATCAACTTGCACCCACTCCCTGCAGATGTACACATGGTGCCACAACCAAGTCCTGGAGGAAGTGGCAGACATCATCAGGACCCAATGTGACACTTTCAACAGGGAACCAGTCAAGGACCCCAAACTCCAAATAGTGCAGCAGATAACTGAAACAATCATGCAAATGTTGATAAAAGCATCAAATTCGACAGCAATGCTCCTTAGACACTCCTCTTTTGAAAAAAATGATTGGCCACTTGACTTTTCAATCGGTGGTCAAGTAGGGGTCAATTGAAGAATTACACAGAGGTCAAAGTTAAAAGATGCTCCAATCATATTGAAAAATATTCCACATTATTTGCCTGATCATAAAGATTCCAAAAAAGTATAGTTTGGACTATATGTGACTGAATTCTATGGAGTTATGGGATTAAAAACAGCAATGTGACAAAGCTCAGTTTCATTTTGTACAGGGTCAAAAGTTAAAGTTGCTCCAATTTTGGTAAAAAGTGATGCAAATTATTGGTTGAGCTAATAGGATTAATAAATGAAATAGTTTTGACAGTGTTGAATGCTTGGTCTCCAAAGTAAAGGTCAAACAAAGTCTACGTCTATTGGATTCTATGACATGTGACATATGTTACCCCGTAACGTGATAAGTAAGGATGATACCTGGTCCAAACTATTCCTTTTTAAAACCGTGCTAACTCAACTAGTAATTTGCATCACTTTTTACCAAAATTGGAGCAACTTTAACTTTTGACCCCTGTACAAACCGACACTGACCTTTGTCACCATTCTTGCTGTTTTTATCCCATAACTCCATAGAATTCAGTTACAGACCGTCCAAACCATACCTTTTTGGAATCTTTATGATCAGGCAAATAATGTGGCATAGGTTTCAATATGATTGGAGCATCTTTTAATTTTGACTCGTGTGTAATTCTTCAATTGACCTCTACCTGAACGCCAACTGAAAATTCAAGTGGCCAATCGGTTTTTCAAAAGAGGATTGTCTGAGGACTATTTCTGCTGAATTTGATGCTTTTATCACCATTTGCAGGATTCCGCTCTAAATATTCTCTTATCTGCTGCACTAAAATCATCTTCTGCAAAGCAGTCAAAACTCCTTAGTGGTGCTCATGACTGGAAGGTGTGCGCTGACCTCAGCGTAGCGCTAAAATTTACAATCCACATCGTCAATACCAACGAGCGCCCTGACCTCATAATGTGGTCAGATGCAAGCAAGCGAGTGCACCTCGTAGAACTCACCATCCAATTGGAGGAGAACATGGAGGACGCATACAAACAGAAAAAAAGCCTGTTATGAATCACTATGGGCTGACTGTGAAGCCAAAGGCTGGGCATGTCACATCCTACCAATCAAAATTAGCTTCCGCGGTTTTATAGGGTGGTCCACAATCTCTCTTCTATTTAAGTTAGGCCTCATCAACCACAACATGAGTCACAACCAAACATCTACAGTCCACTGATGAACGTGCATCAAGCTGGATCTGGTCTAAATCTCAGAACATCACTAAATTATCTCTTTATTCCTACCTGTTGAACTCAGCAATTATACCACTACAACCCCGCAGACTTGCTGACACATTCTACAGACACCCTCCAGTCGCTTTATGCTGCTGGTGGTGCCGGGGATGCCAGTACCGCCAGTAGCCACTGAAACCGTGCAATCATCCCCGGTTGGCGGCTGATGAGGAAGGTGCCTTGCAGTGCAAGTTCTATGATCTTCTCCCCTGTAGTTCTTGACCAAGTATGCACACACTGCAGCAGGAATTTTGGTCCACTACTCCACACAGATCTTCTCCAGATCTTTCAGGTTTCAAGTTTCAGCACCCTCTAAAGATTTTCTATTGAGTTCAGGTTTCAAACTGACTAGGCCACTCCAGGACCTTGAAATGCTTCTTACAGAGCTACTCTTTAGTTGCCCTGGCTGTGTGTTTCGGGTCATTGTCATGCTGGAAGACCCAGCCACGACCCATCTTCAATGTTCTTACTGAGGGAAGGAGGTTGTTTGCCAAAATCTCATGATATATGACCCCATCCATCCTCCTTTCAATACAGTGCAGTTGTCCTTTCCCCTTTGCAGAAAAGCACCCCCAAAAATTATTTTCCTCCCCATGCTTCATGGTTGGGACGGTGTTCTTGGGGTTGTTCTCATCTTCTACATACAGCGAGTGAAGTTGATACCAAAAAGCTTTATTTTGGTCTCATCTGACCACATGACCTTCTCCCATGCCTCTTCTGGATCATCCAAATGGGCCTGGACTTGGACATGTGCCGGCTTGAGCAGGGGGACCTTGCGTGTCCTGCAGGATTTGAAACAATGACGCCGTAGTGTGTTACTCATGTAATCTTTGCAACTGTGGTCCCAGCTCTCTTCAGGTCATTGACCAGGTCCTCCCGTGTAGTTCTGGTCTTTCTCAGAATCATTCTTACCCCACGAGGTGAGATCTTGCATGGAGCCCCAGACTGAGGAAGATTGACAGTCATATTGAGTTTCTTCCATTTTTCCTAATATTTTCCCCAGCAGAGGTTACCTTCACACCAAGCTGCTTACCTATTGTCCTGTAGTCCATCCCACCCTTGTGCAGGTCTACAATTTTGTCCCTGGTGTCCTTAGACAGCTCTTTGGTCTTGGCCATGGTGGACAGGTAGAGTGTGATTGATTGAGTGTGTGAACAGGTGTCTTTTATATAGGTAACAAGTTCAAACAGGTGCGATTAATACAGGTAAAGAGTGCAGAATAAGAGGGCTTCTTAAAGAAAAATTAACAGGTCTATGTGAGACAGAATTCTTGGTGGTTGGTCGGTGATCAAATACTTATTTCATGCAATAAAATGCAAATTAATTATTTAAAGATCATACAATGTGATTTTCTGATTTTTTTTTTTTTTAGATTCTGTCTCTCACAGTTGAAGTGTACCTATGATAAAAATTACAGACATCCCCATTCTTTGTAGGTGGGAAAACTTGCAAAATCGACAGTGGATCAAATACTTATTTGCCTCACTGTATGTACAGGATATTTAGCCACACCACTACCCCCTTCAAGCACGCTCCACTGCTGCCACAACATTCCAAGAAATGAGACCTTCAACAGCCATAGCTACATGGAAGAAAATGTCAACTGTAGTTGCAAAACCGAGGGAGAACATATGGAACAACCCAAGGTGGAAAACTCCGGCTTCAGAAAGCAAAAGTCCAAACACATATTTGTTCTGTCTTCCTAATAAACCAGCTGATTGCAATTAGTCTAGCTCTGCAGGCAGGTGGGTGAGCTAATTATTGAGATCACCTGTTTTAGGTGCACAGGTAGAAGCAATACATGGGAGGGCTTTTACTTTCAGAAGCCTGAGTTTTCCACCTCTGGGAACAACACAAGACCTGTCACCATATATATCGTCACACAGTGTTAAGCCATGGCTTTTCTAAATCCCAGGAAAATAGCAGGTCCTATCAGACAGCTGGATGCCTCTGTTCCTGTGTTCTGCAAGAGGAGGATAGCTTTTAAAACAAAACATATCTGTGCCTTGTTCCTTGTACCTGTTTGTTTTCATGACTGGGAACAATAAAAGGCATGAAACTGAAACTGGGAAGCAGACAGTAGGTGGACAGGATGCAATCAGCATTAATCACCACCTCTGCACAGTCTGGGCAGAAAGGTTGTGGTCCTCTTTCCTCTCACAGCCAAACACCTCAAGGTGATTTGCTGACTGTCTGTGAAGCTGAGTGGTTGTCTGTGCAATCAAAAGATTTTTGTTTGGTTTCCCACTCTGTGCAGTTACCAGTTTGCAGTGATATTGTTGATATACTTCCTCCCCCTGCTGGTGATGCTGGTGACCTACAGTGTGGTTGGCCGAACGCTGTGGGGGGGACAGATTCCTGGAGAGGCATCAAACCATTACCACAACCAGATAACAGCCAAGAGAAAGGTGATAAACTGCTTGTTCTCCCACTTTTCCTGTGGCCACGCTTTGAATGTGATATGCCAGTTATTTTCAGAATAATATTATGTGGAATATTTAAACAAAATAGGACACTACCTTGACTGACATCACCTCTGCCTGTGATATTCTACAGGTTGTGAAGATGATGGTTGTTGTGGTGATGACCTTTGCATTGTGCTGGCTGCCCTACCACGTCTATTTCATACTGGGATCGTTCAATGCAGACATTTATAAACAAAATTACATTCAGCAGGTTAGCAACTGCCTTTGTGTGCATTTATAGGTCTTTCCACTGTGATCAATTCAGTGATCAATTCAGTTATTGACATGTTTCCCTTTTTCGTCAGGTGTATCTGGCTATTTTCTGGTTGGCAATGAGTTCGACGATGTACAATCCCATTATTTACTGCTGTCTGAACCAAAGGTAAAGGAAAAGGTGCACACAGAGTGCAACATCTTGCTCAAACCTCAATATCAGCACCAGAATTCACAATAATTTTACTGAAACTTAACGCTGTTGTCAGTGATTGCATGTGCATATTCATCATTTTCTATTATATCCTACAGTAGTGTTCAGAATAATAGTAGTGCTATGTGTGTTGTGTGGGCCGCTGAAGAGGAGGTACTGCTGGCCCACCACCACCAGAGGGCGCCCTGCTTGGAGTGCGGGCTCCAAGCACGAGAGGGCGCCAGACCTAGAAGAAGTGACAGCTGTCATTCATCCCCTGCACCAGCTGTCACTCGTTCATCATCATCACCACCATAAAAGCCGGACTGCAACTCCACCTCCTCGCCGAGAAATTGACTACCAGTACCAAGGTAATTTTCTCTGCTGAACAAAACATTGAACAATAGTCTGAACTCTTTTGCAGCCGTTTTCCTGTGGTGTTTGCCTTATCTGTGGGATTGGCGTTTGGTGTGATCTGCGACGGCTTCGCCTCACACCCCAAACCAGATAAGTGGTGAAACAGGAGCTGCACGAGTGTGTGATTGGAGGTGGAGGTGCTCCCTCCTAACTAAACATTGACTGTGAAGATTACTGCACGTTTCGTTGTGTATTATCACAACATTAAATTGTTACCTTTTGGCTTACTCATTGTCCGTTCATTTGCGCCCCCTGTTGTGAGTCCGTGCTACGACACCTTCCCAACAATGTGACTAAAAAGATTAATCCAGGTTTTGAGTACAAGTATATTTCTTATTGTGACATGGGAAACAAGGTACCAGTAGATTCAGTAGATTCTCACAAATCCAACAAGACCAAGCATTCATGATATGCACACTCTTAAGGCTATGAAATTGGGCTATTCGTAAAAAAAAAAAAAGTAGCTGGTTTATTCATGTGCATATTGAGCGCCTTGGGGCAACTGTTTGTTGTGATTTGGCGCTATATAAGAAAAAAGTTGATTGATTGATTGATTGATATCATGAATGCTTGGCCTTGTTGGATTTGTGAGAATCTACTGAATCTACTGGTACCTTGTTTCCCAAGTAACAATAAGAAATATACTCAAAACATGGATTAATCTTTTTAGTCACATAGCACTACTATTATTCTGAACACTACTATATGTGGATTTTTATTACCTTCATTTTGACATTACAACTCACAGATCAGCATTTCAAACCACTATATTTTTCCTTGAATGTTACTTTTGAACAGTGGTGGGCACAGATAACTGAAAAATTAGCTTCGATAACAGATAATCAGCGAACTGAAAAGTTATATTTTACAAACTAAACCAATAAACCACCCAAAGATTTATCGGAAGCTACAGATAACCGATAAATTCCAGTATTGTCTCCAGTACATTTGCAACTACTAACAAGCTGATTTTGAGTTTTAACACCACGACCGCTTCTGGGAGCATCAAAGGCGACCACAGACCCAAACAATGAGTCAGCACTTCTGTCTTTGACCACCCTGCCCACTTCTGGAAGGTCCTGTTTACTACATGGCTTACAGCACAGAAGCAGCTGAGAGGAGCAGCAAAGCTCAAATCTTGACTCAACAACAGTGTTGCCGTCAGGCGGAGGTCTTGGAAAATAAAGCAGTGCTGACTTGTGGTTTGGTATATAAATAAAATTAATACTGCTAGAATAACTCCATTAATGTCAATTCTGTCATTTGTACAAAGTTAAAATATAACATATCTTTTAATGTTGAATAATGCACTAATTCTGAAGTTTTATAACAAACAGACAGATGGAAAATGATTATGGGTAAAATGTACCTCCGTTAACACTGATTGGTTGACTCATTCATTCTATGTAAACACCACCACATTAATATGAGGTGTGTCATGTGTTGGTGTTTACAGATAAATGTGTGTTTGTAAAATATGCCATTTTTTATTTGTAAAAAAAAAAAGGCATTTTCAAAAAAAAAAAAAGCCAAGTTATAATTAGATAACCGTCTGATAGAACCGGTGTCAAAATAAATAGAACACTGCCATGATCTACTGGTGCCAGACATTCAATACTTAAGATGGGCTTACCCTGTGCGAGTGTTGGCCCTTTTTCAGCCGATTTTTCACTTGTGCGAGAATTTTTTGGATCGCACCGAGTTTCAGGTTAATCCCGCGTCCTGCTTCGTGTAGTATACATGGAGTTATGAGCTTCGTTTAACATCTCATGACCACCTCCTGATCAGCAATCGTATGATCGGATGAAAATCAAACCTGTATGATATTCTGGTCGGCTGTCGTGAGGGTATCCTGCTGCTCAAGCGCTACAAGTGTCCAACCTCTCGCACTGTCCATGTGCAAACACCAGAGAGAGCATAAACAGTGATCATCTCTTTGGGAGAGCAGCTTCTGTTACCCCCCCCCCCCCTTTCTTCAACTCATGTAAAGTCTTGTAATGTTTTTTTTTTTTTAAACTTTGATGTCTCCCATTGAGAGTTTTTGTAAAAAAGAAAATGTTTGAAAAAAAGAAGCTTCGGTTTACGTTTTGCTACTGGAAACACGAGTCCGACGTGGTTTTTGAATGTACAGTGTGTGAGAGAACATAAATCGTGCGCTCTGAACTTTTACACACAGTTTGAGCTGTAGCCGAGTACAGTGATTGAAAATATTGTACAGTGTCTGCCCAGCTTTAGGGCGAATATTGCCATGAACACTACTGGCCAGTAGATGGCAGTAGAGATCGTGAAATCTTGCCAAAACAAAATTCCAGATAATGTGTTTGCTATGTTTAAGATGCGTGGAATTTAATAAACGCAAACACAATGCAATAACGTCTATAAACTCAGAGAATATATTCACGAGAGTTTTAGGCACAGTATACAAGATTTTAATGCTGTTGTCCGTGTGGAGCCTGATCAGAGCATCTCAAATGCATTTCTTCTGTCGTGAATGTACCCATACCCATAATGCACCTGGGCACAGCATCTCCACACTAAAACCTTCAAAATTAGAGCATTACTTTAACACTAAAACATATATCTGATATTTTCACTTTATAAACCTCAGACATGACGTTAATTTAAATAACTTGTCCGAAATTAGTTTGGTTAAAATTTTAACCATAAGTTAAACCTGTATGCCTCTGGATGACTTGGGTGCTATTGCCAGTATATTAATATGGGGTCAAAAGAAATGAGTTTTTTGTGATTGGTTCTCCTTTCTCTGCAGAGGATAGTGTGTTTTTTTCTGGAACCAGTTCTCTTCTGTTTACAGAGGGTAGAACTATACATCTGTTATAAAACATTTAACAGGTAGTGCTCTACTGATTTTAAATTTTATAAATGTTTGTGGCTTTTCAGCTTTGTTTACCACATACATTAGTGGTCTAAAAATTATCGGACCAAAACTTATCAGAAGATAATTGGTCCGATGGTGGTTTTCAGTTATCTGAAAAGCTAATCCGATAATGAAAACATTATCTTCGATAATTAGCGATTTGTGGAACTGTGCCCACCATTGGTATTGACCTTGTTGTGCCTATTTAAAAAATGTTTGAGTTATTTCACCAAATTTGATCCAAGAACCTGATGAAAACAGGTTGACTTAAACAGCACACACATGACCAAAACATTATCTTGACATGTTTTCACACATGGATACATTCACATGGACAGTTTCGCCACAAGTGGCCTCCCATAAAACATTGTGCACCATAATGAGAAGGTAAAAGGTAAGACAGTTATAGTTAGCATAGGACAGTGATTTCCCAAGTGTGAGCCATCCATGACACCTTGGTGGGAGAGAAAGGACTGCGTGTGTGTGTATGTTTGAATATAGATATATCAAATAAGTATTTGATCCACTGTCACTGATTTTGCAAGTTTTCCCACCTACAAAGAACGCAGAGGTCTGTAATTTTTATCGTAATCCAGAAAATCACAATGTATGATTTTTAAATAATTAGTTTGCATTTTATTGCATGAACTTAGTATTTGATCCATAGAAAAACAGACCTTAATATTTGGTACAGAAACCTTTGTTTACAGTTACAGAGATCAGACATTTCCTGTAGTTCCTGACCATGTTTCCACACACTGCAGCAGGGATTTTGGTCCACTCCTCCAGACAGATCTTCTTCAGATCTTTCAAGTTTTGGGGTTGTCACTGGGTAACACCAGACCCCTGTCACACATAGGCCTATTGAAGCCGAATGGTGTCAGACTGACACATCCGGCCACACTCAGGAAGTGTCGAGGTGCAGACTGAAGACGGACAGGCTGTCCCAAGTGTGTTGCACATGTTCAAAACCCTCTTGGCACCGTCGAGATGGGACACCCATCTGACAGCGATCTATGTGCAGTTTGTGCTTTCTCAGAATCATCCTTACCCCACGAGGTGAGATCTTGTGTAGCGGGATGAAAGTCCCGGGTCCCAATTGAAAAGACGTTCCCACTAGCTTGGCTAATGGGGAGTTCCCCTTTGGCTGACCTGGTAGAGGAACGGTCTTTTGGTGCGAGCCGCGTGGGTTCGATCCCCCACCGTCGTCCTGGCCACGAAGGTCCTGCTGCTTCAATCTGGCGTCACGAACAGGATGTGGGTCACAGAGTATGCTAACATGCACCTGTGACTTCGGGACAAAGTCAAAAATGGTGGGGAGATGTGTAGCGGGATGAAAGTCCCAGGTCCCAATTGAAAAGACGTTACAGCTAGCTTGGCTAACGGGGAGTTCCCCTTTGGCTGACCTGGTAGAGGAACGGTCTTTTGGTGCGAGCCGCGTGAGTTCGATCCCCCACCGTCGTCCCGGCCACGAAGGTCCTGCTGCTTCACTTGCATGGAGTCCCAGACTGAGGAAGTCATCTTGTGTTTCTCTTCCATTTTCTAATAATTGTGCCAGCAGTTGTTGCCTTCTCACCAAGCTGCTTACCTGTTGTCCTGTAGCCCATCCCAGCCTTTTACAAATTTTTGTACAATTTTGTCCCTGGTGTCCTTAGACAGCTCTTTGGTCTTGGCCATGGTGGTCAGGTTGGCGTGTTATTGATTGAGTGTGTGGACACATGTTTTTTATACAGGTAACAAGTTCAAACAGGTGCAATTAATACAGGTAATGAGTGCAGAATAAGAGGGCTTCTTAAAGAAAAATGAATACGTCTGTGAGAGCCAGAATTCCTGGTGGTTGGTAGGTGATTAAATGCAATAAAATGCAAATTAATTTTTTAAAAATCATACATTGTGATTTTCTGGATTTTTTATTTATTTATTTATTTTTTATTCTGTCTGTCACAGTTGAAGAAAGTTGAAGAAAGTGTACCAACAATAAATATTCAATAAATAGTCCAACTAAGCGGCTTAAATCAAAATCAAATCAATTTTATTTATATAGCGCCAAATCACAACAACAGTTGCCCCAAGGCGCTTTATATTGCAAGGCAAAAGCCATACAATAATTACAGAAAAACCCCAACGGTCAAAACGACCCCCTTTGAGCAAGCACTTGGCGACAGTGGGAAGGAAAAACTCCCTTTTAACAGGAAGAAACCTCCAGCAGAACCAGGCTCAGGGAGGGGCAGTCTTCTGCTGGGACTGGTTGGAGCTGAGGGGAGAGAATCAGGAAAAAGACATGCTGTGGAAGAGAGCAGAGATCAATCACTAATGATTAAATGCAGAGTGGTGCATACAGAGCAAAAAGAGAAAGAAACACTCAGTGCATCATGGGAACCCCCCAGCAGTCTAAGTCTATAGCAGCATAACTAAGGGATGGTTCAGGGTCACCTGATCCAGCCCAAACTATAAGCTTTAGCAAAAAGGAAAGTTTTTTTTATGTTGAACTTGTTCTATGTGAGGCACCTTGAGATGGATTTTGTTGTGATTTGGCACTTTATAAGCTGATTCAATTGAAATTGAACAACATTTTATTGAGTCTTAAAGTAAATAAATATGAAATTGGTCACTGGATCCTTAAACTTTGGACATAATAAACTCCACATGGTGGATCCTTGATCTCTGGACATAAATAGGAATAAACAAATGTGTAGTTTTTGTCAAAAGCATTTCCTTTCAGATATTATTGGCATGAATTCTTTCCATATATCTGAGCTGAGCTCTAGCTGACTGTGCTGCACATCAGGAATTTGTAAAGAAATACAGCACGTCTTATTTTGGGAGGAAAAAAAAAACGTTTTAGTGGATTGTAGTTTATTGTCTGTACTGCAACGTTTGTAAGCGGTGTCATTTTATTTAATGCGGCGATTCATTTTGAAGTTATTAATTCCGACCGGACTGTCTCAGCAGAGAGCCGCGCAGCGTTTGGAGCTGTGCAAACTGAACGGAGGACGATTCTTGTTTCCTGACTGCAACAAGACAAGAGTCCCAGTTAGTGACTTTAATCCACAGAAAAGTGACTCACGGTATTTTAATGGCTTTGAGAAGGGGTTAAGAAGCGGACTTGCCGTTTCTGAAGAGCAGCAAATCAAAGAACCAACGAGCTAGTGGATCGAAGCATTGCTTCAATGATTCACGCTTCAAAGTGGAGTCACGCTGCAGAAACGATTGATTACAGACCCACTGCAGACCAAACCCTGAATATCCAACTTTATTTGTACGTCCGTATGACTCTGAAACTCGGAGAAATCCATATACGAGGTCTATTAGAAAAGTATCCTACCTTTTTATTTTTAAAAAAACTATATGGATTTGATTCATATGTTTTTACATCAGCCAAACTTGAACCTTCGTGCGCATGCGTGAGTTTTTCCACGCCTGTCGGTGACATCATTCGCCTGTGAGCACGCCTTGTGGGAGGAGTGGTCCAGCCCCCTCGCCGGATTTTCATTGTCTGAGAAGTTGCTGAGAGACTGGCGCTGTGCTTCATCAAAATTTTTTCAAAAACTGTGAGGCACATCCGAGTGGATACCATTTGACAAATTAAGCTGGTTTTCGGTGAAAATTTTAACGGCTGATGAGAGATTTTGGATTGTTTTTATCGCTGTAAGGACTTCCCACGGAGCGGGACATCGCACAGCACTCCGAGGCGACGTCGTCATCCTGTTTCAAGCTGAAAACCTCCAAATTTAAGCCTCTGTTGACCCAGGACGTCGTGAGAGAACAGAGAACTTTCAGAAGAGGTCGGAATCAGCAGTTTATCCGGACATTCCACTGTTAAAAGAGATTTTTTTAATGAAAGACGTGCGGACGGATTGGCACGTCGGCTCGCAGCCAGCGCAGCGCGCCCGCCACAGGAAAAACACCTCCGTGTTGATAACCATTTGTAAAATCCAGGCAGCTTTTGGTGGCTTTCAGTTGAGTGAGTATCTGAGAAATTGTTTACCAGCAGGGCATGTTCCAGCTTGTCCTTAAGGCTTCCAATGGAGGTGTTTGGAGCCCCCTCGTCAGAATTCCGACGAGGGGGCTGGACCACTCCTCCCACAAGGCGTGCTCACAGCCGAATGACATCACTGACAGGCGTGGAAAAACTCTCGCATGCCCACGAGGGTTCAAGCTTGGCTGATGTAATCACACGTGATTCAAATCCATATGGTTTTTTAAAAAAATAATAAGGTCGGATACTTTTATAATAGACCTCGTCATTTACGGACAATCAGTATAGGTTGACATGTATGGTCGGAAAACCACTGAAAATGTAATTTCAGTCATCATAGGATGCCTTTCAAACACACTATTGTCTGAAAACTATTTATAAACCACTCACCGTTTCTTGCTGAAATAAGCGCCCCTGGATGCCATGATCATCAACTCGACTGGACGGATGCTATGTTTGTTTGATCCGGTTTGAATTTTCCTCTGTACACCTGCGTGGTGCATTGTGGGATCAAATCAAAAGCTGTGTTCACCGCGGGGACATGTTCGGCACTATTCTGGGTTATTCGAGATTTTTTTTTTGTTTTGTTTTCCCCGATGACGAATGATGCGTAAAAAAATCTGAACGATGAAACTGCATCGGTCCAAACCGGTCTGGATCCGGGCCTGATAACAGTGTGTATATGATAACAACAACCTAAACAATTTATAAATACATTAAGACAGCAAATTAACATTAAAAATTACATAATTAACAGGACATAAAAGGGTTGAGTTCCTCTTCTAAAAATTGTGGAGGTGTAACGTTCTAAAAACATTTTAGACTCACACACCATTCCAACTCATTGTACATGTTTTGCTTAATTTATTACTACCCTTGAAAAATACTACCCAATCTAGAGCCCATGGATCCCCACGGACAACACAACAGTGTATTTATAAATGGTTTAGGTTCTTGTTATTATATACACACTATTATTACTATCATTATTGTTATCAGAGAATTTTGGCTCTCTGTTGGGACTGTTTACACAGAGACTGCTACCTGCTGCTTTGGACTTTGAACTAACAGTCTTTTTCAAGACTTTTTTACTTTTTTACCTTTTTACTTTTTTTTACTTTTTTACTGTGCTCCAACGCCTAAGGAAGACCTCTAACGGTCGAAACATCGCGACGGAGCACTTTTATCAGCTAACTTTCATCAGCGTTGGCAAGCTAACTAGCTTGCTAACGCTTTCGTTTTTATTTTATTTATTTATTTATTTTTTATTTTTTAGCACTGTTGTCGTGCGTTACCTGTGCTGCTCCACAGCGTGTTTGGTCGATTTTTGTTTTGTTTTGGCACCGTTGTCGTGCGTTCGCTGTTGTTGTGCGTTGCCTGTGCTGCTTCATGGCCTGTTTGGTGCCTTAATTAAGGCACTCCTTCTGCTGAATCACCTCTGGATTATTTACACATTATTCACTTTGTGTGTTTTTAGGAATCCGCTAGGTTGCGTAGCTACTAGCTCTTAGCCGATTTAGCATGGTGGCTTCTCCTGTCTCTCCCGTACTTTTCTGCTCTGGGTGTGAAATGTTTAGTTATTCCTCGGCCTCCTTTAGCAGTAACGGTACTTGTAATAAGTGCAGCTTATTCATAGCTTTGGAGGCCAGGCTGGGCGAATTGGAGACTCGGCTCCGCACCGTGGAAAATTCTACAGCTAGCCAGGCCCCTGTAGTCGGTGCGGACCAAGGTAGCTTAGCCGCCGTTAGTTCCCCCCTGGCAGATCCCGGGCAGTCGGGAAAGCAGGCTGACTGGGTGACTGTGAGGAGGAAGCGTAGCCCTAAACAGAAGCCCCGTGTACACCGTCAACCCGTTCACATCTCTAACCGTTTTTCCCCACTCGACGATACACTCGCCGAGGATCAAACTCTGGTTGTTGGTGACTCTGTTTTGAGAAATGTGAAGTTAGCGACACCAGCAACCATTGTCAATTGTCTTCCGGGGGCCAGAGCAGGCGACATCGAAGGACATTTGAAATTGCTGGCTAAGGCTAAGCGTAAATTTGGTAAGATTGTAATTCACGTCGGCAGTAATGACACTCGGTTACGCCAATCGGAGGTCACTAAAATTAACATTAAATCGGTGTGTAACTTTGCAAAAACAATGTCGGACTCTGTTGTTTTCTCTGGGCCCCTCCCCAATCAGACCGGGAGTGACATGTTTAGCCGCATGTTCTCCTTGAATTGCTGGCTGTCTGAGTGGTGTCCAAAAAATGAGGTGGGCTTCATTGATAATTGGCAAAGCTTCTGGGGAAAACCTGGTCTTGTTAGGAGAGACGGCATCCATCCCACTTTGGATGGAGCAGCTCTCATTTCTAGAAATCTGGCCAATTTTCTTAGATCCTCCAAACTGTGACTGTCCAGCGTTGGGACCAGGAGGCAGAGCTGTGGTCTTATACACCTCTCTGCAGCTTCTCTCCCCCTGCCGTCCCCTCGTTGCCCCATCCCCGTAGAGACGGTGCCTGCTCCCACACCACCAATAACCAGCAAAAATCTATTTAAGCATAAAAATTCAAAAAGAAAAAATAATATAGCACCTTCAACTGCACCACAGACTAAAACAGTTAAATGTGGTCTATTAAACATTAGGTCTCTCTCTTCTAAGTCCCTGTTGGTAAATGATATAATAATTGATCAACGTATTGATTTATTCTGCCTAACAGAAACCTGGTTACAGCAGGATGAATATGTTAGTTTAAATGAGTCAACACCCCCGAGTCACACTAACTGTCAGTATGCTCGTAGCACGGGCCGGGGCGGAGGATTAGCAGCAATCTTCCATTTCAGCTTATTAATTAATCAAAAACCCAGACAGAGCTTTAATTCATTTGAAAGCTTGTCTCTTAGTCTTGTCCATCCAAATTGGAAGTCTCAAAAACCAGTTTTATTTGTTATTATCTATCGTCCGCCTGGTCGTTACTGTGAGTTTCTCTGTGAATTTTCAGACCTTTTGTCTGACTTAGTGCTTAGCTCAGATAAGATAATTATAGTGGGCGATTTTAACATCCACACAGATGCTGAGAATGACAGCCTCAACACTGCATTTAATCTATTATTAGACTCTATTGGCTTTGCTCAAAAAGTAAATGAGTCCACCCACCACTTTAATCATATCTTAGATCTTGTTCTGACTTATGGTATGGAAATAGAAGACTTAACAGTATTCCCTGAAAACTCCCTTCTGTCTGATCATTTTTTAATAACATTTACATTTACCCTGATGGACTACCCTGCAGTGGGGAATAAGTTTCATTACACTAGAAGTCTTTCAGAAAGCGCTGTAACTAGGTTTAAGGATATGATTCCTTCTTTATGTTCTCTAATGTCATATACCAACACAGAGCAGAGTAGCTACCTAAACTCTGTAAGGGAGTTAGAGTATCTCGTCAATAGTTTTACATCCTCATTGAAGACAACCTTGGATGCTGTAGCTCCTCTGAAAAAGAGAGCTTTAAATCAGAAGTGTCTGACTCCGTGGTATAACTCACAAACTCGTAGCTTAAAGCAGATAACCCGTAAGTTGGAGAGGAAATGGCGTCTCACTAATTTAGAAGATCTTCACTTAGCCTGGAAAAAGAGTTTGTTGCTCTATAAAAAAGCCCTCCGTAAAGCTAGGACATCTTTCTACTCATCACTAATTGAAGAAAATAAGAACAACCCCAGGTTTCTTTTCAGCACTGTAGCCAGGCTGACAGAGTCAGAGCTCTATTGAGCTGAGTATTCCATTAACTTTAACTAGTAATGACTTCATGACTTTCTTTGCTAACAAAATTTTGACCATTAGAGAAAAAATTACTCATAACCATCCCAAAGATGTATCGTTATCTTTGGCTGCTTTCAGTGATGCCGGTATTTGGTTAGACTCTTTCTCTCCGATTGTTCTGTCTGAGTTATTTTCATTAGTTACTTCATCCAAACCATCAACATGTTTATTAGACCCCATTCCTGCCAGGCTGCTCAAGGAAGTCCTACCATTATTCAATGCTTCAATCTTAAATATGATCAATCTATCTTTGTTAGTTGGTTATGTACCACAGGCCTTTAAGGTGGCAGTAATTAAACCATTACTTACAAAGCCATCACTTGACCCAGCTATCTTAGCTAATTATAGGCCAATCTCCAATAGATTACAGTTTGTTCATGTAAATGGGGAATCTTCTTCACAGACTAAAGTTAATTATGGAGTTCCACAAGGTTCTGTGCTAGGACCAATTTTATTCACTTTATACATGCTTCCCTTAGGCAGTATTATTAGACGGTATTGCTTAAATTTTCATTGTTACGCAGATGATACCCAGCTTTATCTATCCATGAAGCCAGAGGATACACACCAATTAGCTAAACTGCAGGATTGTCTTACAGACATAAAGACATGGATGACCTCTAATTTCCTGCTTTTAAACTCAGATAAAACTGAAGTTATTGTACTTGGCCCCACAAATCTTAGAAGCATGGTGTCTAACCAGATCGTTACTCTGGATGGCATTTCCCTGATCTCTAGTAATACTGTGAGAAATCTTGGAGTCATTTTTGATCAGGATATGTCATTCAAAGCGCATATTAAACAAATATGTAGGACTGCCTTTTTGCATTTACGCAATATCTCTAAAATCAGAAAGGTCTTGTCTCAGAGTGATGCTGAAAAATTAATTCATGCATTTATTTCCTCTAGGCTGGACTATTGTAATTCATTATTATCAGGTTGTCCTAAAAGTTCCCTAAAAAGCCTTCAGTTGGTTCAGAATGCTGCAGCTAGAGTACTGACGGGGACTAGCAGGAGAGAGCATATCTCACCCGTGTTGGCCTCTCTTCATTGGCTTCCTGTTAATTCTAGAATAGAATTTAAAATTCTTCTTCTTACTTATAAGGTTTTGAATAATCAGGTCCCATCTTATCTTAGGGACCTTGTAGTACCATATTACCCCATTAGAGCGCTTCGCTCTCAGACTGCAGGCTTACTTGTAGTTCCTAGGGTTTGTAAGAGTAGAATGGGAGGCAGAGCCTTCAGCTTTCAGGCTCCTCTCCTGTGGAACCAGCTCCCAATTCAGATCAGGGAGACAGATACCCTCTCTACTTTTAAGATTAGGCTTAAAACTTTCCTTTTCGCTAAGGCTTATAGTTAGGGCTGGATTAGGTGACCCTGGACCATCCCTTGGTTATGCTGCTTTAGACATAGACTGTGGGGGGGTTCCCATGATGCACTGTTTCTTTCTCTTTTTGCTCCGTATGCATCACTCTGCATTTAATCATTAGTGATCGATCTCTGCCCCCCTTCACAGCATGTCTTTTTCCTGGTTCTTTCCCTCAGCCCCAACCAGTCTCAGCAGAAGACTGCCCCTCCCTGAGCCTGGTTCTGCTGGAGGTTTCTTCCTGTTAAAAGGGAGTTTTTCCTTCCCACTGTAGCCAAGTGCTTGCTCATAGGGGGTCGTTTTGACCGTTGGGGTTTTTCATAATTATTGTATGGCCTTGCCTTACAATATAGAGCGCCTTGGGGCAACTGTTTGTTGTGATTTGGCGCTATATAAGAAAAAAGTTGATTGATTGGTTGATTGATCATCAGACAGCGCTTTGAGAACAATCAGTCGTACATCACCCTGCAGGAGTCCTGCCAAGAAAGTGGTGTCTGCATCTTCTGCTTATTAACATGTATAAACAGGGGCGTAGCACCAAATTCTGGGCCCTAGGTACTAGCCATATTGAGGACCCCCCCCACAACACACACTGTTATGTTCTTTTTTATTAACGGAAACACCAAATTTCTAATGCGTAGTCAAACCAGGTCTAAATCATGTATACCTTAATCACACCTGGGAGTCAGAACCCTTTTTAAAGTTGGGGGAACAATATTGAGTTGGGGGGGGTCTGGGGGACCAAATTGCAGCATTTTCAAGAAAAATGGTGCAATTTGGTGCATCCCCATGCATTTTAACAGAGATATTGTTGTGTGTTGGGGGGGTGTGGCTGGACATTTTGGTGTTCTTTTCTTTTCTTTGCTCTCCAGGTGGTATGCAAACTGATTTATTGTCTGTGGAGAAGGTGCTGGCAGAAGAGTCCTTCACCCTCATCAACATGATGTGCAGCACCTGTGGATGGTGCTCACGTGCAACCTTAAAGACTTTCATCTGAAGCACATAATGAGATGGCGTTCTGCATTTAAGTCATGTGTGATTCAAGCAGAATTGCTGGGAACTCGACCTTGTGATGTTCATTTGTGAGACGCTGAGGACCGCGCCTGGGTTTGACACATCGTGCCTGTGAAGGAGGAAGGGTGAGGGACACATGCTGTCAGCACACATCAGAGGTGATTGATTATCTGAATAATTGTTAACAGTAACTTGGTATTTTGTTACGCAGTATATTTGAACTTTGATGAGAGTTGTGCAGCTCCCTTCTCACTGCCGTGGCATGTGGACTGATGATCCTCCACCTGTTGTGAGAAGCTGCTCATTTACATAAAGCTTGAATTCGGACCTGAATGTGTTGCTGATAGTGTGTGCCTTTTGAAGGATATTAGTTGTAGCTGCTGACTTACCTCACCTTTTCTATCCTTCGCAGAGTCGGTTTGTCGTGTCCACCTGGGGGGTGTTTGGCGGTGAACGTGGGTCCAGAAGCGCCGGGCTTCGATCCTTTTGGGCGCTGGAGAGCGTGCCGTCCTTCACTCCGCCAGACCGACGCAGTTTTTGTTTGTACACTTTGTTATGCACCAAAGGGGGAAAATAAATTGTTTTGTTATTGGAACCGCTTTCTGGTTGTTTTAGCGCTGGGTTTCGTCAGACGCAGGTCCGCTCCTCAACCCGCGTCGACACATAACAGATATACCCCAATGTTAACTTGACTACAAATTAGGGTTTGGGATATAAAATCTACAGTCACAGAAAAATATCTAATTTAACACAATTTTCCAAAATAAGTAATTAAATAAAAGTAAGTGTAATTCATCGCTTAACAGTGTGTAATTCTCTTTGTGAAGAAAAAAAAATACATAATACAGTAATCTACAATCAAAACATTAAAGAACAGAACCTCCTGTGCGCCTGGACTAAACCATTGTACAACTGTGCAGGGGTGGGAAGGGCCCCTCAGAGATCTTTCAATATTATTGTTAGAGCAGAATTATGTTTCGCAAAATTTATACATTCTAATTATATTCTTTTACAACATGAATTGTATGGACATTAATAACATGCAACACAAAAATGTATTTAATGCCAGTTTTTTGTGGGCCCCCTCCCATGCTCTGGGCCCTGGGTACATAGTACCCTTTATCCCCCAGTCCGACGCCCCTGTGTATAAAGCAGAGAATTTACATACACATGAGAGACAGGTGTTAACATAAAGAGCTGGAGACACATTGTAACCACAGGTGGTAATCTGACTTGATGAATTTGTGTTTGAAAAGCGTGCTGCGTGCGCGTCACATTGTATGGCTTTCCATGTAATAAACACTGTATATAATGGATTTTATAATGGATAACAGATTTTCACTCACATCGGACAAAACATCCCGCTTTATCGTAATGTATTTCGAATAAAAACCACTCCCATATACCAGACAGAGCAGTCTGCATGTGCCCAGTAACAGAAGTACGAAATGAAGTTCAGCACTGACACTTGCCAATTCGAGGAATGTGGGTACCATATTTCCTTGATTAAAGGACTGGCTGTTTATTTTTTCAAACAGTGCTCAGACATGGGACCTAAATGAGGCAGGGCATAATTCAAGGCCAGTGATTATTAACAAAATGCTGCTTGTTCCCTGCACTGTAATATGGTGTTAAGTTTCACACATACTGGATGTGACGAACAAAACCACTTTAGATCAGAGCCCTCTGTGGGGCTCTCCGGAGCCTGACATGAACCTGCTAAATGATGGACATCGCAAAAGGCTGTGATTTGTCACTTTTACATTTTGACTCCTCTCCCATCATATTTTAATAGTTTTTGCAGTGCGCCCGCCGATTACACTTCGATCATGGATCAAATACGTTTGGCAGAAAAGTCCGCAAATATGACCAACTTCTCAACATGAAGTTGGAAAAATACGCTCAAATGATCTGCAATTTATGGAGGAAATTGTACATACCATATTGCTGGTTTGGAGGTTGATGATTGCAAAAAGAAGTGGAGCTCATTGAGGGACAAATTAATCCAGAAAAAAACACTGTTCCTGCTGTAAACTGCATAAAGACACGACAGAGATCTTTAAAAGGGTAACACGTACATCAGTGTCATTGCATGGCCACGGAGTTACAGAATTACAGAAACATAAATCAGGCTTTAGGATTTTAAGGTACCACTCTGCAGCTGACTTAGAAAAAAAGAGTGACTCGACCAAATGTAATCTTTTTAATGCACATAATGCCCAGTACCCAGGCATTTATTTTTTTCAGATGAAGTTGTGACCCGGTCATTAAATGAGGAAGGCCCCGATTCAAGGTTAGGTGTTTAATCAAGGAAATACGTAAGCCTAATTGGGGCTGAGGACTCCCTGTAGATCATTCGGTGCCCTCTGGCTGTCTCTAATCCGTTTTGTCTATTTTATATGTATAACAGATTTTATTCTTTCTATACATATAACAGATTTCGATTATAACGGAAACAACTCGCTCGTCCCCCTGAATCCATTATGTGCAAGTTTTACTGTACGACATCTGGAAATACTTTAATTCCTTATTGTGGGGGGGGGGGGGGGGGGGGTCCATTGTGTGAGAGAGGTGGGGCTATGACATCAATGGTTCAGAAACCTGATCAGAGACATGCCGTAAGAAATCCCACCAGGCTACGTATGCTCTGGCGCCGTCATTCACAGTGGACCTGCAGAGCAATCCACGGACTGCGTGACAGCTCGCAAAAATTGTTGAACATCTGAATTTTGGGGAAAATTGCAAAGAAGCAGAAATCTGCATTTCCGCAGAAAACTTGCATGTCTGTGATTGGTGAAGCTGCATATCATAATCAACTGTCTAATAAGACCCCCCCATCTCCACCCCCCTTTTGTAAAATTCTCATCGGATCTCAGATATGGCATTTTGGCAGCGCAATTTATGAAAATTCATCATAGTGATTGAGAACTTTAATCGCTATGAGATATCCTGAATGATGCAATTATTGTATAAATACTTTTGGTGACAGGTTAGTTTGTATGAGGAGCACATGCAGACACCGCCTCTAATCACAAAATTTACACCAGTGTTACACACAGGAAGGATGTTGGTTTTATAGCGGAATGTTTGCTTTTATCACCCTACTGTCCACTCACTTATTACAGATCACAAATATACATTGAGAACTATTTATGACAATAGCACTGTTAAAACTGATATGACGTGCCACAGCCAGAAGCACACCAGCAACATTAATGGACTTGTGTGTGTAGCTTTTAGCATTTAGTGTGAAACTAAGAGTAGCTGTGTGTAGCACAGATGTAAAGCAGAGGACTCAACACAACCCACAGTGGCAGTAGAGCAACACCAACCACAGCATTCTAACCTCTTTCTTTCATGCTTGATTACAAAATTCCTCACAGTCACCTGGAAAGTAATTACAGCTTTCCACATGATCAGGCTTGTTGTAATTTTCACCTTGATGGAATGCTTTTGGCTCCTCAGATAGGTGAAAGTGAAGGCATTCACTTTAACCCCAACACCTGTTTGTACAGAACCAGCCAAGCGGTTGACAAGGGAATGTCATCACTTTTAGTGCAGCAGATAACTGAAACAATCGTGCAAATGGTGATACAAGCACTAAAGTTGGTACAAATACTCCTTAGATATTACTCTTTGGAACAAACCGACTGGCCACTTGAATTTTTAATAAGCAGCCAGGTAGGGGTCAATTGAAGAATTACACAGGGGTCAAAATTAAAAATGCTCAAATCATTTTGAAAGCTACACCACATTATTTGTCTGATCGTAAAGATTCCAAAAAGGTATAGTTTGGACTATCTATGACTGAATGATCAGGAGTTATGGGGTAAAAACAGCAAAAATGGTGACAAAGGTCAGTTTCAGTTTGTACAGGGGTCAAAAGTTAAAGTTCCTTAAATTTTGGTAAAAAGTGATGCAAATTATTGGTTGAGCTAATAGGATTAATAAATGGAATAGTTTTGATTGTGTTGAATGTTTGGTCTCCAAAGTAAAGGTCAAACAAGGTCAACGTCCATTGGATTCTTTGACATGTGACATATGTTACCCCGTAATATGATAACTAAGCATGATACATGGTCCAAACTATTCCTTTTTAAAACCCTGTTAACTCAACTAATAATTTGCATCATGTTTTACCAAAATTGGAGCAACTTTAACTTTTGACCCCTGTACAAACTGAAAGTGACCATTGTCACCATTTTTGCTGTTTTTACCCCATAACTCCAGACATTTAGTCATAGATATTCCAAACTTTACCTTTTTGGAATCTTTACGATCAGACAAATAATGTGGTGTAGTTTTCAAAATGATTTGAGCATTTATAATTTTGACCCCTGTGTAATTCTTCAACTGACCCCTACCTGGCCGCCTATTGAAAATTCAAGTGGCCAGTCGGTTTGTTCAAAAGAGTAAATGGACTGCATTTATATAGCGCTTCTCCATCTGCATCAGACGCTCAAAGCGCTTTACAATTATGCCTCACATTCACCCCGATGTCAGGGTGCTGCCATACAAGGCGCTCACTACACACCGGGAGCAATAGGGGATTAAAGGCCTTGCCCAAGGGCCCTTAGTGATTTTCCAGTCAGGCGGGGATTTGAACCCATGATCTTCTGGACTCAAGCCCAACACCTTAACCACTAGACCATCACCTCCCCAAGAGTAATATCTAAGGAGTATTTGTGCCAATTTTAGTGCTTGTATCACCATTTGCATGATTTTGCTCTAAATATTCTCTTAGCTGCTGCACTATTTGGTACTCTATATGTAATGCTACATATCTGTGAGAATCCAGAACCTCAGGTATTGTTCTGTGTGACAAAATGATAAACTGAGAAAAACCTTTTCTGTAAGATCTCGTTTTCTGTCTCGATGTTTCTGAACAGGTTTCGTGCTGGTTTTCAACATGCGTTTGCATGGTGTCCCTTCATTAGAGTGTCGGAGGAGGACAAGATGGAGCTGCAGCGCACGCACACTTTCAGAGTCACCATGACACGGACCCGCAACAACCGCACCAATGGTTCATACACACACACATCCATCAAAACCAACACAGTCAACACTAACGCACCTGTCAGCACGACACTAATCACAAATAGAGAAGCCTGCACGCAGCTGAAGAGCCACATGCCAGAAAAAACATCTAGCACACACGAGGTGAAGATGCAGGATAACGCAAAAGTTACTGAACATACACAGTGAAAGACACAACCCAACATGGAGCTGGAGAAAAAAAAAACGTAAAAAAACGCAACTTTCAGTAAAGACAGCACGGGCTGGCAGCCAATCAGAGTGCATTAAAGCAGTGATTCTCAACTGGGGTGACGCGGCACCCTAGGGTGCCGTGATCGATCGTCAGGGGTGCCGTGGGTAGGGCTGTCACAATTATTACAATATTCATCAATCGCGATTATTTTTCATATTCGCGATTACCGTGAATGATTTATTTTATCCACAAAGCATAAAACGACTCAGAATCAGACGTCATTGTGCTGCAGCCTCGCTCTCGTCTTAAGGCGGGACAATAACAAGGAGGCTAACGGCCGATTAAAACAGTGCCGTCTTCTTCAAAAGCCGTCTAAAATGCGGAGCTGTCTGTGTGTGTGTCTGTGCCTGTGTGTGCGCGCGCGGAGTTAACAGGCTGCAGACTGCGAGGGAGGGGGTGGGTGAGGGAGATTCCTGAATGCAGGCGCTACACGTTCAGTGCGCAGCGAGCGCAGAGCAGAGAGAGGATTTTAACCCGAGTGAACATGTTAACAAAACGAAAACATGAAGCTGCCTTTACTTCTCTCTGAACTTTCTCTAAAGGTGTGATTCTGCTGTTACCATCCTGTTCACACCATGTGTGCGTTGTATGCTGAATTTATGAGATCATGAGATGAAATAAACGGTCAAATATCTTTAAAAACATATTTAAAAAATGAGAATATATGAATGAACTGAGCCACAAAAAAAAAAAACAATGTTCAGACGCACAGATCACAAAAAGCAGGTGAGAACTCTGAACTTTAACAGCTGTTATTTCCAAAGGTATTTATTTTGAGCTTAATGCAGTGTTTAAGCACAAAACGTGACTGATGAGGAGAAACAATTTCAGAAATGCAACAGAAACAATCACAAATCAGAAAAAGTTGGGACTGTATGTAAAATGAAGATAAAAATAAAAATGTTGCACCATTCCGTTTCTCCACTCACAGAAGCCAAACGTTCTTCCAGAGTTGTGTAATTATACTACAATAGTAGAATATAAAGAAGGGAAAAAAAATAGACAATATATTCGTCAATCGCAATTATTTGTCTGACAATTAATTGTCTCCAGAAATTCCTAATCGTGACAGCCCTACTTGAGATCAGAGCGCAAAATGTTTGAGGATTTTCGAAATGCGGTGTTTTCTGTATCGGTTTTCTGTTGCGATAATTGGGCTTTGCGCAAAACCAGAGGTAATAGAATTATATTATTATTTTGGTTGGTGGTGTGCCACAGGATTTTGTAAACATAAAAAGGGTGCTGCGGCTCAAAAAAGGTTGAAAATCACTGCATTAAAGCAATGCTGTTAAATACCCAGCGATATCATTGCATCTGATTTGTTTATTTCCCTCTTACAACTTGAATGTTGTCCGAAAGTCATATGATGATGTGAATAACTGGTTTTAAATAGAGCTATCTGAGAAGAGACATGATGGACATACAAATCACACAACAAATTAAAACTCTGGAGACACAGCTGCACTTATGTTTTGCTTAATAACTCGTTCATGGTATGTTGTAAAGTCAAACATTACAAACGCCATCTCGGACAAAACACTGAATGTACAGTGAGGCAAATAAGTATTTGATCTACTGATCTACTCCACCTACAAAGAATGGAGAGGTCTGTAATTTTTATCGTAAGTACACTTCAACTGTGAGATACAGAATTTAAAAATAAAATTCAGAAAATCACATTGCATGCTTTTTAAATAATTATTTTTCATTTTATTGCATGAAATAAGAATTTGATCACCTACCAACCAGCAAGAATTCTGGCTCACACAGACCTGTTATTTTTTCTTTAAGAAGCCCTCTTATTCTGCAGTCTTTACCTGTATTAATTGCACCTGTTTGAACTTGTTGCCTGTATAAAAGACACCTGTTCACACACTCAATCAATCACACTCCAACCTGTCTAGCATATCCAAGACCAAAGAGCTGTCTAAGGACACCAGGGACAAAACTGTAGACCTGCACAAGGCTGGGATGGACTACAGGACAACAGGCAAGCAGCTTGGTAGAAGACAACAACTGTTATGATTATTTATTAGAAAGTGGAAGAAACACAAGATGACTGTCAATCTTCCTCAGGCTGGGGCTCCATGCAAGATCTCACCTCATTGGGTAAGGATGATTCTGAGAAAGCCCAGAACTACACAGGAGGACCTGCTCAATGACCTGAAGAGAGCTGGGACCACAGTTACAAAGATTACATTAGTAACACACGACACCATCACGGTTTAAAATCCTGCAGGGCACACAAGGTCCCCCTGCTCAAGCCAGCACATGTCCAGGGTTTGAAGTTTGCGTTTGAAGTTTGCCATTTACCATCTGGATGATCCAGAGGAGGCATGGGAGAAGGTCGTGTGGTCAGATGAGATGAAAATAGAGCTTTTTGGTATCAACTCCACTCGCGGTGTTTGGAGGATGACAACAACCCCAAGAACACCGTCCTAACCGTAAAGCATGAGGGGTGGAAATATCATTTTGGGGGGTGCTTTTCTGCAAACAGGACAGGATGACTGCACTGCATTGAAGGGAGGATGGATGGGGGCAAACAACCTCCTTCCCTCAATAAGAGCATTGAAGATGGGTCGTGACTGGGTCTTCCAGCATGACAATGACCCCAAACACAGCCAGGGCAACTAAGGAGGAACTTAGTAAGAAGCATTTCAAGGTTCTGGAGTGGCCTAGCCAGTCTTCAAACCTGAACTCAATAAAAAATCTTTGGAGGGAGCTGAAACTCCAAACCTGAAAGATCTAGAGAAGATCTGTATGGAGGAGTGGACCAAAATCCCCGTTGCAGTGTGCAAACTTGGTCAAGAACTACAGGAAATATCTGACCTCTGGAACTGCAAACAAAGGTTTCTGTACCAAATATTAAGTTTTTCTATTGAATCAAATACTTATTTCATGCAATAAAATGCAAACTAATTATTTAAAAATCATACAATGTGATTTATTACATTTACTTTTTAGATTCTGTCTCACAGTTGAAGTGTACCTACGATAAAAATGACAAACCTCTCCATTCTTTGTAGGTGGGAAAACTTGAAAAATGCAGTGACTCAAATACTTATTTGCCTGGTGAGGTGGCAGCTTTCACTCAAAAGCCTGTGCAGAATTTAGTACTCACATTTATCAGACTTGACATCAAAAGAACTAGTCATGGCGTCCTCCGTCATGAATGTAAAAGCAGTACTGTACTATTAAAAATATTATTACCATATTTTCCAGAGTATAAGTCACACCGGAGTATAAGTTGCGTCCCAAATTAGTAAAAAAAAAAAAGAAAAGTGACGTATACTCCAGGAAACGTGGTACTTTTAGCACATCTTTTGCTTTTATATGTGATATGTTTGCATTCTTTATATGTTAGTGAAGTTGTTAGTGTTAGTTTTTGTAAAAGGCATGTGCAATAATAAGCGAAGTGCACATCTCGGGTACGCTAAATTTTTCGGCTACCAATCCACATGCTATGATGGCGGAAAGCAACGAAGTGCTACGATTTGGATCATTTCAACCACTGGAAAGTTGACGATTTAAAGCATTTTTGTAAGCTCCGCGGATTGCCTGTTACAACCAGGACTACGTACGGCAGTGGACAGAAACAGAAAGAAGAGCTGGCTGCGCTTGCATATGCTACATCTTTACAGAAACTACCATTGGTGCTGACGAAGGAGGAAGAGAGCGCTGCTTTCGAAAATGACCAGTCCTTGTTGATAGTTGGAGACAAACAAATTTCTGACCCCTTGAAGGCAACTGACGGATGGTTAGACGAAGTCCAGAGTCTGAAACTGTGGATATTGCAGAATATTTGCTAAGCAGGGATGAGAAATCGCTACTCTGCTGGCTTCGTAATGACTACAAGGAGGGTGGGTCTCACATATAACCTCTTTGGTGTCACGTTTGTTTTGATAAGTTGACAGACATATGATATGTGCATGCATGCAGTTCGTTTATAGAACATGTCAATATTACAATATTACGCACCACGTCATTCATGGTGCGACATTACAGTCATAAGCCGATGCACAAAAACGGCGTCATTAGCCACATTATAATTTGGCACAGTTTCAGGATATTGACAAAATAAATGTGTGCAAGAAACTTACAATTTTAGTCCGTCTTTTACATCCATCTGAATCTTTCTTTTCTGTGGGGAAATTGTGTAGAATGAACAGAGGTTTACAACCACATTTCTTCTTCTTTCCGTCTTTGGGTGGACTCGGCGGAGCTTTGCAATCGTGTGTTTTCAGCCAACTTTCAAGCCTATGAATTCCGTTCGAGCATTTGAAAACAGCACAATGCGCCCCTGTCATTATTGTATGTGTTGCTTAAGGCTTAAAGCCTTTGAAACAATCCCTGTAAGCCTCAACTTTTACAGTCCGCTAATGCTACTGTATACGAAATTCAGTGGAGTGGTGTGAGTTTGGTAGTTGGAATTTTTGCCCCCGTTTGACCCACGCATGCGCAGATGTGTTGCGCACTTCGCTTACTGAAACGCTCATGTGACACATTTTCCATCATGGAAGCAGCTATACGAGCCTTTGTATGTGTTCCTTGTTAAGACAACAACAGAGTACAAATGTGATTCTGCACACATCCATATTGTTTTCAGAGTTTGTCAAGTAAATGTACAATTTTTGGAACACTGAATTTCCCGGCTTGGGTTTTTGAGCTTTGCAGTCATCTTGAATGCAGTATAAATTAATTTTATTTCCGTTCTTTCCATTACTGTACAACGTCTTTTATATCATTCCTTTCGATGTCAGTGTAACAAAACATATCAGAGAGAAACTCTTGATTCATCAACCTTGATGACTCAAATGCAACAGCAGATAATTAATAGTCCTTTAGCACCATTAGTAGTTTTTTTTTAATCTGTACACAGAGCTGGCTTCAGAAATAGTTCCAAGGTTTTTTTGTGTGTATCAACCTCCCATTTAAAAAGTGTTAATTACTTTCTGGTGATTGTAGTGGCTTTTCAGATATGAGCATTAAATTTAAAGTGTGCCAGCAGTCTCAGTTAAGCTATACACCACACACCCATAACATTGTGACCAACTGCTAAATAATGTGTAGGACCCCCTTTTGCCACCAAAACAACCCTGACCCATCATGGCACTGATATTCAAAACAAATTAGCTACATTAGCTCAATTTGCAGGAATTTGCAGGACCACATGGCCATTATTCAGTCTTCATGCACATCAGTGTGCCTTGGCTGCCAATCACCCAGTTGCCAGTTCACCAGGTTTCTTTCCTCTGTCTACTTTTGGTTGCTACTGACCTGCATAGACTGGAAACATCCAACAAGAACTGGGGCCTCATGTACAAAGCATGTGTACACACAAAAACATGGAGTACGGCCGTCTCCACATCCACGTGCAAATGTATCTGAAGTGACGTGAGCGTGGAAATGTGCGGTGCATCACGCAAAAATCCAGGCTGGCGTATGTACATTTCTACAGCTATTGTTCCACTGTGGACATGTAAAAGTGATGCAGGGAACCATTAATAGTGTGAAAACATGAAATCATCAGAGTGATGTGCACATCAGAGACACACTGATGAACATTTAACAGACCCAGGTCAGGGCTGGATCCAGAGTGAAAATCTGACAGATGCATTTTTGCTCAATGATAAAATAAAAATCGTACGCGTCTTGTTATTCAATAATCTTCATTCTTTTATTCGTGTGCAGCATACACTGTCACACTTCTTTTAATATATTTATTATACTTCATGGACCATAGTGAACACTTCTTATTTGTATAAATATGATGTCCTAAAAAAACAACACTATAACAAAAATTGACTGTAAACAGGATCAAATTTATTGCCAAAATCTTTCAATTATACTTGAATCTATATATGATTTTTTTTCAATTGATAAAATCAATAAAAAGATGACTGCATATATTCTTAATAATAATATATTGAGATATAGACAGTTCAAAGAAGACATTTTCCGTTGATACCAATCAAAATTAGAAACAGTCCAGTCATCATGTCCATGACTAAATATACTAAAACAAATACATCACAATTGTACACATATCACAACTGTGATATGTGTACAATTGTGATGTATTTGTTTTAGTATATTTAGATTTTGTTGTGATTTGGCACTTTATAAGCCGATTAAATTGAAATTGAATTGAAATTGCACATTTTATTGAGTCTTAAAGTAAATAAATATGAAATTGGTCATTGGATCCTTAAACTTTGGACATAATAAACGCTGCATGGTAGATCCTTGATCTCTGGACATAAATAGAAATAAACAATCTGTAGTTTTTGTCAAAAGCATTTCCTTTCAGACATTATTGGCATGAATGTCTTTCCATATATCTGAGCTGAGCTCTTGCAGCCGCTGTGCTTCACTTCAGGATGTAATTTGTAAAATACAGCACGTTTTATTTTGGGAGGAAAAAAACGTTTTAGTTGATTGTAGTTTCTTGTCTGTATTACAATGTTTGTAAGAGGTGTCATTTTATTTAAAGTGGCAATTCTTTTGAAGTTATTAATACCTACCGGACTCTGTCTCAGCAGAGAGCCGCGCAGCGTTTGGAGCTGTGCCAACGGAACTGAGGACAATTCTCGTTTCTTGACTGCAACAAGACAAGAGTCCCAGTTAGTGACTTTAATCCACACAAAAGTGACTCAAGGTATTTCAATGGCTTTGAGAGGAGTTAAGAAGCGGACTTGCCGTTTCTGAAGAGCAGCAAATCAAAGAACCAACAAGCTAGTGGATCGAAGCATTGCTTCAATGGTTCACGGCTTCAAAGTGGAGTCGCGCTGCAGAAACGGTTGATTACAGAGCCGCTGCAGACCCTGAATATCCACCTTTATTTGTACGTCCATATGACTCTGAAACTCTAAAAAATCCATATAATTTACGGCCTATAGGTTGACATGACAACCACCAAAAATGTAATTTCAGTCATCATAGAATGGCTTTACACACTACTGTCTGAAAACTATTTATAAACCACTCACCGTTTCTTGCTGAAATAAGCGCCCAATTTTCCTTGCACAACTTTTGCACGTGTTTGCAATTATATTTTAAAATGGCACTAACAGTGGGTGTGTTAGTGTTGTTAAAGTACCTTGCAAATGATTCAATCCAATGTGAGCGTGTATTCAGGGAACACAAGGATTTACTTGCAAATGACGTTAATTGTCTCATAAACTGATTTTGATTACCAAAGCCACTGTTACTGGAGTTGCGCACAGAACTGCGTCCGGCCCAGAGTGCAATACGGCGATCAGCCAGGTGTTGTCGGTGCCCACACAGGTGTTAACCAAGCTGGGCATCCTGGCATTGTGAGCTGGCTGATCGGCTGGGCGTGTGCCAGTCAACCTTACACCGAGCCATACCAGCTGTGTGGAACACAATCATCTGAATCTCATACGGGTACATTCCAATATTACAGCGCATTTTGCAGCAAGAGACGGTTTCCTGAACGTAATCGGAACCTATTAACTGCACACATTTTGCTATAATATAATATAATATAATATTGACAATA
This sequence comes from Thalassophryne amazonica, assembly GCF_902500255.1. Lineage (NCBI taxonomy): Eukaryota > Metazoa > Chordata > Actinopteri > Batrachoidiformes > Batrachoididae > Thalassophryne > Thalassophryne amazonica. The sequence goes on from NC_047104.1 coordinate 81,531,900, forward strand.
TTGAAATATGCTCTGATATATTTCTTAACAAAATTCAAAATGTATGTAGTTCTTTTACAAAAAACATGAATTATAGGGAGAAAAAAAAAATCTTACTCTGTCCCATGGGCCGATTCTAATTGTATAAATTTAATAAAAAAAGAGACCAGTTATTGAAAAACTCAATAAAATCCAGGTTGACAACAGACAGACAGAAATATACTTCAGTGCAAAATAGAGTAATATCAGAAAAAAAAGCAAAAGCAAATTTTTTTTAATCACAATAATGCAAAACGGAAATGGAAAACAAATATGGCAGAATATTAAACTTTTAGTGAGGCAGAAAAAGAAAGATGCAAATGATTTGGAATTGAAAATTAATAACCAGCTTGTGAATAATCCTACGATCTTAGCAAAAGAGCTGAATTTATCATTTCTACGTTCTGTTGAAGAGATGGCAGCAAGTTTCAAATCGCCTGAAATAACGTACAACATTCCAGTACACAGTCAAACATTTAATATAGAACCAATATCAGAGGTTGAAACTTTAAAGTTTATAAATGCCATGAAGGAGTCCAAAGCTAAAGACCATCATGGCTTTGATGTTGGATTCCTAAAAACACATAAAATGGCTCTAGCACATCCAGTTACACATTTAATAAATTTGTCAGTTGAGCATTCCATTGTACCACAGATATGGAAGATAGCCACAGTTACCCCAATTTTTAAGATGGGTAACAAAAATAATATTAATAACTACAGACCAATTAGCATACTGTCAGTCTTTTCTAAAGTCCTTGAAAAGTGGTTTGCCAAGCAATTGATTCAACATCTGCAAAGTGGCCAAACTACTCTGCATCCCATGCAATTTGGTTTTTGTACCTACCATTCAACTGAGACTGCCATAACAATGCTATATTAAATTTATATTATATTGTTATATTAAAATATTAAATATAGAACAGTTGGTCCGAGGGTCACCAGGGCTATGAGTAGAGGGGACTGTGTCTGTGCGAAAAACAGCTTTTGCACAAAATGTTCTGTCCTACAAAGGCAGTGCCCAATGGAATGCTTTGCCAACTACAGTGAGAGAGGCTCCAAGCTTTAAAGCCTTCAAAAGTCACTTAAAGGAGTGGCTCAAATCAAATAAAAAATGTGAGCATTATGAACTCAATTGTAGAAACTAAGAAGAACTGTAGGGAATGTGCAATGCACTACAGCACTCTATAAACTATTGTTCTTAAAGTTATGGTTTTTAAAATATATAAATGTATGAAATTAGACTTGCAGTTTTAATTAACTTATTCTAATTGAATTGTACATGTAGTATTTTTTTTTTTAACTGTGTCCTCCTTTGACTGAACTTGTGTAAGATAACCTTTATGCTCAGATCATGTCAGTGTCCTTTAGTTTCTTGTCTTTTGTCTAGTCGGTGTCTTGTTGTAGTAGTTCTTGACCCCTATGTAATGTAGTCTGTTGTTGTATTGTAAGCTCCTGTGATGTTTGTGTGTTTTTACTGTACATTGTTTAATTCTTATAGTCTGTCAGGGACTACAAATGGAAATTAGCCCATGGCTATAATCTGACATATTTACACTTTATGTGTTCATTAATGTCTTGTCCCTTTTAAATAAATAAATGAAAATGAAATGAAAATGCAATAAAGGTGTCGTCACATGATGAATTTGTTTCTGTTAATAGGAAACATTTTCATCCCATCAGTGTTCAAAATGTGTAGCACAAATGCGCATCTGGAAGCTGCCCAGTGCGTGATGGGGTGGGGGGGTGGGCTGCTTGGTTGTTAAATAATTTATCCATGTAATTGTTCTGAACGAAAAACAGCACAGACACATTTGGGCATGTGCTCATTCAAATTAATATTTTTATTATTAATATGTTTTCTTTTTCTTGATGGTGGAATTAGAGATGAGCTTCTTAACAAGCCCCCGACTGTATTCAGTATTTGTCAATAAAAGCGTGTGTCATGTTAATGTCACAAACTGTCAGCTGCCATGCACCTACTATCTTTTTACTTCAGTGTGTCTGTAGCTCAGTTCAGCATTTACACACACAAACTTAAGTTTTTAATTTCCATTTTACATCACAGCTTTCATTGTTTTTGTACATTATCTCTGAAAGTTCCTTAACTTTTACTCTAAACAACACAGAGATGATGGCGGGTGTCATCAAACACACAACACTCTACACTTATGGTGCCGTCAGCACGACACAACCAGACTATTTGAACACATCTGTATATTCAGATGGCGGCGTGGCCAGGGAGGAGTGTGGTTCATGTACACGCGTGCTTGATTCCACATTCAGTGCGATGTACAAACCAAACGTGCGTGGATTCATGCCAACACACACTTTGATACATCTGAATATATTTGTGCTTTGTGATTCAGGGTTTTGGCGTACACCAACATTTAGAAGAAAGTCAACGCAAATCTTTGTACATGAGGCCCTTGCAATTTTGGAGGTACTCTGGCCCAATTGTCATACCGTTACAATTTGGCCCTTGTCAAGTAACTCAAATCTTTAGCATCCCATATTTTTTTTTTTCCAATGAATCAACTTTGAGGACAAAATGTGAACTTGCTGCCTCATATACATTGCCCTACAAAAGTATTGGAACACTTGGTATTTCATACATTTTAATTTGCTTATGCCATTTCAAATACAAGTACAAATTTCTAAAATTATCTTCCTTAAACTCAAACTGAAAGTAAATCTCTACAACTTGATAAAAATTAATTAAAAATATAAAAGCCAAAATGATGGGTTACATAGGTAGTGCAACGCTTTGGTATAATACCTGTAAATAATCAGTTTAATTGCCAGTTTTCTTCAGACAAGTCAGGAGATGGATACATGAACATTTCCAAGTCACTGAATATGTCTTGTACTTTATTTACATCAGTTACGAAGAAATACACTATGGCACTCTATCGTAAATCTGTGTCAAGTAGACAGTTCTCAAAAACTGAGTGACTGTGCAAGAAGGAGAAGAGTGAGGAAAGCCACCAAGACACCCAGACAACCCAGAAGAAGTTACAGGCTTATGTGCCTGTGACTGGAGGGTTTTATTTAAAAAAAAAAAATAAGACATGAAAGTTCATCTACAAGTTACCAGAAGGTACATCTGAGATGCAAGCCTAGATTTGATGTTTGATGAAAGAAAATTCTCCTCTATACCCCTTCATCATGAAGCTGTATAACTGGGGACACAAAATGCAAAACATGCACTGTGCACAATTTCTCCAATCACAGCCACAGAAGCCTATAACTTCTTCTGGGTTGTCTTGGTGGCTTTCCTCACTCTTCTCCTTCTTGTACACAATAACTCAGTTTTTGAAAATTGTCTACTCCATGCAGATTTAACATAGAGTGCCATACTGTTTGTATTTCTTCATAACTGATGTCAATAAAGTCCAAGACATATTCATTGACTTGGAAATGTTTATGTATCCATCCTCTGATTTCTTATCCTCTGACTAAAGATGATGTTGTACACTATAGAAGAAGACTTTTGGTGTTACTGCTAACACTAATGCAGTACTGTACACTGGAATTGCTGTCACATTGGTCAGGAAGTATATTAACGTGTTGTTCATATATTGTGGTTTCACTTGTTCATTCTAACAAATGTCAGTGTGAAATTGAGTCAAGATGTTTAGTGAAATCTGATGCTAAAAGCAAATTGTCAAATGTGTTATGACAGTATGTAAATACAGTATGTCAAATAACTGTCAACAGTACAATCAAAGCATCAGGTTCAGTGAAAGTGTCTTCTTGTTTTTGTCTTAAAGTACAGTGTCTTATTGAAATATGTATCGTGTCTACACACAAGCTATTTGTGTCTTGTAAAGGTTGTTTAAAAATAAATGTGACTGTATATGTACAGTAAATGCAACACTTGTTTTTCTTATATTCATACAAGGTTGTAGTATCTGCGGTCATGAAGACAGTAATGGCTACAGCAATCTGACATTTGACCCAATGATGTGGGCCTACAACCGTTTCATCTGTGGCTGACGTTGCATGAGTAATTCTGGAATCCACCTTCAAAATGGGTTGAAAATCAAAGTCCTTGATCTTTGCCAAAATTAACCTTTAAGGGTAATTTTGGGGTCAAATCTGGGAGGAGAAGGCAAACAAAGAGACAGACATGACCCTGGTACCAGCAGCTTGAGCAAATCTGATCTTGCTTGACAATTCTGGAACCGACTTATATAACAAGGCCAAGTTGGTTGGGCATGTGCATCACAACCTTAAATTATGATCTTTGACCTCAGTGCTCTTGACCAAAATGACTGATCATTGATAAATTCAGTATTGCCCAGTCAATTCCAGGACCCACCTACCAGGTTTGGTGGACATCGAAGTTTGCAAGGAAACTTCAGCAGGTCAGGTGTGACAAACAGACGCAGGAGATTGACCTCAGATTGCCTTGTCGAAGGTCAGCTGCTCATCATGTGAGAGTCTACAGCATTTTTCACCATCTGGGACGTGGTGCAAAGACCTAAATAATCAATGACTTTATTCTGTGCCTGAGTGACAATGTTGGACACATACAGTGTGGATTTTGCAGACAGACGAGAAGAGGTTACGGTACTCAGGAAGATAAGTTGGCTTTTCGACTGCTTACGTACATCTGGTGGGCACAGTTCTGCTAACCGCTTATTATCGAAGCTAATGTTTTCATTATCAGATTAGCTTATCAGATAACTTTGAAAACCATCATCGGGCCAATTATCATCCAAAAAGTTTTTGTCTGATAATTTTTAAAGCGCTAATATATTTTTGCACATGTGGTGAATAAAGCTTAACAACTACAAACATCTGTTAAGTCTAAAATCAATTGAGTATCTACCTGTTGGATGGTTTGCTGTAAATGTACAATTCTATCTTCTACAAACAGGAGAGCTGGTTCCAAAAAAAACACTCTATCCTTTGCAGACAAAGAAGAACTGATCACAGAAAAGAAAAAAGTTCTTTTTTTTTTTGACCCCCTACTGTTATGCTGGCAATATCACCTAATCACCTTTAATGTATGGTTGAACTTTTAACCAAACTAATTTCGGACATGTTATTTAAATTAACGTCATGTCTGAAGTTTTATAAAGCAAAAATATCAGATATATGTTTTAGTTTTAAAGTAATACTCTAATTTTGAAGGTCTTAGTGTGGACATGCTGTGTCCAGGTGCATTATGGGTAATAGTACATTCACGACAGAAGAAATGCATTTGAGACACTCTGATCAGGCTCCACATGGACAACAGCATTAAACTCTTTGTATATTGTGCCTAAAACTCTCATGAATATATTCTCTGGGTTTACAGACGTTATTATTGTGGTTGTTTTATGTAAAAATGCCACAAGAAGCCCAGGTTGCTTCTCCATTATTTTCAATTGGAATCACTGCATTCGATTTCTGTTTGGTATTTAGAGTCCTGCTTATGTCAAACGCTGTCTGTCGTCTTTGTTCCAGAGTAATATATATAACGTCTGAAATTCAGTTTGCGTTTATTAAATTCCACGCATCTTAAACGCAGCAGACACGGATTATCTGGAATTTTGTTTTGGCAAATTTTCACGGTCTCGACTGCCATCTACTGGCCAGTAGTGTTCATGGCAGTATGAGCATCTGGACGCCAGTAGATGGCAGTGTTCTATTTATTTTGACCTTGGTTATATCAGGTTATATCAAATCAGTTCACAACTTGAATTTTTGGCTTTTTGCAAATGTCTTTTTTTTTACCCATAAAAAAAGGCATATTTTACAAAAACACATTTATATGTAAACACCATCACACACACCTCACATTAATGTGTTGGTTTTTACATAGAATGAATGAGTCAACCAATCAGTGTTAGCAGAGGCACATTTTACCCATAATCCCTTTGACATCTGTCTGTGTTTGTTACAAAACTTCAGAATTAGTGCATTATTTAAAATTAAAAGATATATGTTGTATTTTAACTTTGTACAAATGACAGGCTTGACATTAATGGAGTTATTCTATCAGTATTAATTTTATTTATAAATCAAAACCATAAGTCAGCACTGCTTTATTTTCCAAGACCTCCGCCTCACCACTATTGAGTAGAGAGTTGAGCTTTGTGGTACCTCTCAACTGATTTACTGTTGCAAGTTACATAGTAAACAGAAGCTTCCCACAGTGAGTAGGCGCTCAAAGACAGAAGTGCTGATTCATTGTTTGGGTCTGTGGTTGTGATTGATGCTATCAAAAGAGATTGTGGTGTTAAAATTCAAAATCAGCTTGTTAGTAGTTGCAAGTGTACTGGCGCTATCGGTTAGCTGTAGCTTCTGATAAATTTTTGGGTGGTTTATCGGTTTAGCTTTATAAAAGATAACTTTTCAGTTAGCTGATTATCTGTCAAAGCTAACTTTTTGGTTAGCTGTGCCCACCACTGCATCTGGCTCATATTATACAGTACACCCTTTCACAAAGGGTTTTAAAAGTAAATGTCAGAATCTGTTGCTAAAAATTTACCAGAAACATCTATATTCAGATCTCAAACAACCTGTTTTTGTGGCAGTGACTTCAAAGGACAAATAAAGGTTTTCGTTCACGGCTGCAAGTGCTGTATTTACAGTACATTTTAAAACAAGAGCAATCTGAAATTTCTGATGTCCGCCAATCTGGATCCGGGTCACCTCTAAAATTCAGTGGAGTCTTAGATGGGCTAATGTCTATCTGTCGTGCAAATCTGGTGAGAATCCGTAAAGTCATTTTGACATAATCCTATATAAAGTGAAATTTTTATCCAGAATCTGGATCCGGATCACCTCCAAAATTTAATGGCGTGTTCCATGGCCTAAAGTGGCTTGCAAAAGTATTCAGCCCCTTGATATTTCACACATTTTAATTTGTTTCTGGAATTTCAAATGCAAAAAGTAAATCAGGCTTCTCAATATCAAAATTTCTAAAATTATCTTCCTTAGACTCAAACTGAAAATAAATCTCTACAAATTGATATAAATTAATTAAAAATATAAAAGCCAAGATGATGGGTTGCATAAGTAATCAGCCCCTTTGGTATAATACCTATCAGTTTAATCGCCAGTTTTCTTCAGACAAGTCAGGGGATGGATACATAAACATTTCCAAGTCACTGAATATGTCTTGAACTTTATTTACATCAGTTATGAAGAAATACAAACAATATGGCACTCTATGCTAAATCTGTGTGGAGTAGACAGTTCTCAAAAACTGAGTGACTGTGCAAGAAGGAGAAGAGTGAGGAGAGCCACCAAGACACCCATACAACCCAGAAAAAGATTTAGGCTTCTGTGGCTGTGATTGGGGAAATTGTGCACAGTGCAAATTCTGCGTTTTGTATCTCCAGTTATAAAGCTTCATGATGAAGTTGTATAGACGAGGGTCTTCTTTCACTAAAACATCAAATCTAGGCTTACATCTCAGATGTACCTTCTGGCAAATTGTAGGTGGACTTTCAGATCTTATTTTTAAGAAAATCCTCCTCTGCTCCACTTCATCATGAAGCGCCACACAGATTTACCATAGAGTGCCATACTGTTTGTATTTTTTTATAACTGATGTAAATAAAGTCCAAGACATATATACAGTGACTTGGAAATGTTCATGTATCCATCTACTGACTCATAAGAAAACTGTCAATAAAACTGATTATTTACAGGTATTATATACCAAAGGGGCGCATTACTTATACAGCCCATCATCTTGGCTTTTATATTTTTAATAAAGTTATATCAAGTTGTAGAGATTTACTTTCAGTTTGAGTTTAAGGAAGATAATTTTAAAAATTTTTATACTGAGAAGGCTGGTTTACTATTTGTTTTTGAAATGCCATAAACAAATTAAAATATGTGAAATACGAAGGGCTGAATAGTTTTGCAAGCCACTGTATCTGTGGTGAAAATTTCATGAAAATGCATGCAGTAGTTTTGATGTAATCCTGCTGAAAGGCAAATAAGTAAATAAACTCCGATGATTTTATTACGTCCTTGCTAGACGTAAAGTTCTGGAAAGGGCTTTGTTTTCTTGTGTTTTTTTTTTTTTAATTGTTAGTTTTGGTGAAAAAGGAAAACTTACATCTTGGCTAGCTTACGAAAGAAGACAGACACCTATTTAATGATGCACTGGCCTTATGTTGCCTCTTTGTTGCATCGTTCTATTTTTTTGTTGAACTGCCAATGTAACTGAATTAATAAGCTTATATACAGTTATATGCAAAAGTCTGGGCACCCTTGATAATTTTCATGATTTGCCTTTATAAATCATTGGTTGTCTGGATCAGAAATTTCAGTTAAATATGTATATCACATAGCAGACAAACACAGTGATACTGAGAAGTGAAATGAAGTTTCTAGTATGAACAGAAAGTGTGCAATAATTATTTAAACAAAATTGGGCAGGTGCATAAATTTGGGCATCCTTGTGATTTTATTGATTTGAATACATTTAGCACTAATTATTGGAACACAGAATTGGTTTGGTAAGCTCATTGACCCTTGACCTCCTTACACAGGTGAATCCAATCATGAGAAAGGGTATTTAAGGTAGCCATTTGCAAATGTTTCCCCTCTTTGCATCTGGCAACATGGGAGCCTCTAAACAACTCTCAAATGACCTGAAAACAAAGATTGTTCAACATCATAGTTTAGAGAAGGACACAAAAAGCGATCTCAGAGATTTCAGCTGTCAGGTTCCACTGTGAGGAACATAGTGAGGAAATGCAAGACGGCAGGCACAGTACTAGTTAAGGCTCAAAGTGCCTCAGATCCCAGATAAGCTGAAGTGAAGGATAGTGAGAACAGTCATAGTCAACCTAAAAACTAAAATTGAGTTATTTGGACATAACAAGGGGCAGTATGCATGGCTGAAAAAGAACACAGTATTCCAAGAAAAACACTTGTTACCTACAGTAAAATCTGGAGGTGGTTCCATCATGTGTGGCCAGTGCAGGTCCTGGGAATCTTGTTAAAGTTGAGGGACACATGGATTCCAGTCAATATCAGCAGATTCTTGAGAACAATGTTCATGAATCAGTGACAAAGTTGAAGTCGCACGGGGGCTGGATCTTTCAACAAGACAATGACCCCCGGCCCGGATGCAGACCGGTTTGGACCGATGCAGTTGCATCAATTTTTTTTATGCATTGTTCGTCATCTGTAAAAAAAAAAAAACTTGAACAATCCCGAATAGTGCCGAACGTGTCCCCACGATGAACACAGCTTTTCGGTGGTTTTCATGTCAACCTATAGGCCGTAAATTATATGGATTTTTCTGAGTTTCAGAGTCATACAGACGTACAAATAAAGTCGGATATTCAGGGTTTGGTCTGCAGCGGCTCTGTAATCAACCTTTCTGCAGCGCGACTCCACTTTGAAGCTGTGAACCATTGAAGCAATGCTTCGATCCACTAGCTTGTTGGTTCTTTGATTCGCTGCTATTCAGAAACGCCAAGTCCGCTTCTTAACCCCTCTCAAAGCCATTAAAATACCATGAGTCACTTTTGTGTGGATTAAAGTCACTAACTGGGACTCTTGTTGTAGTCAAACAAGAATCGTCCTCCGTTCCGTTGACACAGCTCCGAACGCTGTGCGGCTCTCTGCTGAGAGAGTCAGGTCGGTATTAATAACTTCAAAGTGAATTGCCACTTTAAATAAAATGACACCTCTTACAAACGTTGTAATACAGACAAGAAACTACAATAGACTAAAACGTTTTTTTTCCTCCCAAAATGAAACGTGCTGCAAGAGCTCAGCTCAGATATATGGAAAGACATTCATGCCAATAATGTCTGAAAGGAAATGCTTTTGACAAAAACTACAGATTTTATTTCTATTTACGTCCAGAGATCAAGGCTCCACCATGTAGAGTTTATTATTCCAAAGTTTAAGGATCCAGTGACCAATTTCATATTTATTTACTATAAGACTCAATAAAATGTTCAATTTCAATTTAATCGGCTTATAAAGTGCCAAATCACAACAAAATCTAAATATACTAGAACAAATACATCACAATTGTACACATATCACAATTGTGATATGTGTACAATTGTGATGTATTTGTTTTAGTATATTTAGTCATGGACATGATGAATATTGTTACCTTCTGGACTGTTTCAAATTTTGATTGGTATCAATGGAAAATGTCTTCTGTGAACTGTCTGTATCTCCGTATATTATTATTAAGAATATATGCAGTCATTTTTTATTGATTTTATCAATTGGGGAAAAAAACAGATTCAGGTATAATTGAAAGATTTTGGAAATAAATTTGATCCTGTTTACAGTCAATTTTTGTTAAAGTGTTGTTTTTTAGGACATCATATTTATACAAATAAGAAGTGTTCACTATGGTCCATGAAGTATAATAAATATATTAAAAGAAGTGTGACAGTGTATGCTGCACATGAATAAAAGAATGAAGATTATTGAATAACAAGACGCGTACGATTTTTATTTTATCATTGAGCAAAAATGCATCTGTCAGATTTCCACTCTGGATCCAGCCCTGGACCCTAAACACTGCTCAAAATCTACTAAGGCATTCATGCAGAGGAATAAGTACAATGTTCTGGAATGGCCATCTCAGTCCCCAGACCTGAATATTATTGAAAATCTGTGGTGTGATTTTAATGGGCTGTCCATGCTCGGAAACCAACAAACCTGAGATGTTTTGTAAAGAAGAATGGTCCAAAATACCTTCAACCAGAATCCAGACTCTCATTGGAAGCTATAGGAAGTGTTTAGAGGCTATTATTTCTGCAAAAGGAGGATCTACTAAATATTTATGTATTTTTTCTGTTGGGGTGCCCAATTTTATGCACCTACCTAATTTTGTTTAAAGAATTATTGCACACTTTCTGATGTGATTTTTTTTTTTTTTTTGCTGGACTGAGGAAGTACACAAAGTTTTTTTTTTGTTTTTTGGAAGTATCACGGACTATATCGTCAGAATTATTTTTGAAATATCTAACTGTTTTTCCAAGTTGACTGAGAACAATTTTGTACTCCTATTTAAAGTGGATATGACACCTAAAACATTAGGCAAAACTGATATCAAAATATACATACAGTATAGTAAGTTGAAAGTGGTTTTAATCATTATCACTAAGAAATAGTTTGTACAGCTTCTCAAAAGTGTGTTTCTTGGAAAACGCGCTGGCAGCGTTCCATCAGCGGTCACGTGATGCTGTGACGTCACAACGTGTAGAGTCCCGTCTTTGTCTGTTCAATTAACAGAACAGATAGGCCTCAGCATGGACAGTGACGAGATCGAGAACTTTTCTGACTCCTCTTCAAGTGTGAATTATTTCTGACTCGGATCCTGAGGATGTCGCAGCAGTGATTAGACCCTACAGATTGGAGCCGTATCTTTCGGACGAACATTCAAACCAAGAGCATTCTGGCAACGAAAATAATGCCGACAGTGTTTATGGCGGAGCCGAAGCAGAGGCAAGAGACGTGCCAATTCTGATGGATTTTGAAAGGCTGCAGAATATGGAATGGTAAGGGAGGTTTTGATTTTTGTTGCTGCTGTTTTTAACACTATAATTATAGCATTTTCGAATCTAGCGTCTGTTTACTGCCTTTGTTATTGTTCCGGAGCAGCGATAGTGTAGCTACTACTTGCGGACCACCATCATTACCTTCGGGTTTTTGCCGTTTTCGAGTGCCAGGCATTGCATTCATCCGTGTTTAGTTCTTATTTTCACGAAAGAATATGAAATAAATGAAGGTTTCGAAAAAGATCGCCAAAAACAACAGTGAACATGCCGCCGCCGTGTTTACTATGTACTGCACTGATATTTTTACAAGTTCCTTGACCATTTCAAGATTATTGTGAACATATTATTTGTGGTTGACATTTTAGGTGTTCCTGTGAGCAGTGCAAGAACATGGAGATGGCAGAGGAAAGTGTCTGCTGGCGGGAGCAAATGCGTGTGTGCGAGCGGAGGGAGCGGCAGCCGGACATTTCGTGCATCACACAACACCGCGGCTTTCGATCAATCTGCCTGGACTTGAAAAAGCTAAAACCTTTCGCCCTGTGTTTGTGCAATATGCTGCGACACACTGGTCAGGCATATCGACAAACAAGTCCCAGAGAGCTGTGTTTAATCAAAGTTTCTGCCGCTAAAAAAAGTGTAAACAACGGCCGCCAGGCGCGCAAGCCGATACGGTGCATAGGCAGTGACGTATTTCAGGCTTGGTGCTCATCGGGAAGCTGGTCACCAGGCATGCACATTTTTCAGTGGCGGGACGTTCAAATGTTGTATATAACGGGAGAACCGCATCCATTTTCCCAAAACGCTTAGGTTGACCGAATTATATAACCTTTGTTACATGTAATAAGACTATGTTGTCTTTAAGTGTCATATCCACTTTAAAGTTCATGTTGGACTGTTAATGTCAAAGCAGCAGTGACGAACACCAAAATTTAAGTCCCTTTTCTGTTGTTTCTAAATAATGAATGTTCTTTCAATGGTACGTACCACTGAACTCAAACATTCATTATTTGTATATTATTTGCCTTTGTTTACATCACAGCCATGACAACCCAGTGTCACAGACTAAACGGTCCACCCCTAAACATCGGTCTCTTCACTTAAAGCGATCAAATGGATTAATGGGATTAACCATCAGATGACAAGGTAAAACCTCTTAAATCATTCTAAAGTCAATTTTAAGCAGAAAAAGAGGCCGTTTTAAGCAGAAACTTGGCAAAATTCCGTGACACTTTGAAATGGCTGATGTGCAGTGAACGCGTCTGCTAGCAGCTCGTCTAGCCACAGCGCTCTGATCGCTTCCGCTGCCTTTTATGATGAAAAAAATGCTGAATTTATGTGGACATGACTGTTGTACAAAAGCTTCAGATATCTGTCACTGAGATAGATGACTGTAGTGCAGTTTTAAGCAGAAACGAGGTTTTAATCTGGGAACCGCAGCTAATGACGCATGCGCAGACGCAAAAAGCGGACCGATTTTTAGGGAGGACCATTCGGTCGGCAACACTGGCGATAAATAGGACATGCTCAAGTAACATGTAGGTGGCGCCAACAAAAAAATACAAGTTCAAGGCTGTCAAGTGACAAGCCTTCAGGCATCGGGGTATTTAGGTGAGGTTTACGTGCTCCAAGCTTTAAAGAAACGCACTACAAATCCGTCAGTTTTTCAAACAAAAGTCTTCATAAACATGGTTAATTTATTTTATTAAAGATGGGAAAGAAGTGACTTTTCATCAAATGTGCTTCTTGAATGAGTAATACATTAGTTCACTTGACTGAATTTCTTCAGCAGCTTTAAGAAGTATCTGGAGTACACAGGGGGAGTATAGAGAGAAGCTTTCTTGTTCTCACAGAATCAAGTTGTTCCACTTGTGTCTATGTTAGCACCACATCCTTATTTTGTTGATGTTTCCAAATACTTCAGCTGACATTTTCTTTAAAACACCGATGCAGCCAGCACGTCTTAAAAGGGGTCATATTATGCGCTCTTTCACCAAGTCACGTGTCTTAAAACGAGATATGTTCTAAATATTTTTGACAAGAAATGACCTCATTATATGCCTGTCTTTGTTAACTTCTCCAGGAATGACCAAAATGTGGAGCACACCACCAAAAGCTGTCAACTGGTGCATTTAAGTACTGATGAGCCGTAACAAAGATGACCAACCACAGTCAGCCATGACTAATGAGCCAACAGTTACTGATTAGTGTCAGCACTGGCACTCATGTTAACTGCAACTGATGCTATAACTGCAAACTAAAGTTTGCTTTCACTGTTTCGCAGTTGTGAATCTCATGCCGCCTCACAGTCTGTGACTTATGCGAGAGGTCAGTTTCAGCAGAGTTCCAGTTTAGGGCACAATGTAAACACACCTTGTGAAGTATGGACAACATGGGGGCAGAGCAGAAGTTCATCACAGGTGCTACACCTCCTCTAGCTAACCTTCTCAACTTGGGAGAAGGTGTCATCATAATTGCTCATGAACACGCTGAATCGACGGCATCCACATCCTTGCTAGTCATTGTTTACATGGCTTTGAAATGCTGGAACTCTGCTGGCGCCACAGTGCATTCTGGGAAGCGCAGGGAGAAACATTAAAGCAGGGAATGGCCAGATATGTTAAGTTAGTGTCAATCGTGGTCAGCATGATAGCATGTGCTAACACTAGGCTGCAGATGCTAACACCAACTATGGTTAATTCAACCCGTCAGAAGCCAAATATACAGTGTTGATGTAACGTCCTCCCTACAAAGGTGGAGGAAACAGAAAGAGCAGAATATCTGAACACTAGTGATGGTCATGAGGACACTTCTTTTTTCTGAACCCAATACTTTTACTTTTTACTTTAGTAAGAGGGTTCAAATTACACTGAAATTCAGTTTGTTTTGAGCTTTTTTTTTCTTTTTTTTTTATTAAAGATACAACCATCAAGTCTAACCCCCTAAAAATAAAGAGAAATGCTTCATGAGGCTTCATTTGGCCATCACTACTACTGAACATTCCAACTCACTCACAAAACATGTGGGCAATGTGTCAGAAAAATATAAATATTACCCTTTCAGAGCTGAAATTTTACTTCAAGGTTCAACATGCAGCAAAAAAGTGGCACTTTCAGGATGTATGACATGAAACCTTTCATCTAAATTTGTCTGTAAAATGCAGATATAGGTTTAAAAAAAATCCACAATATGACCCCTTTCAGACAATGGCCCATCTTACAATATGTGCAAAAGATTTGTTTACAACAGTGATCAGTACCAATACCACCATTTCTCCTCAGTAAATTATAAGCATGCTTTGGACATATTTTATAGCGGAGTGGAACAGGAACTGCTGTGATAAACGTAGCCACGGCCACACATTTGACAAGAACATGGCTTCCATTTCCCTTACAAAAGTAAAATAAATAGCAAAATTTTATCGTTTAACAGTGTATTTTTTTTCTTGGTGATATTTTAAGAATTTCGAACAAAAATATTCCCTTTCATCTCACGACAGTTTCACATTACCTCATATCCCGTTTTCTCTTAGTGACAGTCACAGTCAGCAGCAGACTTCCACACTTTGGTGACTTTGGTCTGAAATAATGTTTTACATCCCTGCACCTAACTAACGCTGGAAAGTTCAGAGTTCGTTTGTTTTTTCTGCAGCTGAAGCGTACTGTAACAGATGACAGGCATATGAGGGATCCTCCAAATGATGAAGGTAAATAGCTCACAGCAGCGCAGGATGAGCACGTGGGTTCACGTGTGAGCTTTTCTATGCTTCCCAACATTGTCAGAGCAGTTTTATCATGACAAATAATCCATTTCGAAGGGAAAGGTTATTGTTAAAGTGATTAATGAAACACATTCTGGCTACAAAAGAGGGCCTGACTGCGTTACGTAAATCAACAATGACACCAATCTCCTCCATCTGTGTCACGAACATGAGTTTGTGGTGCGGGACACATTGGCTGCTGAGATTTACACAATGAAAGAGGACAATGGGGCAGAATGGGTGGAAGACAAGAGGGGGAGAGGGGAGAGTTAACAGAGGGCCACAGATAAGTAATATTTATTGTTCCAGCTCCTGCCGCAGTCGGCAGCCCACAGCTGTGATGAGAGCGGCTCCTTTCCCGCTGCCGTCCTCTGACAACAGAAAGTTGACTGTGCACTTAGGCGCCAGCTCTTTGACCGTCTGGTGCATGATCAGGGAGAAACTAGACAAAAAGAGAAAGGATTTCATGTTAAGTAGGGCAGTTACATTTAATGTGACAGTGCGCAAGATTTGGCATCATCTAGTGGTGAGGTTGCAGATTGCATACAACCATCACCAGTACGATACAATTTTACTTCATATTTTCACTTCTTTGGTGACAGGGATCCCTTCCCTTTTTTGTGATAAGAAATGTCTGATCCTCAATTTCACAAAAATGAAGGTTCTCAAACTTGTTAGCCTACACTAGCAAGCAGTAGATGGTGTATAGGGGAGCAGTCAGAGACGCCTCTTTTTTTCTTCAGTCTCCTGGCTGCACCACAAAATGTGAAAAATTGAGTAAGTGTGTCCCTTTGGGCTACCTGGGAAAAAATAGCTCCACGTCTCAATGAATTGTACTTGAATATAAAAGTCTAGACAGATGAATTTGGAATATACAGCTGTTCAGAAATGGTTCAAAGAGACATTGCTGGTTTGGGTAAATTTTTGATTCACATTCTCAGCTCTGCATGGAGTTCCATGGACTTTCCCATTTCTACTGTGTGTGTTGGTCAATCCAATGCTGTCAAATGTTGGCATAGAAAAGCTACCAGCTGTAGTCAGTCACTAATCATAAGTTATGAAGCCTTGACAAGTTACAAGACACGCTAAAGCTTTCCGCACAAGGGAATTAAAGAAAATGTGTGTTTTTATGTGTTTTCTGACATCAGCATGGGGTCAAAAGTACACCTACAGGGTAAAATGATAATTACAATTTTCTTTAACTCATTCGTGTCCGTGATTACTGCATGTAAATGTCTGACTACTGCTAGTACTACTACATTTTATATTAGAATGATAGTAGACAACTTTCAGTTTTGTCTCCTTGGCCAATGCAGATATGTGTTTGATTTACCACTAAATATTACTTGCATCCAATCATTCACAGCTCATGACTGCTTCTCTGTACCTAACTGTAACCTCTCTGGTTTTCAGTTGGCTTTTCTACAACCCCACTTCCAATGAAGTTGGGACATTGTATGAAATGTAAATAAAAACAGAATACAATGATTTGCAAATCCTCTTCAACCTATATTCAATTGAATACATCACAAAGACAAGATATTTAATGTTCCGATAGACTATTGTTTTTGTGCAAATATCTGCTCATTTTGAAATGGATGCCTGTTAACACATTTCAAAAAAGCTGGGTCGAGGCAACAAAAGACTGGGAAAGTTGATGAATGCTCAAAGAACACCTGCTTGGAACATTCCACAGGTGAACAGGTGAATTGGAAACAGGTGAGTGTCATGATTGGGTATAAAAGGAGCATCCCCAAAAGGCTCAGCCATTCACAAGCAAAGATGGGGCAAGGATCACCACTTTGTGAACAACTGCGTGGAAAAAAAAATAGTCCAACAGTTTAAGAACAATATTTCTCAACTTTCAATTGCAGGGAATTTAGGGATTCCATCATCTACAGTCCATAATATAATCAGAAGATTCAGAGAATCTGGAGAACTTTCCACATGTAAGCAGCAAGGCTGAAAACCAACACTAAATGCCCGTGACCTTCAATCCCTCAGGCGGCACTGCATTAAAAACCGACATCATTGTGTAAAGGATCTTACCGCATGGGCTCAGGAACACTTCAGAAAACCATTGTCAGTTAACACAGTTTATCGCTACATCTACAAGTGCAAGTTAAAACTCTACTATGCAAATCGAAAGCCATACACCAACAACATCCAGAAACACTGCCGCCTTCTCTGGGCCCGCCCTCATTTGAAATGGACAGACACAAAGTGGCAAAGTGTGTTGTGGTCTGATGAGTCCACATTTCATATTGTTTTTGGAAATCATGGATGTCGTGTCCTCCAGACAAAAGAGGAAAAAGACCATCCAGACTGTTACCAGCACAAAGTTCAAAAGCCAGCATCTGTGATGGTATGGGGGTGTGTTAGTGCCCATGGCATAGGCAACTTACACATCTGTGATGGCACCATCAATGCTGAAAGGTACATCCAGGTTTTGGAGCAACACATGCTGCCAAGCAACGTCTTTTTCAGGGACATCCCTGCTTATTTCAGCAAGACAATGCCAAGCCACATTCTGCACGTGTTACAACAGCGTGGCTTTGTAGTAAAAGAGTGTAGGTACTAGACTGGCCTGTCTGCAGTCCAGACCTGATGCCCATTGAAAATGCGTGGCGTATTATGAAGCGCAAAATATGACAACGGAGACCCTGGACTGTTGAACAACTGAAATCGTACATCAAGCAAGAATGAAGGAGAATGCCACCTACAAAGCTTCAACAATTAGTGTCCTCAGTTCCCAAATGCTTATTGTGTGTTGTTAGAAAGAAAGGTGATGTAACACAGTGGTAAACATACCACTGTCCCAACTTTTTTGAAACGTGTTGCAGGCATCCATTTCAAAATGAGCAAATATTTGCACAAAAACAATAAAGTTTATCAGTTTAAACATTAAATATCTTGTCTTTACGGTGTATTCAGTTGAATATAGGTTGAAGAGGATTTGCAAATCATTGTATTTTGTTTTAATTTACATTTTACACAACGTCCCAACTTCACTGGAATTGGGGTTGTATATGTCAATTCAATAATTATTTTGTTAATTTGGGTAAAAAGTTATGAAATTCAATTATATTTTGTAAAACACATTCTATGGACAACAATAAATTAATTAATACTGTTTTGGAGTCAATATACATTAGAGAAGTAGATGAAAATGAAATTATCAACATTGTTTATAAATTAAAGGGGGAAAAAAAAAATCAACTGACTGTGATAACTTTAGTATGTTTTTGATCAAAAATATTATTCATTGTATTATTAAACCTTTAACTTATATTTGCAATTTGTCACTAATGACTGCGAAATTCCCTTCCCTTCTAAAATTCTGGAAAAAATATTTGTAAAGAGGCTGAAATGATTTTATATCCAAACATCATATACTTAGTGAACAGCAGTATGGTTTTAGAAAAAGTCACACCACTTCTCTGGCTATAACTGATTTTGTTGAACAAGTTACAAATGCAATAGAGATGAAGCAATACACTGTAGGGGTTGATTTACAGAAAGCATTTGATCATTTTTTATTATTGGACAAATTACAGAAGTACGGCATCAGAGGATTAGCTCTTGATTGGTTAGCTAGTTATTTATCAAATAGGTATCACTGTGTTCATTTTGGAGGACATATTCAGAATTATTGAGGATCACATGTGGGGTGCCCCAAGGGTCAGACCTTGGGCCGTTGCCGTTTTTGTTGTATGTTAATGATATAAGTTTGGTATCAGAGTCTGTGCGTTATATTTTGTTTGCCGATGACACGACTGTGTTCGGTCGTGGGGACAATATGGGACAACGTTTGGAAAGGATGGAGAAGGAATTATTAAAATTTTAAATATTGGTTTGATTTTAATAAATTGTCACTTCATTTTGGTAAGACTAACTGTATTATATTTGGAAATAAGCCCAGGAATTTAAATCAAATCAATTTTATTTATATAGCGCCAAATCACAACAAACAGTTTCGTTTTGACAGTGCTGAATGCTTGGTCTCCAAAGTAAAGGTCAAACAAAGTCTACGTCTATTGGATTCTATGACATGTGACATATGTTACCCCGTAACGTGATAAGTAAGGATGATACCTGGTCCAAACTATTCCTTTTTAAAACCGTGCTAACTCAACTAGTAATTTGCATCACTTTTTACTAAAATTGGAGCAACTTTAACTTTTGACCCCTGTACAAACCGACACTGACCTTTGTCACCATTCTTGCTGTTTTTATCCCATAACTCCATATCAATCAATCAATCAATTTTTTTTATATAGTGCCAAATCACAACAAACAGTTGCCCCAAGGCGCTTTATATTGTAAGGCAAGGCCATACAATAATTATGTAAAACCCCAACGGTCAAAACGACCCCCTGTGAGCAAGCACTTGGCGACAGTGGGAAGGAAAAACTCCCTTTTAACAGGAAGAAACCTCCAGCAGAATCAGGCTCAGGGAGGGGCAGTCTTCTGCTGGGACTGGTTGGGGCTGAGGGAGAGAACCAGGAAAAAGATGCTGTGGAGGGGAGCAGGGATCAATCACTAATGATTAAATGCAGAGTGGTGCATACAGAGCAAAAAGAGAAAGAAACACTCAGTGCATCATGGGAACCCCCCAGCAGTCTAAGTCTATTGATAAATATAACTATCTATAGATAAATAGAAACTTATCATTGGACAATGTTGTAACTGAAATTGTATCTGAAACTAAATGTCTTGGCATTTTTATTGATGATAAATTAAGTTGGAAAACTCACATAAATTATGTCAAATCTAAAATTTCAAAAGTTATTTCAATTTTGTACAAAGCACATTATTTTCTCCCCCAACATTTGTTGGTCTTGTTGTATCATTCATTACTTGTCTCATATATGACCTATTGTATTGAGGTTTGGGGAAACACGTATAAAAGAAAAACAAATGTAGTTTTTCTGTTACAAAAGAAAGCTATAAGAGTTATAAGCAAAAAAACCATGTTACGAACCAACAATCCAATTGTTTGCTTGTCTGGGTATTTTGAAATTTCAAGATTTGGTGGATTATTTTACCATACAGATCATGTACAAAGTTAAAAATAATCTTTTGCCTCTACACATTCAGGAGTTGTTTAAAATGAGGGAGTCCAGTTATCATTTGCGAGGGACACTGATATTTGAAAGAAGAAAGATTCGAACTACTGTTAAAAGTCATTGTGTGTCTGTAAGAGGTGTTAGAATTTGGAATAATTGTTCTGATAGTATTCAATTATGTGGTACATTGGTAGGTGTTAAAAGGCTTTATAAAAACAATGTTGCAAAACATACTGATGGCATTGGTTACAGAAGTATTTCTAAACTTCCAAATGTTCCAGTGAGCACTGTGGTGCAATTGTCCTGTTCTGTTACGTTATTTTAAAGATAAAGATAAACTTTATTGATCTCACAAAGGAGAAATTCACATGTTACTTCAGCTCTTTTTGTGATTTTGTGATTGTTACCTTGTTTTGAGTGTACGGGGTGGGCATTTATAAGCTTTTGCTTCAGCCCATGCTCTTTCGGCCGCACTCAATTGGGAAATCGTTTGAGTTATTGTTGTATTTTCTTTTTTCTTCTTTTTTTTTTTATTTGTTATGTTAGTAAGAGATTTTTATGTTGGTATTTTGTTTATGTGCGTGCTGAATAAAACTCATTCATTCATATGTAAGTCCCATTTCATTCTGTTGATTTCTTCCAACTGTGTCATCAAACCATTCACTCCTGTTTTTTTTTTTTTGACACATTGATCCCGTCCTTGACTGCCCATATATTTTCCTTTTATGACTTTTCTGTGTTGTTTACACTTGAAACAAAAGTCAGACAGCTGGGAACAAGCAACATCTTTTGCCACAATTGGTGTTCTTGTCAGCTTTATAATTTACATTGTTTCAATTAACAACTCCTTTGTTAGTTCCTTTCATTTAGATAAGCCTATAGAGGTGACATTGTTATTCACGGAAGCACCCAGAAATGAGTAGTTTGGTTATGGTTTGGTTATCGCCCCACAATGCTCACTGGAACATTTGGAAGTTTAGAAATACTTCTGTAACCAATGCCATCAGTATGTTTTGCAACAATAAGGTTGTGAAGATCTTGAGAGAGCCCTTTGTTTTTCCCATCACAAGAAGTTTCGTGTGTGACACCTTGGTAATGAGACACCTTTTTATAGGCCATCAGCTGGAGCTGCACCAGCTGATATTAATTTGCACTGGAAAGTGGCAGGATTAATTTCTCATTACTTATAGATTTCTGCTCTTATCTTGGTTTTCCATGTGTTTTTGCACTTCCCTTTCTTCAGGTGCTCAATACTTTTCTCTATGTCGTTTCACATATTTACACAGAACTTAACTTATGTACATCTATGATTTGATCTCTTTTTATGTGTGGATTACTTTGGTTGCTACTGACATCTGGTGTCCCTATCAGAAACGTGGCATTTTTGGGCAAATTAAACAGCAAAGTGAAAATGTAAAGACAATGCGATGATGTGGAGGAAAGCGGACATGTGTTGCGGTTTGTTTATGACCCGGAGCTCAAAATGTTGAGGCGGTTGTACAGATGAGAGACCCCAGCTACTCTGTCAAGGTATGTAGGCTAAAACCTATCGAAACCTCTCCGATTTGCCTCGTCTTCCCTTCTCCACTGGGAACCAAAAAAACCTGCCCTTTTTGTGACTGCTTCTGTGATTGCAGCCGGAAACAAAACTGTTTCTGGTTGTAGACTGTCCCTGGAAGTGGTCAAATCTTACAATATCACACAGGGGTTCAAACGAGACTGCGGTTCCCTATAGCACTTTTAGAAATATATTTACTAGCAAAAATGGTGACATGTTCAACACTTATTTTACCTGCTGTATGGGAGTGTTGACGCAAAATACAAAACTAGCATTCTGCACAATTTCTCCAATCGAAGCCACAGAATTTTTTTTTAATTTGATGTCATTTCAATATTAAGACTTTAGTAGCTTGAGAGTTCACAAACCATTCATACCATTGGATGAAGAATTTTATTTTAAGTAGTTTGTCCAAATTTATATACTGTGTTTTCTGGAGCATAAGTCGCTTTTTTTTTTTTTTGCTAGTTTGTGAGGCCCTGTGACTTTTCACAAGTTTGTTTTTAATAATAGTAGTTATAATGGCTATTTATATAAAACTTTCCCAAGAATCAAAGCACTAAACAAAATAAACCCCAAAAATAAAAGTATAAATGCTAGTAATAAAAAATACACAACAATACAAGAAAAATCCCTAATTAAAGAGCTCAACTTGTAGTCCGGTGCGACTTCCTCTTCAAGGGGCATTTTGTGCAAGAAAATATGCAATTTACAATCTGAAAAATCCAGCAGTTGGATTCTTTAACTTATTACAACTTGACTTTTGTTCTACATTAACAAAGAAATTTGAGTTTATCAATTATATATATATTATATTATATTATGGGCTTAGTATAGTGGTGGTACATTACTTTTAGAGTGTATACACAATGTTAACCAGCAGAAGCAAGAACGGATTTTGTTAGCACATCAGTTGCAGTGGTGTTTTTCTTCCACTTCAGTCTTGTGTCTCAGGTGTTGTGGCTGATTAATGCTACTCAACCAGAGCTGTCATATAGAAGAGAAAACACCAAGGTTTTTGGGTTGCAATCATGAAGTCACTGGGCTGTGACTAAATATCAAATTTGTTCTTAGTGGTGAACAACGCAGATGTCACTTGTTATTTCCTCAAGCTACATAACACTTCTTTTTTCAGTTTGACCATACAAAACTAATTTCCTGTGAAAAGACGTAGGTGTCTAGCCATGTTCCCTATATAAAGTGTCCTGTCCAATGAGAGAGAGACAGAGAAAAATTAAGCCAGAACAAGCTTACTTCAGTTCAGGTGTTTATTAAACCTTACTTTTGGGGGCTGCGCGGTGGTTCTCATAATGGTTTTGTTTTAATGTGGCCATTAAAAATTATGACCCGCTTAAATCAGTTATCATGGATTAACTCAACTGCACATCTTCAAACTACGCTGCTAAAAACGCCAACACCGTTAGCAGAATTACAGTGTTTTCCCGGAAAAAACACCACCACCCATGGCCAGTATTTAGTCTTTTTCCAGCAATTCATTCTGACTATCATCATCACTGCTTTTATTATTTATTTCTCTTTTGCATTACACATTCTAACCGATGACGTTTTCTGCTATTAAGATAAAAGTTGTCATCAATTGACCAAAGAAGCACTGATATCACTGAGCTTTCGTAAGCGCTCAGTGGACAGTTAATGTTGACTGAGAGATTATGGATGACTTAAACTCACTGTGGATGCAGTTTGTACAGTGTCCCGTCCACCCCGACGGTGATATTCAGATGGTCCAGTCCACGATTCTCTCTGATCTTATCAACCACAGCAGCCATTCCTGCTCCACACAGCTGAGCTGCACGACGTGACACCACCCCACAGACCTGCTCAACCACAAACACTTATGAATGCAACAGCTTGCTGACTGTTCCAGCCACAGTTTGAAGAAACAGATAGTATATCACCTCCACAATTCCACAACCTTGGAAACTAAATACAACTTAACACTCAGAACTGATCTAATGTCACAATCTGGGTGTTTTCATCAGAGAAACATGACAAAAAAAAAAAAAACATACTGTGGTTCTCCAGATCTTACACAATCTCCACCGATTCTCTGGTTGTTTTGTTGAAACAAAAGCTGAACTGCAATACGGGTTAAGAGTTTGTGTGTCGTAACTGCACAAAATGCTCAGCTGTCTCATCTAAGTGATCACATGCAGCGAGGGCCATTTCTTTGGTGTTAATTGATGAAAACCAGCATTTATGGAGATTTCCATGAAAGATATTTAACTTGTGCAAACTGAGCCTTGGGCTCTCTGAGTAATTCAAACCTAAAACCTGTTCCTGTGCCTCAGACTGTAGAGATCTGATTATGGGGTGAATTTTGTCAGTTACCATGGTAGCACTTTAGTTTCTGACAGTTACATTAAGTCTATTGAAATTAGTATCTTAAAAATAATTATCGTGCACAAGAATTGCATGTGTAGTTCCACATTACCTCTTTGACAATAATACTGTCATCACAGGTGCTGTCCAGGCCTAAGTGTTGCAAGATGGATCTGACCTGCAGCAAAGCCAATCTGTCACTGAAGAAAAACCCAAAGACAAAACATCAGCAGAGCAGAAAATAAGACTGACCAATTACACAAATATTACTCATAATATTAATTATTTAAAGTGCATATGTAAAGACATATGTAAAATCATTTAATAGTACAGTCACAAAAGTCACAAAACAGAAAAAAAAAAATAGTCACAACACAAAATGTTTGTTCATTTAGCCACAAACTAATTAAAATCCAGATAAACGGGTAATACCATACACCTGGAAAGTATTCACAGTGCTTCACTTTTTCCACATTTTGTTATCTTACAGCTTTATTTCAAAATGGATGAAATATATTTTTTCCCCCCTCAAAATTCTACTCACAGCACCCCATAATGACAATTTGATTTTTTTTTTTCTCAAATTTATATATACAGTTGTATGCAAAGGTTTGGGCACCCCTGATGATTTCCATGATTTTCCTTTATAAATCATTGGTGGCCTGCATCAGAAATTTCACTTAAATATATCATATAGCCGACAAACACAGTGATATTTGAGAAGTGAAAATTAAGTTTCTAGTATTTACAGAAAGTGTGCAATAATTATTTAAACAAAATTAGGCAGATGCATAAATTTTGGCACCCTTGTCATTTTATTGATTTGAATACATTTCGCACTTCAAAACTTCCCTCAGATGATATTGAGGAAAAAACCTCAAACAGACCAGACTCAAAGAGGTGACCCACTGCTTAGGCCATTCTAACATTTACAAGGTATACAAGAGCAAGAAATACAAGAAATAATATAATATAATTGTAATATTATTGATCTCCTAGGCGGAGGAAGGAGGAAGACGTTGCATCAGAATTTTGGCTCTCTGTTGGGACTGTTTACACAGAGACTGCTACCTGCTGCTTTGGACTTTGAACTAAGTCTTTTTCAAGACTTTTTTACTTTTTTTTACTTTTTCACTGTGCTCCAACGCCTAAGGAAGACCTCTAACGGTCGAAACATCGCGACGGAGCACTTTTATCAGCTAACTTTCATCAGCGTTGGCAAGCTAACTAGCTTGCTAACGCTTTCGTTTTTATTTTTTTTTGGCATTGTTGTCGTGCGTTACCTGTGCTGCTCCACAGCGTGTTTAGTCGATTTTTATTTTATTTTAGCACCGTTGTCGTGCGTTCGCTGTTGCCGTGCGTTACCTGTGCTGCTTCATGGCCTGTCTGGTGCCTTAATTAAGACACTCCTTCTGCTGAATTACCTCTAAATTATTTACACATTATTCACTTTGTGTGTTTTTAGGAATCCGCTAGGTTGCGTAGCTACTAGCTCTTAGCCGATTTAGCATGGCGGCTTCTCCTGTCTCTCCCGTACTTTTCTGCTCTGGGTGTGAAATGTTTAGTTATTCCTCGGCCTCCTTTAGCAGTAACGGTACTTGTAATAAGTGCAGCTTATTCGTAGCTTTGGAGGCCAGGCTGGGCGAATTGGAGACTCGGCTCCGCACCGTGGAAAATTCTACAGCTAGCCAGGCCCCTGTAGTCGGTGCGGACCAAGGTAGCTTAGCCGCCGTTAGTTCCCCCCTGGCAGATCCCGGGCAGTCGGGAAAGCAGGCTGACTGAGTGACTGTGAGGAGGAAGCGTAGCCCTAAACAGAAGCCCCGTGTACACCGCCAACCCGTTCACATCTCTAACCGTTTTTCCCCACTCGACGATACACTCGCCGAGGATCAAACTCTGGTTATTGGCGACTCTGTTTTGAGAAATGTGAAGTTAGCGACACCAGCAACCATTGTCAATTGTCTTCCGGGGGCCAGAGCAGGCGACATCGAAGGACATTTGAAATTGCTGGCTAAGGCTAAGCGTAAATTTGGTAAGATTGTAATTCACGTCGGCAGTAATGACACTCGGTTACGCCAATCAGAGGTCACTAAAATTAACATTAAATCGGTGTGTAACTTTGCAAAAACAATGTCAGACTCTGTTGTTGTCTCTGGGCCCCTCCCCAATCAGACCGGGAGTGACATGTTTAGCCGCATGTTCTCCTTGAATTGCTGGCTGTCTGAGTGGTGTCCAAAAAATGAGGTGGGCTTCATAGATAATTGGCAAAGCTTCTGGGGAAAACCTGGTCTTGTTAGGAGAGACGGCATCCATCCCACTTTGGATGGAGCAGCTCTCATCTCTAGAAATCTGGCCAATTTTCTTGGATCCTCCAAACTGTGACTGTCCAGCGTTGGGACCAGGAGGCAGAGCTGTTGTTAAAGATTTTGTATATATGTTATCACTGTTAAACGTTTGTACATTTGTCTTCTTTCTCATGAGAACGGTGTTGTGCTGTTTTGCACTTCACCCTAAGAACGTACGTGTTATTCAACCTTGTTTAGCTTTGTCTTCTTTCTCATGAGAACGGAGATGTGCTGTTTTGCACCTGTCTTAATGCAATCCTGAGAATTCAATTTTGTTTTGACGTTTGTGATGTGGTGTTTAGTGTGAAGGAGTGTGGAAGACAGGACACTTCAGGCAGATGCAGAACAGCTGATACCTGCAACAGACGAACGAGATGTGCTGACCTGAAGTGTTCTTCCTTACAGCTGCACTTATTGACGTATGCGTTTATGTTATGGGAAGAAACTTGTCTTGCGTCATTACCCCCACCCTTAGGACAAGTTTCTTGTTTATGTGATGAGGGCGTCTCTTAATAAAAAGAGCGGAAAAGCAGGCCAGACTTTAGTGTAGCCTTGGTGTACAGCCTGGCCGCACTCCGCGCGTAATATTTGACTTTCTGTCTCACTGGTGTTTCTTGACTCTGTTTGTCTTGTTAAAGGTTTTAAAAATGTTTGGAGGAGAAAATACCCAACATTGACTGGGGGCTCGTCCGGGATCTCAACAACACCGGAGGTGTCCGGCGGAGGTCGTCAAGTCCAGACGTAAATCCTTGGCCAAGGTCTGATCGATCGATTGATCGTGTCTGCAATTGTCGACCACCGTTGGCATCGTCTGGTTGACGAGATTTTCCCGAAGAAGACAGACAGGAAGTCGAGTCAGTGAGTAAAATTTCTTTGTAAACAGTACTGTGAGTGGTGATCAGATCACATAAACAGTTAAATTCCGCAAGCGATGATACAGAATCGCCTGTTAATGCAAAGCAGTTAAACTCTGTAAGGAGGGTGCGGACTCCTCTACGGTTGCGAGGGACGCAAGTAGTTAAATTCCGGAAGGAGGATACGGACTCCTCTGTTTTAATACGTACAGGAAATCCCGGGTAGAAATATGTGCACTGTAAAAAGGCAGTTAAATTTGGCAGGGACGGCGGAGTCCCCTAAGGCAGGACATTAGTTAAATTTCACGGGAGGGCGAGCTCCCCTGACATAAGAATACGCGTACGATTATTAGGAGTGTTTCTATGTGTAAATAGTGTTTTGCGCAAGTGTAAATAACTGTGTGAAAGTGTAATACTTTGGACAACGTTAGTGACAACCGTGCGTGTGGAAGCAGCAGGCAAGTGATTCCGCTTCCTACGGGGAGGTGAAAGGAATCAACCACACGACGGCAAATTAACTGTCACGTCCAAAGAAAGTGTGAAAACTTCAGATTTAGAACACCCTAGGTGTGCCCCCGTCTGAAGTCCAAATTATAACAAGGGATAAAAAAATATAATAAAAATGGGGGGTAAGACGTCTAAAAATAAGGAAAATTTATCAACTGACGACTGGAAATTTATGGAGGCAAAAAATCCAAAAGCAACAAAGAAATTGGAGACCTGGATAAATAAACATGACTTTGACGGACGACTGAACCTGATCAGCATACAAAAGCTGAAGAAGGAGTTAGAACGGGAACATAAAGGTGATGAGGAAAAGATGCAGAAAGTAGGGGCAGATTTAGTGGCATTTTGGGAGGAGGAAGCAGAGAACAGACAGAAAGGAGCAGAGAAGCGACGATTAGAGAAAGCGAGGAAAAAGAAAGCTGTAGGTAAGGCAGAAGAAGATGTGATAATTCAGCACAGAGAGCCAGAACAGCCTCAACAATCACCGCCGGCTGGATCGTCGGTGACAAAGAGACCTTTATCTCCTCTACCAGAGGATGACGATGTACCGCCACCACAGTATGATTTGGCAGTAAAACCTAAGGTAAAAAGAGAAAAACCAGAAAAACCACAAACACGCAGTCAAGCGAAAGTGCCTACAGCCCCTCCCATGGTGGAACATAGTGATCAGGGAGGTGCCTATCCTATGATAGAAGTACCAAATCCTCGTGCAGGAACAGCAGGACAGCTACCAACCATGCTCGTTTATCGGACATGGAATGCTGATGATATCAAAGCAGCAGTCGACATGATACCATCGCCACATGTCGATATTGAGGGATTTATGCAGGATATAGAAAACATTAGAACATCTTACCACCTTAATGGACCTGAAGTCCAACAGGTGTGGATGAAAGCATGTGGCCCTAAATGGAGTCAGGTACGCGGAGACTGGAATCCTGCAGATCAACAAGGCGTACCACTGACACATGATGATCTAGTCTTGAAAACAAGAAGGGAAGCTATGATTACACGTGCAAAAGGAGTGTTAGGACCAAAGATAAATTATACTGAAATTACCAGGACAACTCAGAAAGAAGGAGAGCCATGGACAGAGTTTAGGTGCAGATTTGAGAATGTGTTTAGGGTCCATAGTGGCATATTGCCAGAAACACCTGTGTATGAACAACAATTGAAAAACGCTCTGATCCAACATTCCAATAAGGATATAAAAGCTTGGATACAGAAACATTGGATTGGATTGCCTACAGGCACATTGGAAGACACACATACACACTGCTGTCATGCAGAAGAAGTCTTAAAACAGAAAAAGACAAGAAACAGCGACAAAGGAGTGTATGTAGCACATGGAGATGATGAAATATATTACCAGCAGCGCAACTTAAGACAGCAGAAGCAGTGCAAACGCCCCAAAAAGCCATGGCAAAATAGACAAGGTGGACAGCCACAACGTCAAGGACCATGGCAACCACAACAGCAGGGAGGGCCACCACGTGGTCCCCTGATTTGTTGGAACTGTGGAAGAGAGGGACATATGTATAGAAATTGTCCAAATCCACCTACTGAGGGAGCAGCAGGGAGAATTCCACAACGGAATAATCCTCCGCAGCCACAGTATCCACAATGACTAGAATCCATAATCCATGATTCCATATCAGATAGGCAGTCTGAATCTGTATGTATGGATCTGTGTGCCTTGCTGGGAAATCCGGTACCAAAACCAGAAGTGACTTTGTTGGTAAATGGACGACCAGTGACATTCCTTTGTGATACAGGAGCATGTAGAACCACATGTAATGACAACATACCTGTCCATCAATTAAGCAACGAACTCTTTAGGGTTCGCTCTGCAAATGGACAAACATCAGACGTCCCTATCACCAAACCCATAACGTTGACAGATCCATTTGGCCTGACGTGTACTATGTCAGTGTTGAGCATGCCACAATGTCCAGTTAACCTCCTAGGACGAGACGGATTGACTGCATTGGGCTTGTCCATAATTGTGGAACAAGGGAAATTAGTTGTTGAACGCACAGGAGGCGTTAACATGGTAAGAGAAGAAAGCGCTGACCCTACATTCCACTATTACTATACATTTGACATCTCAGAAGAAGATGCTGCAGGATGGGGTAAAGATGTCGTCTTGCAAGCGACAGCCCTACTAAAAAATCCTGAACAACAGATGTCACCACCTGACCTGCATGTCACAATGTGGCATAAAGATCCTCCAGGTCCGGATGGTGACTATGAAACTAAATTGAAAAATGTTTCACCTGTGAAACTGACAATGACCGATTTGATTCATGATGGCAACTCAATAGCCGTCATAACAGTAACAGGCGCCACTGAAGATGTATCAAAATTGAAATTCACAGGTATGCCATTACATATGTCACTTTGTAAGCCATATTTGACAGAATGGCAAGAATTGGGACTGACAGTCATAACAGCTTTGTCAGCCTCTGATTGGAGTAGAGTTGGCCCACGAACGGAGTTCAGTCCATCAACCAAGTTGTATAAAGTGCCAGTTAATGTCTCATTGGTGCTGACAGCTGGAACACACATTGATGCGTCCACTTCACAATCCTGAGTGTTTCAGTTGAGTCCTGAAGAGGATGCTCTTCTCTCTTCAGTACCGTCAGGATTGTGGACAACAGGTCCTTCAGACGTAGGACTGATTAAAAATGCACAACCTGTAGTTATAAGGCCAAAAACAGAATACAGACCATGTGTAAGACAGTATCCATTGAAACCTGATGCAATTGACGGAATCAGGCCAGTAATAGAGGATTTATTAACAGCAGGAGTAATAGTGCCATGTCCAGATTCACCATGTAACACACCCATATTTCCTGTGAAAAAGGCTCCGCCCTCAGTGGGGTGGAGAATGATTCAAGATCTGCAGGCAGTAAATGCTGCTGTGATTAAAAGAGCACCATGTGTCCCAGATCCACATACCTTGTTAAATTCGCTGAGACCAAATTCTAATAGTTTCTCAGTAATTGACATAAGTAATGCATTTTTCTCTGTGCCAGTGCATCCAGATAGTCAATTCTGGTTTGCTTTTACCTTTAAAGGACAACGATATACATTCACCAGATTACCGCAGGGTTACGCAGAGAGCCCAACTATTTATTCTCAAGTCATGTCAGCATGTTTAGCCAATTTCGTTCCACCGGCAGATAGCCAACTGTTAGTGTACCAGCAGGGCAACTTAAGACAGCAGAAGCAGTGCAAACGCCCCAAAAAGCCATGGCAAAATAGACAAGGTGGTAGTGTTTTGGTTCAAGTGTATGGCTCAAAATTGAGGCCAGTTGCCTACTACTCATCTAAATTGGATGCAGTAGCAAGTGCTTTACCACCATGCGTACAGGCTGTTGTTGCGGCCTCTATGGCTGTTCAAAGTAGCAGTAATGTTGTTCTATTCCATCAGTTGACATTGAAAGTTCCACATGCAGTCTCTGCACTTTTGTTGCAGACAAACATGAGCCTTTTGTCCCCAGCAAGACATCTTTCGTGCATGTCCTTGCTATTATCACAGCCACACCTTACGATAGAGCGATGTACAACATTGAATCCCTCCACATTGATACCTTTACCTGAGGATGGTGAGCCGCACAATTGTCTTGATGTAGCAACAGTTTGTACAAAAGCACGCCCAGACCTCCGGGACACACCCATCCCAAACAGTACAATCGTGTATGTGGATGGTTCTTCCACCAAAAATGCTTATGGACAAACGCAATCTGGATATGCTGTCGTCACAAATTCAGAAGTATTAGATTCTGCTTCATTGCCATCGTCATTTTCAGCACAAGCAGCTGAATTAGTTGCTTTAACTGCAGCTTGCTATCTGTTTGAAGGTACGGCTGTAACAATTTATACAGACAGCCAGTACGCTTTTAGCACAGTGCATGTGTTTGCAAAACTGTGGGAGGAGCGTGGAATGGTGACGTCGTCTGGAAAGCCAGTGACTCATGCCACTCTCCTAACTGCCCTACTGCAAGCTGTGAAGTTGCCTCAACAAATTGCTATATGCAAATGTGCGGCTCACACCAATGGCTCTGACAGTGTTTCAAAAGGAAATGATTTTGCTGACAGAGCAGCAAAAGAGGCAGCAGCAGCTCCTTCTATTTTTGTTGTACAGGAAACTACCCCAGAGTTGCATTTAGGTCATACACTGCTTGCTGACATGCAACAGCAGGCAACTGACAGAGAGAAACAAATGTGGATAGCTAAAGGAGCTACGTATGCGAATGGCTTGTGCGTATGACCACAAAAGAAACCCATATTGCCAAAAAATATGTTTAAATGGGCAGCTATTATGAGCCATGGCGTGACGCATTTCTCATCAGGGGGTATGATATCGCAATTGCAATCTATTTTTTGTCTTTATGGGTTCGAAGCATATGCAAAACAGCATTGTAGAGCATGCATGATATGTGCAAAACACAACTCACAAGGCAATTTGAGACCCCAAAGAGGTAAATTTCCAACACCACAATATCCCTTTCAAGTGATTCATATGGATTATATACAGCTGAGTAAACATGAAGGGAAGGAATTTTGTTTAGTCATAATTGATGCCTTCTCAAAATGGGTAGAATTGTTCCCTACAAAACATGCAGATTCACTTACAGTGGCTAAAGCATTATGCAAAGACATCATCCCACGATTTGGAATACCAGAAACAGTCTATTCAGATAATGGAGCGCATTTTGTTAATGCAATAGTGCAATACGTAGGAGAAGCACTACAGGTTAATCTCAAAAATCATTGTTCTTATCATCCACAAAGTGCCGGATTAGTGGAAAGGATGAATGGAACAGTAAAAAACAGACTTAGAAAGACAATGGAGGAAACAGGCAGACCATGGACACATTGTGTAGATTTGGTAAAAATGTATATAAACATAACTAGTACCATGGGGTTGACACCGTATGAAACATTGTTTGGCAGAAAATATCGATTGCCATATTATGGACAAATTTGGGATGTACCTGAGGAAGCCAATTTGGCGGATTACATGAGAAAAATGTTAGAAGGACAACGAGGGAGAGTTCCAAACACTGATGATCCCATTTCTCCACAGGAGGACCCTAAAGTGGTACCTGGAGACTGGGTGTTGATAAGAAGCATCAAGAGAAAACACTGGCATTCACCTAAATGGGAAGGGCCCTATCAAGTACTACTCACAACACCCACAGCTTTGAAAATTGGGGAAAGAAGTACATGGATTCATTTAACTCACTGTAAGAAAGTCATTTCTGCAGACACAGACAAACAGTAAGAACAGTAGGACAAGACTAGTAATAGTGTGTGAGCTTGGTGTTGAGATCCAGGTTAGACACGAAAGCTAGCAGAAGACATTAAGAAGCCACTGTTCTGAACATAGGTGTGCTGTAGTGTGCAGATATGGCGAAAGAAAAAATAAAAAGAACGGGGGTTTCTGGACCCCACGGACAGTCCTTGTTATGCTACTTTTCTTTTTTGAATTGGGAGTATTATTAAAAGCCATGAGCACGGGACATGATAATAAGGATCACATCCGCAGATTGCAGAGACCAAAAAGAAGTAACAAAGACCCCAGTCCGATAATTAATGCCACAGTACATAGCTGTGATGGGAATAATGCATACCGATTTGGTGTACAGGCCTGCATTCCTAGAAATACTTCTGTGATCATCTCTGTACCATATAGTGCTCTTACCCATGGAATGCCGGATGGTGACAGAGGGACTAATTACGGAAATAGTTTCTCATGGTATATGACCAACGATCAACAAGATAGGAGATGGGAAACGTTGGTAGCCGATGAATGGAGTAGATGGACACCAAGATGGGCACAAACCGAGTGGGCTAAGTACCAGAGTCAAAGTCTCAAAATGTATCAAACAGATGATAAGCTGTCTATAGTGGTGAATACCACAGAAAAAGGAACCATATTCCCACCTGATATAGAGGGAGACTGTTGGTTGTTCCTCCTTTGGGTATACAAACAAGGAAAAGATCCGTATTTCCATTTCTTCCTCTGTGAAACAGATAGAGTACAGCAACCAATATTGACCGAATTAAGTACGTCAAAGGGGGTGTCCATACAAGCAAAGGGGGTGTCCATACAAGCAAAGGGGGTGTCTGTACAAGGCACAAAAGACATGAAGGCAGATGACTGGTTCCTAGTAACTACTGGAATTAGTGGACAAAATAACAATTGGCTTTTAATGGCAGAACAAGCAGGACTAGCAGCAAAGAAGGACTGTGTTGTATGTATGGGACCCAGACCTATATTACAGGTAATACCGGCAGCATTACCCAAAGACTGTCTACTGACTGCTATGACACAGACATACATTGCGGCAAACAACAAATGTTCTAAGTGGGACAAGATCTATCCAGTGACCAAATTGACTAAGATTAAACCTTTATTCTCAAGCAAAGTTGGGCATGCTAACCATACATGTGTACACTTGACAGGGACAAGTAAGACTTTGGGTAGCTTAAACCACACCGCCTGGTGTAAGAATGTGGTCCATAGTACTCCCACATTCAAACCTGTCGGGAGGAGTGACGTATGGTGGTGGTGTGGGGATAACAGAATCTTTGACAGACTGCCACGAAATGTGTCAGGTTATTGTGCATTAATATCATTATTGTTACCAGTTGAAGCCATACCCATGACCCCTGAAGACGTTACGACATATGCAGCCTCTCTTATTCCTGAAGATTGGCAGAAAGGCGTAGCCAGACATAGAGTGAAAAGAGATTGGAAAGGAGTGGGAAATCCAACATATATTGACGCAATAGGAGTCCCCAGGGGAGTGCCTGACGAGTATAAACTGGTTAATCAAATAGCAGCTGGATTCGAATCTTCCATCTGTTGGTGGTGCTCAATTAATAAAAACGTGGACAGAATAAACTACATCCACTACAATGTACAGAAATTAGGAAATTGGACTGAGGAAGGATTTAAGGCTGTCCATTCACAGTTAGAAGCCACGTCCCTTATGGCCTTCCAGAATCGCATTGCTCTGGATATGTTGTTGGCAGAGAAAGGAGGTGTTTGTGCCATGTTCGGAGAACAATGCTGCACATTCATTCCCAACAACACAGCTGCAGACGGCAGTCTCACTCAAGCCATTGACGGGCTGAGGACGTTGAACAGGAAGATGAAAGAGCACAGTGGAGTAAACACCGAAGGCTGGGATTGGTGGCTGGAAGGGATGGGAAAATGGAGGTCTTTGATTTCTTCACTATTAGTGTCTATAGCAGTATTTGCTGCAATTCTAACATTGTGTGGATGTTGTTGTATTCCATGTCTCCGAGGCCTTGTAAATAGAATGATAACCACAGCAATAAGTCCAGGACCAGGAGGGGGTCCAGCATCATATCCACTTCTGGGGACAGATGACGACAAGGAGGACGATGGCTCTCCTGACCTGTACCCAGACCAATGGAAGTATGATGACCCAGACACCGATGATGGTGACAATGATGACATCACCTCTGGGGTGTGAGCCTAGAGAAAACATACCATGATGAACCTCTTAGTGAAAATCTCAAAAAGAAGTGCTAAGCTGAGTGATGCCTACTGTATGTTTTAACAGGCGATAAACAGGAGGGGAATGTTAAAGATTTTGTATATATGTTATCACTGTTAAACGTTTGTACATTTGTCTTCTTTCTCATGAGAACGGAGATGTGCTGTTTTGCACCTGTCTTAATGCAATCCTGAGAATTCAATTTTGTTTTGACGTTTGTGATGTGGTGTTTAGTGTGAAGGAGTGTGGAAGACAGGACACTTCAGGCAGATGCAGAACAGCTGATACCTGCAACAGACGAACGAGATGTGCTGACCTGAAGTGTTCTTCCTTACAGCTGCACTTATTGACGTATGCGTTTATGTTATGGGAAGAAACTTGTCTTGCGTCATTACCCCCACCCTTAGGACAAGTTTCTTGTTTATGTGATGAGGGCGTCTCTTAATAAAAAGAGCGGAAAAGCAGGCCAGACTTTAGTGTAGCCTTGGTGTACAGCCTGGCCGCACTCCGCGCGTAATATTTGACTTTCTGTCTCACTGGTGTTTCTTGACTCTGTTTGTCTTGTTAAAGGTTTTAAAAATGTTTGGAGGAGAAAATACCCAACAGCTGTGGTCTTATACACCTCTCTGCAGCTTCTCTCCCCCTGCCATCCCCTCATTACCCCATCCCCGTAGAGACGGTGCCTGCTCCCAGACCACCAATAACCAGCAAAAATCTATTTAAGCATAAAAATTCAAAAAGAAAAAATAATATAGCACCTTCAATTGCACCACAGCCTAAAACAGTTAAATGTGGTCTATTAAACATTAGGTCTCTCTCTTCTAAGTCCCTGTTGGTAAATGATATAACAATTGATCAACGTATTGATTTATTCTGCCTAACAGAAACCTCGTTACAGCAGGATGAATATGTTAGTTTAAATGAGTCAACACCCCCGAGTCACACTAACTGTCAGAATGCTCGTAGCACGGGCCGGGGCGGAGGATTAGCAGCAATCTTCCATTCCAGCTTATTAATTAATCAAAAACCTAGACAGAGCTTTAATTCATTTGAAAGCTTGTCTCTTAGTCTTGTCCATCCAAATTGGAAGTCCCAAAAACCAGTTTTATTTGTTATTATCTATCGTCCGCCTGGTCGTTACTGTGAGTTTCTCTGTGAATTTTCAGACCTTTTGTCTGACTTAGTGCTTAGCTCAGATAAGATAATTATAGTGGGCGATTTTAACATCCACACAGATGCTGAGAATGACAGCCTCAACACTGCATTTAATCTATTATTAGACTCTATTGGCTTTGCTCAAAAAGTAAATGAGTCCACCCACCACTTTAATCATATCTTAGATCTTGTTCTGACTTATGGTATGGAAATAGAAGACTTAACAGTATTCCCTGAAAACTCCCTTCTGTCTGATCATTTTTTAATAACATTTACATTTACCCTGATGGACTACCCTGCAGTGGGGAATAAGTTTCATTACACTAGAAGTCTTTCAGAAAGCGCTGTAACTAGGTTTAAGGATATGATTCCTTCTTTATGTTCGCTAATGTCATATACCAACACAGAGCAGAGTAGCTACCTAAACTCTGTAAGGGAGTTAGAGTATCTCGTCAGTAGTTTTACATCCTCATTGAAGACAACTTTGGATGCTGTAGCTCCTCTGAAAAAGAGAGCTTTAAATCAGAAGTGTCTGACTCCGTGGTATAACTCACAAACTCGTAGCTTAAAGCAGATAACCCGTAAGTTGGAGAGGAAATGGCGTCTCACTAATTTAGAAGATCTTCACTTAGCCTGGAAAAAGAGTTTGTTGCTCTATAAAAAAGCCCTCCGTAAAGCTAGGACATCTTTTTACTCATCACTAATTGAAGAAAATAAGAACAACCCCAGGTTTCTTTTCAGCACTGTAGCCAGGCTGACAAAGAGTCAGAGCTCTATTGAGCTGAGTATTCCATTATCTTTAACTAGTAATGACTTCATGACTTTCTTTGCTAACAAAATTTTGACTATTAGAGAAAAAATTACTCATAACCATCCCAAAGATGTATCGTTATCTTTGGCTGCTCTCAGTGATGCCGGTATTTGGTTAGACTCTTTCTCTCCGATTGTTCTGTCTGAGTTATTTTCATTAGTTACTTCATCCAAACCATCAACATGTTTATTAGACCCCATTCCTGCCAGGCTGCTCAAGGAAGCCCTACCATTATTTAATGCTTCAATCTTAAATATGATCAATCTATCTTTGTTAGTTGGCTATGTACCACAGGCTTTTAAAGGTGGCAGTAATTAAACCATTACTTAAAAAGCCATCACTTGACCCAGCTATCTTAGCTAATTATAGGCCAATCTCCAACCTTCCGTTTCTCTCAAAGATTCTTGAAAGGGTAGTTGTAAAACAGCTAACTGATCATCTGCAGAGGAATGGTCTATTTGAAGAGTTTCAGTCAGGTTTTAGAATTCATCATAGTACAGAACAGCATTAGTGAAGGTTACAAATGATCTTCTTATGGCCTCGGACAGTGGACTCATCTCTGTGCTTGTTCTGTTGGACCTCAGTGCTGCTTTTGATACTGTTGACCATAAAATTTTATTACAGAGATTAGAGCATGTCATAGGTATTAAAGGCACTGCGCTGCGGTGGTTTGAATCATATTTGTCTAATAGATTACAGTTTGTTCATGTAAATGGGGAATCTTCTTCACAGACTAAAGTTAATTATGGAGTTCCACAAGGTTCTGTGCTAGGACCAATTTTATTCACTTTATACATGCTTCCCTTAGGCAGTATTATTAGACGGTATTGCTTAAGTTTTCATTGTTACGCAGATGATACCCAGCTTTATCTATCCATGAAGC
Organism: Thalassophryne amazonica; assembly: GCF_902500255.1. NCBI lineage: Eukaryota > Metazoa > Chordata > Actinopteri > Batrachoidiformes > Batrachoididae > Thalassophryne > Thalassophryne amazonica. The sequence continues at coordinate 81,570,233 of NC_047104.1, forward strand.
CAGAGGACACACACCAATTAGCTAAACTGCAGGATTGTCTTACAGACATAAAGACATGGATGACCTCTAATTTCCTGCTTTTAAACTCAGATAAAACTGAAGTTATTGTACTTGGCCCCACAAATCTTAGAAACATGGTGTCTAACCAGATCCTTACTCTGGATGGCATTACCCTGACCTCTAGTAATACTGTGAGAAATCTTGGAGTCATTTTTGATCAGGATATGTCATTCAAGGCGCATATTAAACAAATATGTAGGACTGCCTTTTTGCATTTACGCAATACCTCTAAAATCAGAAAGGTCTTGTCTCAGAGTGATGCTGAAAAACTAATTCATGCATTTATTTCCTCTAGGCTGGACTATTGTAATTCATTATTATCAGGTTGTCCTAAAAGTTCCCTAAAAAGCCTTCAGTTAATTCAAAATGCTGCAGCTAGAGTACTGACGGGGACTAGCAGGAGAGAGCATATCTCACCCGTGTTGGCCTCTCTTCATTGGCTTCCTGTTAATTCTAGAATAGAATTTAAAATTCTTCTTCTTACTTATAAGGTTTTGAATAATCAGGTCCCATCTTATCTTAGGGACCTCGTAGTACCATATTACCCCATTAGAGCGCTTCGCTCTCAGACTGCAGGCTTACTCGTAGTTCCTAGGGTTTGTAAGAGTAGAATGGGAGGCAGAGCCTTCAGCTTTCAGGCTCCTCTCCTGTGGAACCAGCTCCCAATTCAGATCAGGGAGACAGATACCCTCTCTACTTTTAAGATTAGGCTTAAAACTTTCCTTTTTGCTAAGGCTTATAGTTAGGGCTGGATCAGGTGACCCTGGACCATCCCTTGGTTATGCTGCTTTAGACGTAGACTGTGGGGGGGTTCCCATGATGCACTGTTTCTTTCTCTTTTTGCTTTGTATGCATCACTCTGCATTTAATCATTAGTGATCGATCTCTGCCCCCCTCTACAGCATGTCTTTTTCCTGGTTCTCTCCCTCAGCCCCAACCAGTCTCAGCAGAAGACTGCCCCTCCCTGAGCCTGGTTCTGCTGGAGGTTTCTTCCTGTGAAAGGGGAGTTTTTCCTTCCCACTGTAGCCAAGTGCTTGCTCACAGGGGGTCATTTTGACCGTTGGGGTTTTTCATAATTATTGTGTGGCCTTGCCTTACAATATAGAGCGCCTTGGGGCAACTGTCTGTTGTGATCTGGCGCTATATAAAAAAAAAGTTGATTGATTGATTTTTCCATGTGAAGTTATGCTGTGTATATATTGCGCAACGGGAGGGGCTGTCCCCATAAGTGGTCAAATCCCGCAATATCACATAGGGTTCAAATGAGACTGCACTGCCCTATTACACTACGCATAAAGTAGTAAAAATCTGGGTTACACACCAACACCGCACACTACAATTTATGAATGCATTTCATTAAACTGTGTATAAGCAATATTAAGAGCATAAATGTACAGATATTAGAGGCCTAATAGATAAGAAAAGTGCAGCATGGTGGCTTAGTGGTTAGCGCTGTTGTCTCGAAACAAGATGGTCATGGGATCGCTTCCCACCTGGGGCCTTTGTGTGTGAAGTTTGCATGTTCTCCCATGTTTGTATGGGTTCCCTTTGGATGCTCCGGCTTCCTCCCACTTCCAAGACATGCAAAGGGAAACTAAAATGACTGTAGGTCTACAAGGGTTTTGAACCAAGGAGCCTCTGGTCTGAAGCTCAATGCTAGACCATCACCTCCCCATGGTAAGTGGTGGTAGGTTTTTATTCACTGAAGCCGTTAGCCATGTCTGAGCAGGATACTTGTAAACTGTGTCCCTGTATGAGTAACTCATTCCTTACCTTTCTATATGTGAGAGGAACTTTGTTTCAAAGATGCCTCTGGTCTTTAGCGTTTCAGAAATCTGACCTCTGAATAAGAAACCTCTCTTGGTCATATCAATCAGGATGTTCCGTACAATTTCACCAAGATACATGCCACTGCACATTTTCTCGTATCTGTAACAAACAAGTTCAAAGACAGATACACACGTAAACAACCACACACACTGAAAATATTACAGATATATAAGGATTACAGTACAAGCAAGAGATTAGTGCACTTGTTTCCAGAGCAGATGGTTTCTGGTTCAAGACCACCCCTGTCCGTTCTCCATGTAATGTGGAGTTGCATCAGGAAGGGCATCTGGCATAAAACCTGCACCAAATCAACATGCAGAGTTACATTAGATCTGATGTGGTGAACCTAACTGAAAAAGGGAGAAGCTGACAGAACTTCTTGTTCTTGTAATGTACAAGCAACATTGGCCTCCTGTAGCCACCAAGAACCAGTGACTAGTGCTACAGACGCACCACTAGATGGCAGCATTTTATCACCATGCAATCAGTCAGTCAAGACCTGGATATCTTTATTTCATAATTTTATGTTATGGTCACATGGGTACTGTTAAAAAAAACTTTTTTTGGTTGAAACTTTTTTTGGCATGGGACAGATTGAGCGGCGAAGCGGAACAATGTGAGCACCAAAGGCCCAAAGTCCTCTAGGGGGCTCCGGGGACACGCCCCCTCAGAAAAACATTTTATACAGGATGCCCCTGGGTGGTCTTGAACCAGGAACCTTCCATTTTAGAAGTAACTGCACTGATCACCACACCACCCGCATGTTAGACATGGCCCAAAATTAGAGATTCACGTGTCTTCATCTATATCTTTCAGAATTTCAAAATTTTAGAGTTGAATATTTAGTAGTTTTTTTTTAAGGAGTTACTGACAAAAATTTTGCAGCCCACTTACTGACTCCCTCCATTCATGCTATGCATACCCTGCTAATTACAGACAGGTGTTTCTGACTTGAAGAGAGAGAGAGAGAGAGAGAGAGAACCTTTGTTTTCCTGGATTGAGGGAGAGGTCATCCACAACACAGTCATACTCTGTCCTCATATCGTCAAGACACCCGTTGTCTCCAAACGCTCCCCACTCCATGTTGACACACATCCGTCCCTCATCGCAGTCGATCACCTCAATGTTCCTCATCTCCTCCATGTAACACGCATTGCTGCCGGTACCTAAAAACAGACACACTGAAGACTTACAGCGAAAACAGGAGTGAAAACAGAAGCAGGAAATGTGATGTTAGCTTACCGGCGATTAGTCCAACCTCACAGGTGGGTTCTTCATAGGCACAGGTCATCATGGTTCCAACAGTATCATTCACAATGGCAACTACATCCAAGTCAAACTCCTAAAGATGAAATCAAATAGACAGAAATAGAATAAAATTATGTTTCCACAAATTCATACATAAGCAGACTAACGTGCTTCCAGTTTTCATGTAATACCTCTCTCCTCTTTATAGCCTCCCTCAGCAAGCCCACAACATCTTCTCCTTCACAGTCCGTTGCCTTGAAGCCTTTAGTCCATGTCAGTAGGATACCCTGCACACACGGTTTCAGTTTTACTTGCACAGCACGAATAGCAAATAAAACTGTTGTAAGATGACATCATTTAGAGAGCAGGACAACGTGCACTCACAGCATCCAGGTTAGTCTGTTTGCAGGGGAAGGAGAAGGTGAAGCCCAGAGGAAGACAAACATTCTTCATCCCCATGTAGTCCAAGAAGTCACTGATACAGTGCACAATATGGTCAAATAGCTGGGGTGGAGACAAAAATGGTAAAGCTATCAGGAACTAAATCATACCCTTTGCTCTTTTTTGTTTCACTTGATAAATAAATCATACTTGTGACTACATTTGATGCATCCTGTTGCAAAATTATTACATTCTATAATATGCATTTAGCAGGAACTTTATAAATAAAGCATGTGAACTTGTGTTGATTTTTAAAAGCTCACAACTTTCATTTTGGAAAGTGCTATATGACACAGTGTGAAGTGACTCTGTGAGCAGTTCAAACTGTTTTTTTTTTTGTATTTGGTCTGCAGTGTTGTATAAAGTACCGGAAAATCACACTTAAGTAAAAGTACAGATACCCATTAAAAAAAAATGACTTTGGTAGAAGTTCAAGTCACTGATTGAAATTCTACTCAAGTAAAAGTCTTAAAGTATCTAGTATTTATTGTACTTAAGTATGACAAGTAATGTACAACTAAATGTACTCATGTATAGAAAGTAAAAGTACAAGTAAATGTTAATAATCAAAAACAGACTGACTTTTTAAATAAAAGTTTATCTAGGCTTGTAAATGACTGGTAGTATTAGTCAAAATACTGAAAATTGTGCACATCACACAAAAACACTTCAGAAACAAGGTTTCAAAACCTAAATGAGATATAGGCTACTCACTAGGTGTTCACAGGAAACAGTTATTTATTTCTATATGTATTTCTTTATTTTCATTGTTACATGGTTTTATCTTTTCTGTTGTGTTTTGTTTCATTAAGTTCTTTTTGTCTCTTTCTCTAAAATTGTATTATTATTGACTATTACTGTCTATTATGTAGACTATTATTGTTATTGCTATAATATATCAACAAAAATAAATTTAAAAAATGACAATTTGACTCTTACGACAACGAACGCTGAGCCATTAATTATACAGAAAAATCAACACAAACGTGCTGATGCTAACTTTAACATTGAAAACGCCATAGACGTGCTAACACATCGGTCCCATTTTTAAGTTATCAAATACATCTATCAACTGTTTCAGAAGACCATAACAGGTTGGTTTAACATAAAAATATTAAATATTACTCAGACATATGCTCTTCTGGGTTTTAGCGGGAAAAAAATCAGGATAAAGTGAAATAAAATCCACAAATCGTTGATCGAAGCACTGCTTCGACCTGCGAATCACTGCTTCGATTAGTTCAAGGTTCAAAGCAAAGCCGCGCTGCAGAAAAGTTGATTACAGACCCGCTGCAGGTCTGTAATCAATGCAGAGAAATAATCATTTTCCTGACAAACACCCCCCAAGTGCACAACTGCAAAAAATCCTACCGGACATGCCTCATGACAAATCAGCCTGACTTCGTTGCAGTCACTAGTAATCAGTGGTGTCTCTGGCTGAAAACACGACTTCTTTCGTGTGTGTGTGTGTGTGTTTTTTTTTTTTTTGTAACGAGTAACGGCATGGCGCAAAGAAAATGTATCGGAGTAGAAGTATGCAATTAAGGTCGGAAATGTAGTGAAGTAAAAGTGAAAGTAAGCTGAATTAAAAAAACTCAAGTAAAGTACAAAGTCTCCCAAAACGTACTTAAGTACAGTAGTGAAGTATTTTTACTTCATTACTATACAACACTGTTGGTCTGGAGGCGGTGCCCATCTATGTAATGGAATGAGCTCCGCCTTCTTTGTTGTGTCTTCTGTTCATGAGCGCAACTCTCTTCATCAGGACAGAATTCCCATTTACAGGAAATTCTGTCATGTGCAGCGTCATGTGCATGATGAGTCATTGTACAGTGAAGGGGTGCTGAGACAAAAAGTGTTTCCCAGTGTAACAGCAGCTATTTAATGATTCAGTTTAATTCAGTGTATTTTATTTATATAGCACCAAATCACAATAAAGCTGCCTCAAGGTGCTTCACACGAGTAAGGACTAACCTTACCAAAATTCTGTGACTGAGCATTTATTAGTGACTGTTATAAAGCAGAATTAGGCTTGACACAGCTCAGTTTAGACTTCTGTAATATATGACCTACACCTCACATGTCTAACAACAGCCAAGAATGGTGTCAGATTTTGGTCAGTCAGTCACTTTTTATAATGGAAAAAAATGCAGCTGTTGCTAGGGCCACCAACCCATCAATCATATCCTCTGGTACCTTTCTGTTGAATTATAGAGAAGAACTTTAAATTTTAAAGCCTTTGAACCAATGAGGTATTAAAAAAGCAATGAATCTAAGCTTTACTTTGGAGAATATCTGGTGATTTCTAAAATTTATTTTGGTATTGTGGGAGTCATAAAATGACATGCTTGGGCTCACTTTGTTCTGAAGAAGATAGGCTTTCTCAAGTTTTTTTCCTAAGGGCCCGGTCACACGGCGATCGCTGAACGAAGTCACAAAGTCATAAATTGTCGAGAAAAAGTGGACGAATGAGCCGGCACTTCTCCCATCAGCGAAAAGCCTGCGAGTCTAGAGCGCATAAAAGAACGAAACGGCAACCTTGATGCTTTAAACAAAATCAAAATGAAACGTTCAAGATGACGTGACTTGACAGCGGGTATCAGAATGAGCGCCCGCCTGCGCTCGTCACAGCACCTGCAGCTGTGAGAACTGGTTGTCTTGACAACAAGTTTGTCTTCAAACCTACGACGGTTAAACGCCGTCTCCGAAAGTCAACGTAAGTCCAGATTTCTTGTTTTGTTTTGGCTTTGGAGTCCTTCGTTAGTGCCTTGCGACCATGGCTTAAGGCAAGGCACATTAAAGACTAACTGGTTAAGCAAAATAAGCAAAGAAGTGAATGTGGGTACTACACTCACTGCACAGTTTGATAATGTAATTTTAACAATGAACGTTTTATCCTGTGAAACTCATGAGGCTGTGTGGAAGTGAAAGTGAGGAGGTCAGTCAGGATTAGCTTCAGTCAGTGCACAGGTGTGTTTTCTAAAACAGAATACTCACTCAGTGCTGTCTGCTGTCCCCAAACAAGTTCTTACCTAACTGCCCTAATCTTTACAGTACCATATCAGATAAAACCTCATGACCTCTGCCTGCATCAGTTCACTCAAAGCACATTAGTGGAACAAAAGTGTGACAGGTCTGTACCTCCTCTCCTGTGCCCTGCATCACTTCTAGAGGAATGGAGTAGATTTTGTTGTGCATCTCCACTGATCTCCTCTTTCCTGAACGAATCTTCACCATTAGAACTCTGAAGTTGGTTCCTCCTAAATCCAGCGCCAGGAAGTCTCCATGTTCTGAAAACACAGATAAATGTCAAATACATTCATATGAAATATGTGTTGCACAATGTTCCAAAAGCATGTGTAAGAATTTGCCAAAAACAGGGTGCGTGCACCTTTTCAAACGATAAATTCATCTGTTATTGGTGGTTGGCTCTCACTGCGGTATTGTATCACTTCCTGTTCCGGAGCACAGCGGTGTTTTGTTGTATCTGTTAGCTGTTTAATCTGCGCAGTTAGATTGATCTAGTTAACTAGATAACGATTTGTTTCACAGTGTAATCTTCACGTACCTTAACTAAAGCACTCCCTCTGCTGAATCACCTCTAAATTATTTACACATTATTCACTTTGTGTGTTTTTAGGAATCCGCTAGCTTAGCGCAGCTACTAGCTCTTAGCCGGTTTAGCATGGCGGCTTCTCCTGTCTCTCCTGCACTTTTCTGCTCTGGGTGTGAAATGTTTAGTTATTCCTCGGCCTCCTTTAGCAGTAATGGTACGTGTAATAAGTGTAGCTTATTCGTAGCTTTGGAGGCCAGGCTGGGCAAATTGGAGACTCGGCTCCGCACCGTGGAAAATTCTACAGCTAGCCAGGCCCCTGTAGTCGGTGCGGACTAAGGTAGATTAGCCGCCGTTAGTTTCCCTCTGGCAGATCCCGAGCAGCCGGGAAAGCAGGCCGACTGGGTGACTGTGAGGAGGAAGCGTAGTCCTAAACAGAAGCCCCGTGTACACCGCCAACCCGTTCACATTTCTAACCATTTTTCCCCACTCGACGACACACCCGCCGAGGATCAAACTCTGGTTATTGGCGACTCTGTTTTGAGAAATGTGAAGTTAGCGACACCAGCAACCATAGTCAATTGTCTTCCGGGGGCCAGAGCAGGCGACATTGAAGGAAATTTGAAACTGCTGGCTAAGGCTAAGCGTAAATTTGGTAAGATTGTAATTCACGTCGGCAGCAATGACACCCCGTTACGCCAATCGGAGGTCACTAAAATTAACATTGAATCGGTGTGTAACTTTGCAAAAACAATGTCAGACTCTGTAGTTTTCTCTGGGCCCCTCCCCAATCGGACCGGGAGTGACATGTTTAGCCGCATGTTCTCCTTGAATTGCTGGCTGTCTGAGTGGTGTCCAAAAAATGAGGTGGGCTTCATAAATAATTGGCAAAGCTTCTGGGGAAAACCTGGTCTTGTTAGGAGAGACGGCATCCATCCCACTTTGGATGGAGCAGCTCTCATTTCTAGAAATCTGGCCAATTTTCTTAAATCCTCCAAACCGTGACTATCCAGGGTTGGGACTAGGAAGCAGAGTTGTAGTCTTACACACCTCTCTGCAGCTTCTCTCCCCCTGCCATCCCCTCATTACCCCATCCCCGTAGAGACGGTGCCTGCTCCCAGACCACCAATAACCAGCAAAAATCTATTTAAGCATAAAAATTCAAAAAGAAAAAATAATATAGCACCTTCAACTGCACCACAGACTAAAACAGTTAAATGTGGTCTATTAAACATTAGGTCTCTCTCTTCTAAGTCCCTGTTAGTAAATGATATAATAATTGATCAACATATTGATTTATTCTGCCTTACAGAAACCTGGTTACAGCAGGATGAATATGTTAGTTTAAATGAGTCAACACCCCCGAGTCACACTAACTGCCAGAATGCTCATAGCACGGGCCGAGGTGGAGGATTAGCAGTAATCTTCCATTCCAGCTTATTAATTAATCAAAAACCCAGACAGAGCTTTAATTCATTTGAAAGCTTGACTCTTAGTCTTGTCCATCCAAATTGGAAGTCCCAAAAACCAGTTTTATTTGTTATTATCTATCGTCCACCTGGTCGTTACTGTGAGTTTCTCTGTGAATTTTCAGACCTTTTGTCTGACTTAGTGCTTAGCTCAGATAAGATAATTATAGTGGGCGATTTTAACATCCACACAGATGCTGAGAATGACAGCCTCAACACTGCATTTAATCTATTATTAGACTCAATTGGCTTTGCTCAAAATGTAAATGAGTCCACCCACCACTTTAATCATATCTTAGATCTTGTTCTGACTTATGGTATGGAAATTGAAGACTTAACAGTATTCCCTGAAAACTCACTTCTGTCTGATCATTTCTTAATAACATTTACTCTGATGGACTACCCAGCAGTGGGGAATAAGTTTCATTACACTAGAAGTCTTTCAGAAAGCGCTGTAACTAGGTTTAAGGATATGATTCCTTCTTTATGTTCTCTAATGCCATATACCAACACAGTGCAGAGTAGCTACCTAAACTCTGTAAGTGAGATAGAGTATCTCGTCAATAGTTTTACATCCTCATTGAAGACAACTTTGGATGCTGTAGCTCCTCTGAAAAACAGAGCTTTAAATCAGAAGTGCCTGACTCTGTGGTATAACTCACAAACTCGCACCTTAAAGCAGATAACCCGTACGTTGGAGAGGAAATGGCGTCTCACTAATTTAGAAGATCTTCACTTAGCCTGGAAAAAGAGTCTGTTGCTCTATAAAAAAGCCCTCCGTAAAGCTAGGACATCTTACTACTCATCACTAATTGAAGAAAATAAGAACAACCCCAGGTTTCTTTTCAGCACTGTAGCCAGGCTGACAAAGAGTCAGAGCTCTATTGAGCCGAGTATTCCTTTAACTTTAACTAGTAATGACTTCATGACTTTCTTTGCTAATAAAATTTTAACTATTAGAGAAAAAATTACTCATAACCATCCCAAAGACGTATCGTTATCTTTGGCTGCTTTCAGTGATGCCGGTATTTGGTTAGACTCTTTCTCTCCGATTGTTCTGTCTGAGTTATTTTCATTAGTTACTTCATCCAAACCATCAACATGTCTATTAGACCCCATTCCTACCAGGCTGCTCAAGGAAGCCCTACTATTATTTAATGTTTCCATCTTAAATATGATCAATCTATCTTTATTAGTTGGCTATGTACCACAGGCTTTTAAAGTGGCAGTAATTAATCCATTACTTAAAAAGCCATCACTTGACCCAGCTATCTTAGCTAATTATAGGCCAATCTCCAACCTTCCTTTTCTCTCAAAAATTCTTGAAAGGGTAGTTGTAAAACAGCTAACTGATCATCTGCAGAGGAATGGTCTATTTGAAGAGTTTCAGTCAGGTTTTAGAATTCATCATAGTACAGAAACAGCATTAGTGAAGGTTACAAATGATCTTCTTATGGCCTCAGACAGTGGACTCATCTCTGTGCTCGTCCTGTTAGACCTCAATGCAGCTTTTGATACTGTTGACCATATAATTTTATTACAGAGATTAGAGCATGCCATAGGTATTAAAGGCACTGCGCTGCAGTGGTTTGAATCATATTTATCTAATAGATTACAATTTGTTCATGTAAATGGGGAATCTTCTTCACAGACTAAGGTTAATTATGGAGTTCCACAAGGTTCTGTGCTAGGACCAATTTTATTCACTTTATACATGCTTCTCTTAGGCAGTATTATTAGACGGCATTGCTTAAATTTTCATTGTTACGCAGATGATACCCAGCTTTATCTATCCATGAAGCCAGAGGACACACACCAATTAGCTAAACTGCAGGATTGTCTTACAGACATAAAGACATGGATGACCTCTAATTTCCTGCTTTTAAACTCAGATAAAACTGAAGTTATTGTACTTGGCCCCACAAATCTTAGAAACATGGTGTCTAACCAGATCCTTACTCTGGATGGCATTACCCTGACCTCTAGTAATACTGTGAGAAATCTTGGAGTCATTTTTGATCAGGATATGTCATTCAATGCGCATATTAAACAAATATGTAGGACTGCTTTTTTGCATTTACGCAATATCTCTAAAATTAGAAAGGTCTTGTCTCAGAGTGATGCTGAAAAACTAATTCATGCATTTATTTCCTCTAGGCTGGACTATTGTAATTCATTATTATCAGGTTGTCCTAAAAGTTCCCTGAAAAGCCTTCAGTTAATTCAAAATGCTGCAGCTAGAGTACTAACGGGGACTAGAAGGAGAGAGAATATCTCACCCATATTGGCCTCTTTTCATTGGCTTCCTGTTAATTCTAGAATAGAATTTAAAATTCTTCTTCTTATAAGATTTTGAATAATCAGGTCCCATCTTATCTTAGGGACCTCATAGTACTATATCACCCCAATAGAGCGCTTCGCTCTCAGACTGCAGGCTTACTTGTAGTTCCTAGGGTTTGTAAGAGTAGAATGGGAGGCTCCCAATTCAGATCAGGGAGACAGACACCCTCTCTACTTTTAAGATTAGGCTTAAAACTTTCCTTTTTGCTAAAGCTTATAGTTAGGGCTGGATCAGGTGACCCTGAACCATCCCTTAGTTATGCTGCTATAGACTTAGACTGCTGGGGGTTCCCATGATGCACTGAGTGTTTCTTTCTCTTTTTGCTCTGTATGCACCACTCTGCATTTAATCATTAGTGATTGATCTCTGCTCCCCTCCACAGCATGTCTTTTTCCTGGTTCTCTCCCTCAGCCCCAACCAGTCCCAGCAAAAGACTGCCCCTCCCTGAGCCTGGTTCTGCTGGAGGTTTCTTCCTGTTAAAAGGGAGTTTTTCCTTCCCACTGTCGCCAAGTGCTTGCTCACAGGGGGTCGTTTTGACCGTTGGGGTTTTTATGGCCTTGCCTTACAATATAAAGCGCCTTGGGGCAACTGTTTGTTGTGATTTGGCGCTATATAAATAAAATTGATTGATTGATTGATTGAAATTCAAGCACTTTCAAGGTCCATTTTCAAGCTTCTTCAGCACCTTACAGCTGTGGTAAATGACATATTTACATATGTGCCAGTGGAAAAATTTTTTGACTGAACATTTGAGTGGATGGTTTGGGGTGGATGAACACAGAGGTGAAGCACCTACTAAAGGTGGAGCACCTGAGGGGAGACAGGGAGTAGGGCCTTGCCTGAGAAATTTTTAAAAATTAGATGTGTTTTAGATGCATTTTGAGGTACTTTCAAGCATAAAGTATTGTTTTACAAGGACACTTTCATACAAACACAATCAGGACATACTATCGTCACCGAAAGCCGTCTGAATCTTCCGAATGGTTTCCACCTGGCTGTTTCTCACAGTTTCCTGAGAATTTGATGCAACAAAGCTCCAAATGGTTCCACCTCGCAATGAAAATCCAATGAGGGGGGTGGACCAGTGCTCACACAAAGCCTGCTCACAGGCGAATCAATCAATCAATGATGCAACCGACAGGCGTGAAAAAAATCACGCATGCGCATGAAGGTTCAAGGTTGGCTCATGCAAGCATACATGATTCAAATCCATATGGTTTTTGAAAAAAATAAAAAGGTCTGATACTTTTTTGACAGACCTCGTAGACATACAGTTGTATGCAAAAGTTTGGGCACCCCTGATAATTTTCATGATTTTCCTTTATAAATCATTGGTTTTCTGGATCAGAAATTTCAGTTAAATATATCATATAGCAGATGAACACACTGATATTTGAAAAGTGAAATGAAGTTTCTAGTATTTACAGAAAGTGTGCAAAAATTATTTAAACAAAATTAGGCAGGTGCATAAATATGGGCACCCTTGTCATTGTATTGATTTTAATACATTTAGCACTAATTATTGGAACACAAAATTGGTTTGGTAAGCTCACTGACCCTTGACCTCCTTACACAAGTGAATCCAATCATGAGAAAGCGTATTTAAGCTGGCCATTTGAAAATGTTTCCCCTCTTTGCATCTCTTCTAATGAGTAGCAACATGGGAGCCTCTAAACAACTCTCAAATGACCTGAAAACAAAGACTGTTCAACATCACGGTTTAGGGGAAGGATACAAAAAGCTGTCTCAGAGATTTCAGCTGTCAGATTCCACTGCGAGGAACATAGTGAGGAAATGAAAGACCGCAGGTACAGTACAGGTTTACCACTTTACTGTTGCATGATTTATCTCCTTGAAATCTTGTATACAGCTTTATCTTGGTGTCATCCATGATAAAGCTTTCATTAGCATCACTGGAATCTTGCCAGGATCTAAAATATTAATGGGGTTCAAACCCTTTCCTTCTTGGATGTAGAGGTTTCAATTTTTCCATTTTTCTCATGTATGTTACAATTACTTGAAATCTGGCACACAGATTCCATGTGATAACTGCCAGTCTCTGCTTAATTTTTATTGGGTTTCTGTCAGAATCCTTTAAGTATTAGGTTTTTAAAACCCTTTTTAGCAACATGGCAGACAGGTCAAATCTAGAACAGCAGTTGATGCTTTGGATTTTTCCACCATTTTCCTTCTGATTTATCAGATGTACCATAAATTAGTGATACTGTTGTTTCTGGTGGTCATATTTTAAACGGTTTCTTAAACTGCTGTCCTACATCAGCTGTCTCCAAATGACTATGATCACAGTAGAAGTTCCAGAAATCAACTGCGAGTGGTTGAGGTCCAAGTCATTCAGTAAGGTGTGATGTTATAAACCAGATGTATTTAGCTGCTGAATAATGACATGTACAGTCACTTCACCTCACTGAATAACTCATGCATGTGCATGTGAGTCACCTGTGCCATCAGGAGTACTTCGGACAAAGGTTGGCAACATTTTGACAGAAGATGAGTTGTGAGTTTTCTTCGACAACCCATTTTGGATCTCCATCCTCATTCTCTTCTTCACCTGCACAAATACAGAATGTGTTAACACAGTTATCAAAACACACAGTCAGGCCGCAGTGTCTAGGTCTCTCTTTCCCCACCTCCAGCAGTTGTTCAGTTGATAGGTCAAACTCTGACAGTATCTGGTGAATTTGTTGTGATTGTTCAGCCAGTCGGTAGGCCACAGCTGTTACCATGGCGGCACCCTTTCCACTGCCACTCTCTGAGAGGAGGAATCGGACATCAGTGTCTGGGACCAAACGACGAACTGTCTTATGAAGACGACGGGCATAGCTTTAAAACATAAAAATAAAAAAAATAAATGTACTGATTTGCAGAGCTGTTAAAGTTACTACATATCATCAACATCAAAGGCCAAAACAGGAATTTATACCTTTGGGAAAAATTCTGGAGTATCTGAATGAGGATAAAGCTCTGCTTGCCTCAGAAGTTACCAAGAAACCCTGTGGGCTCATTTCTATTGGGTCAAGGGTCAACATGGACATGTGTAATCATTTTCAGAAAAGTGTTTAATGGGAGCAAATAGAAATTTGGGAGAGAAGCAATTTAAGTCCATAATCTCCTCTCCATATGAATTTTGTCATGTTTGCCTGTTACCATACTTTACCATGAGGAGGCATTGTTTTCATTCCAGCAAGTCTATCCATGCCTGAACTCAAGCGTTTCACTTTGATTTGGACCAAACTCAATGGAATGATTAAGGGTCAAAGGATGAAGTGATTTGATATTGGGATGGGGGGAGAAATAAGTTAAAAGACAATGCCTAGTGCTTGTGTATAGCTGCTATATATACCTACTGTTTCTCACACTCACGCACACCTTCAACCGCTTATCTAAGATCAAGTCACAGGGGCCTGGAGCCTATGCCAGCAGTCATACGGCATGAGCCGAGGTACACTCTACACAGGATGTCAGTCTGTCGTAGGGCCACACCTAGACAAACTAAAAAAAAAAATTCACACCCGCATGCGCACCTATGTGAAGTTTCCAATTCACCTAACTTTCATGTAATTGGAAGTGTGAGGAATCCGCACACAATCAGCCAGAGAGAACCCACACAAACATGGGGAGAACATGCAAACTCCACACAAAAAGGCCACAGATGGAACTTGATCCTATGACCTTCTCATTGTGAGGCAACAGTGCTAACCACTAACCCACTGTACCCCTACTGTTACTATTAAACATTAATATGAAGTCATACAAGTTCTCAACAAAAGTGAGCATCTTGATGTAGACTATCCCTGACTCACAGCCAAGCCTGGAGGACGGAGAAAGTCACACGATCAAAGCTTCCAGTGTGTGTGTGTGTGTGTGTGTGTAATAAACCCTCAGAAACTCAAAACAGCATCGTGTCAACTACTGGAACACACTTTAATTTTTATTCAGTAAGCCACAAAAGGGTAAATCACAGATGGAGGGTTTTGGAAAGGCACACACCTGTCTACATATAAGGTCCCACAGTTGACAGTGCATGTCAGAGCACAAACCAAGCATGAAGTCAAAACAATTGTCTGTAGACCTCTGAGACAGGATTGTCTCAAGGCACAAATCTAGGGAAGGGCACAGAGACAGCCCACATCCATGTACACAGTGGCAGTAAACCAGCATCCTGTGACACAAACAGCCCATCACCACAATTCGGTTCCAAAATACGACAGACTTTGAAAAAGTTGAGAGTTTCGGGGTGAAGTGTGTTGTCTCCTGTCTGTAAATCAGAGCCATCACTTTCGAACGAAAGCTCAGAACCTTTGTTTTTGGACGGAGCAGGTACGTTTCACTCTGTCAGTCATCGGGATGTTTCTGCTTATTCTAAAATGTACGTCACATGCTGAAAAATGCTGAGAATTGCCGAGTGAGCCGTTTTACAGAAATACTCCTGCTAATGCTCAGAGTGAGAGGAATAAAATACATCAGCGATCACTAATTATTAGCGCATGTGTGTGAAGAGACAATCATGAGCACTCTTATGCTGCCTTGCTAACTGGGATGATAAAAAATGTGCGACATGTCCTTTAAGAAAACAGGCCCCAAAATGTGTCAAAACTCCATTATTCAACATCGCATATGCATTCAAGCATCCTAAAGTCTCTCCTGAGGACTTGCAGATCTTCAGTAAATACATGGAGACTTTTCCCCCCTCGGTTAGCACATTCGGAATTTGGCTGGTACAACCAAGTCCAACAAGTTGCGCAGAACAAAGTTGAGCTTATCGACTAGAGTATCTGCTGAGATACCCTACTTCTGCACCAGCTCAAGCTCCCCTGGCAACTTTGATCCAAAGTCCCTTACAGCACAGGGACTGATGCACCAAGTCAGAGACTTTAGCCACCTTGACACTTGCATGAATTTGATCCCCGTACTGCCGCGCAATTCATCGTGCCAATGCCTCCCACTTTGTTCTGCTTGATGCCACGCTATATAAAATAAAGCTTGTGCCATATTGTTTCATAGCTGATAACGCATTTACTCTCAGAACCTGGCTGATGAAACCATTGTCTTATCGTTCCCAAACTCACAGAGAAATTATCTAAAGCTACAGGTTGTCTGTTGTGGTGGAGAACCCATTTGGAATCTTGTTTAAAAGGTAATTATTTACAAAATATATTGTAACAGATTGATAAAACAGCTGCATTTTCATTCCTTCTTATGAGTTAGATAATATATACTGAACAAAAATATAAACACAACACTTTTGTTTTTCCTCCCATTTTTCATGAGGTGAACTCAAAGATATAAAACATTTTCTATATACACAAAAGATCTACAACCCCTGGCAAAAATTATGGAATCACCGGCCTCGGAGGATGTTGATTCAGTTGTTTAATTTTGTAGAAAAAAAGGCAGATCACAGACATGACACAAAACTAAAGTCATTTCAAATGGCAACTTTCTGGCTTTAAGAAACACTATAAGAAATCATGAAAAAAGTTGTGGCAGTCAGTAACGGTTACTTTTTTAGACCAAGCAGAGGGGAAAAAAATATGGAATCACTCAGGAGGAGTGAGGAAAAAATTATGGAATCATGAAAAACAAAAGAACGCTCCAACACATCACTAGTATTTTGTTGCACCACCTCTGGCTTTTATAACAGCTTGCAGTGTCTGAGGCATGGACTTAATGAGTGACAAACAGTACTCTTCATCAATCTGGCTCCAACTTTCTCTGATTGCTGTTGCCAGATCAGCTTTGCAGGTTGGAGCCTTGTCATGGACCATTTTCTTCAACTTCCACCAAAGATTTTCAATTGGATTAAGATCCGGACTATTAGCAGGCCATGACATTGACCCTATGTGTCTTTTTGCAAGGAATGTTTTCATAGTTTTTGCTCTATGGCAAGATGCATTATCATCTTGAAAAATGATTTCATCATCCCCAAACATCCTTTCAACTGATGGGATAAGAAAAGTGTCCAAAATATCAACGTAAACTTGTGCATTTATTGATGATGTAATGACAGCCATCTCCCCAGTGCCTTACCTGACATACAGCCCCATATCATCAATGACTGTGGAAATTTACATGTTCTCTTCAGGCAGTCATCTTTATAAATCTCATTGGAACGGCACCAAACAAAAGTTCCAGCATCATCACCTTGCCCAATGCAGATTCGCGATTCATCACTGAATATGACTTTCATCCAGTCGTCCACAGTCCACGATTGCTTTTCCTTAGCCCATTGTAACCTTGTTTTTTTCTGTTTAGGTGTTAATGATGGCTTTCATTTAGCTTTTCTATATGTAAATCCCATTTCCTTTAGGCGGTTTCTTACAGTTCGGTCACAGACGTTGACTCCAGTTTCCTCCCATTCGTTCCTCATTTGTTTTGTTGTGCATTTTCGATTTTTGAGACATACTGCTTTAAGGTTTCTGTCTTGACGCTTTGATGTCTTCCTTGGTCTACCAGTATGTTTGCCTTTAACAACCTTCCCATGTTGTTTGTATTTGGTCCAGAGTTTAGACACAGCTGACTGTGAACAACCAACATCTTTTGCCACATTGCGTGATGATTTACCCTTTTAAGAGTTTGATAATCCTCTCCTTTGTTTCAATTGACATCTCTCGTGTTGGAGCCATGATTCATGTCAGTCCACTTGGTGCAACAGCTCTCCAAGGTGTGATCACTCCTTTTTAGATGCAGACTAATGAGCAGATCTGATTTGATGCAGGTGTTAGTTTTGGGGATGAAAACTTACAGGATGATTCCATAATTTTTTCCTCGGAATTGAGTGAGTCCATATTTTTTTCCCTCTGCTTGGTCTAAAAAAGTAACCATTACTGACTGCCACAATTTTTTTTCCTGATTTCTTATAGTGTTTCTTAAAGCCAGAAAGTTGCCATTTGAAATGACTTTAGTTTTGTGTCATGTCTGTGATCTGCTTTTTTCCTACAAAATTAAACAACTGAATGAACATCCTCCGAGGCCCATGATTCCATAATTTTTGCCAGGAGTTGTATTTTTCTCAAATATTGTTCACAAATAAAGTTGTGTTTATTATAGATGTAACATCTCTTCATAATCCAATTTCAGATTCAGATGCCATGCGTGTGATGATGCGCATTGACACGTAGTGTTTTCAAATAGGTTGCATAATGTTCGTGACTAGTTTGTGTGCCGGAAATTTCAAACATACAGCCGTGCACACTTCACCCACAGTTTACTGGCATGCAGCCATGCACACTTCACCCACAGTTTACGACAAGTTTACTCATTGACACGCAAGATTGAGTGCCAGTGCGGGAATCAAATTCATCCAAGTGTCAAGGTGCCTTTTGTCTTCTCTGTGTTCAACGAGCAATAAAGTCCAGGAACAATTAAATCAAATAAAACGAGTGAATGACCTAACAGTGGTAAAAACAGACATCGTTCACTCAAATGTTTAAACCATGTGATAACACAACGTCCAAAGTAAGGTACAAAAAGGTACTTGAAAAGTCAGTAAATTCTGAAATAAAATTTTTTATTATATTTTGGTGTGTGACTGATCAAAGCACACAGCATTTTAAAAGGATAATTTAACTCAAAAAGCTATCCTTCACAAGTAGAAGGTGAGTCAGATAAAATCTGTTGACATTTTAAACTGTCTCTAAAAAGTGAAGCCAAACACCCTCCCCTGCCAGTAATTATAGGTGTATTTAAAAGCCTTGAATCAGAGGGAGTACGTTCAGTTAATGGAACAGACTCACATCAGCTGAGTCACTAGATTTCCTGTTAACAACAGGAAATCTAGTCCACAGGAGTTATAAAAATTCCACAATACAAAAGTTTTATTTGTTAGAGACCTGGCGTTCAAAAGCACCATTCAAATTGTCCCAGGCTCCGTTAACAGTTGCAATCAATAAACCACAGGGTGAAGACTGCACAAATCTACACCTGCTTGGTCTCCTTCAGACCCACTGCAGCCATGACTGACGATCGTGAAAAACGGGACATACGGGCACAATCCCACTGATCTCTATATATTACTGGATAGGTCATTGGCCAATATTTTTGAAGCAAACCAGCCGCCATAGTACCACTCTGATGTCCCGCTGATTCTTTATTCCAGCATATAGGCAAATATAATAATAATAATAAGTGGCTTATTAACTCAACATGTGTAGCCACATGTTATGTTTTGTGTTGGACAAACTATTTTAAGACTTTTTTTTAGGTCTACTTGTGCATAGTTTTGGAGCTTTGGGTGTTATTGCTACAAGCTTTATTACTTATATTAGGCTAAAGCTCAAAGCTGTGTGTAATTTGCAGGGAAAACTAACTGTCCTGTTGATAGTTAAGTGGTGTTTTATTCTTTTAGTGCAACTATTTAAAAAAGCCACTATTTCTATATTATCCATCATGACTTTTGTAATCCATCCACTTTTGTTCATGATGTGTTACCAATACACACATACACATACATACACACACAAACATATACGAGGGATGTCCATAAAGTATAGGTCCTTTTTATTTTTTTCAAAAACTATATGGATTTCATTCAGATTTCAGGCTCTATTGATCCAGGACGTCGTGAGAGAACAGAGAAGTTTCAGAAGAAGTCGGTTTCAGCATTTTATCCGGATATTCCACTGTTAAAGGAGATTTTTTTAATGAAAGACGTGCGGACGGGTCCGCGCATCGGGACGCAGCCGACGCGGTGCGGCAGCACAGGAAAAACACCTCCGTGTTGATAACCATTTGTAAAATCCAGGCGGCTTTTGATGGCTTTCAGTGGAGTGAGTATATGAGAAATTGTTTAACAGCTGGACATGTTCCAACTTGTCCTTAAGGCTTCCAACGGAGGTGTTTTTCCTGTGGCGGAGCGTCGCGGCGGCTGCGAGCCGACGCTGCAATCCGTCCGCACGTCTTTCATTAAAAAAATCTTTAACAGTGGAATATCCAGATAAAATGCTGAAACCGACTTCTTCTGAAACTTCTCTGTTCTCTCACGACGTCCTGGATAAATAGAGCCTGAAATGTAGAGGTTTTCAGCTCGAAACAGGCCGACGACGGCGCCTGGGACCGCTGCACGACGTCTCGCACCGTGGGAAGTCCTTAAAGCGACAGTATCACCTCAAAATCTCTCATCAGCCGTTAAAATTTTCACTGAAAACCAGCTTAATTTTTTTGAACCGTGTCCACTTCGATGTGTCTCACAGGTTTAGAAAAAATTTTGATCAAACAAGGCGCCAGTCTCTCAGCAACTTCTCAGACAAAGGAATTCCGACAAGGGGCTGGACGACTCCTCCCACAAGGAGTGCTCACAGGCGAATGACGTCACCGACAGGCGTGGAAAAAACTCACGCATGCGCACAAGGGTTCAAGCATGTCTGACGTAAAAACATATGAATGAAATCCATATAGTTTTTGAAAAAAATAAAAAGGACCTATACTTTATTGACAGACCTCGTATAAGCCCAACACCATAGTAGGCGAAACATGCCCGTATCATGATGCTTGCACCACCATGCTTCACTGTCTTCACTGTGAACTGTGGCTTGAATTCAGAGTTTGGGGGTCATCTCACAAACTGTCTGCGGCCCTTGGACCCAAAAAGAACAATTTTACTCTCATCAGTCCACAAAATATTCCTCCATTTCTCTTTAGGCCAGTGTTCTTTGACAAATTGTAACCTCTTCTGCACATCTTTTATTTAACAGAGGGACTTTGCGGGGGATTCTTGCAAATAAATTAGCTTCACACAGGCGTCTTCTAACTGCCACAGCACTTACAGGTAACTCCAGACTGTCTTTGATCATCCTGGAGCTGATCAATGGGTGAGCCTTTGCCATTCTGGTTATTCTTCTATCCATTTTGATGGTTGTTTTCTGTTTTCTTCCACGTGTCTCTGGTTTTGAGATTGGAGATCATTGTAGATGAACAGCCTATAATTTTTTGCACCTGCGTATAAGTTTTCCCCTCTCCAATCAACTTTTTAATCAAACTACGCTGTTCTTCTGAACAATCTCTTGAACATCCCATTTTCCTCAGGCCTTCAAAGAGAAAAGCATGTTCAACAGGTGCTGGCTTCATCCTTAAATAGGGGACACCTGATTCACACCTGTCTGTTCCACAAAACTGACGAACTCACTGACTGAATGCCACACTACTATTATTGTGAACACCCCCTTTTCTACTTCTTTTTACTAATAGCCCAATTTCATAACCTTAAGAGTGTGCGTATCATGAATGCTTGGTCTTGTTGGATTTGTGAGAATCTACTGAATCTACTGGTACCTTGTTTCCCATGTGACAATAAGAAATATACTCAAAACCTGGATTAATCTTTTTAGTCACATAGCACTACTATTATTCTGAACACTACTGTATGAAAACACTTAAGAGCAAATATTGGTCAAATATGGCAGAAAGACTGTTTGTTCACAAGGATAAAGGGATCCAATTTTACAGTTTTGGACAGAATTTATAAAATGTCAAGGCCACACAGAACCAAATATTAAGGTAACACTGAATTACAAAGAATTAATTTGTATGTTTTTGTTTCCAACATGCAAGATGCAGGCATTGTACTCTCCGAGTTCCCTTTCTTGGCATTTTTTAATTAATTTCTTTCACTTTGTCCTACAGTTGAATTTGACCGGTTGTGTGAGATAGCTTAGAAATCAACGTTGAACCTCTGAACAATAAATTTTGTGAAATAAGAGAGAGCCACACTGTTGCCTGTGTGCTTGCTCAGGTTAGACGTTACTTGTGTAAAGCACCTTGAGGCAGCTGTTTTGTGATTTGGCACTATATAAATTAAATAAATTGATTTGACAGAAGCAATACGAGGTCTATTAGATAATAAACCGACCCTTTTATTTATTTTTTTTAACTATATGGATTTGAATGACGTGCGATTACACCAATCATGCTTGAACCCTCATGCGCATGCGTGAGTTTCTTCACGCGTCGGTGACGTCATTTCCCTGTGGGCAGGCCTTGAGTGAGATGTGGTCCCACCTTCTCGGCTGAATTCCTTTGTTTCACACGCTGCTCGAGACGGCATGCGTTGCTTTATCAAATTTTTTTCTGGACCTGTGAGGAATATCCGAGTGGACACTTCGAGAAATTAAGCTGGTTTTCGGTGAAACGTTTAACGGCTGATGAGCGATTATGGGGTGTTTCTATTGGTGTAAGGACTTCCCACGGAGCGGGACGTCGTGTAGAGCTTCCAGGCGCTGTCGTCGGCCTGTTTCGACCTGAAAACATCCTAATTTAAGCCTTAATTCACCCAGGATGTCATGAGAGAACAGAGAAAATTCAGAAGAGCCCAGCATGAGGACTTTATGCGGACATTCCACTGTTTAAGGACATTTTTTAATGAAAGACGTGCGCGCAAATTCACCCGAGTCGTTTCCGTGACGACTCGGCGAATCTGTGTGCGCAGCGACAGGAAAAACACCTCCGTGTTGAAAACCATTTGTAAAATTCAGGTGGCTTTTGATGGCTTTCAACAAGTGAGTAACTGAGAAATTATTTAACAGCTTGGGCAGGTTCCAACTTGCCCGTTAAGGTTTCCAACGGAGGTGTTTTTCCTGTTGCGACCCCTCGCGGTCGGGTCCGGCCCGACATGCGACTCTGCCCGCACGTTCTTTCATTACAAAATGTCCGTTAACAATGGAATGTCCGAATAAACTCCTCATGCCGACTTCTTCTGAAAGTTCTCTGTTCTCTGACGACTTCCTGGGTCAACAGAGCCTGAAATGTGGAAGTTTTCAACTTGAAACGGCGAGACGCTGCCACCTCGAAGCACAGATCGCCGTCAGGCGCCGTGGGCCGTCCTTAAAGCGACACTACCAGACCAAAATCTCTCATCAGCCGTTAAAATTTTTACCGAAAACCAGCTGAATTTATCGAATGATGTCCACTCAGTTGTGCCTTACAGTTTTGAAAAAATTTTGATCAAACAAAGCAGCAGTCTCTGAGCCATTCCTAAACAATGAAAAAAAAATACAAAAATCGACGAGAGGGTGGGCGACTCCTCACTCAAAGACTGCCCACAGGCGAATGACGTAACCGACAGGCGTGAAAAAACTCTCACATGCCCACGAGGGTTCAAGCATGTCTGATGTAATCACACGTGATTCAAATCCATATGGTTTTTGAAAAAAATAATAAGGTCGGATACTTTTCTAATAGACACTTCACAACAGTCCTTACAAAACAACAAAAGAAAAAAAAAAAAAAAACACACACACACAAAACAAATGCTGCTCCATATGTACTGTATGCCATCGTCACTCACTGTGGGTGCATCTTGTAGAGAGATCCGTCAATGCCTACAGTGGTCCGGAGTCGACCCACGCCTTTATTCTCCTTTAGCCTCATAAGGATGCCACCCAAAGCAGCAGCTACTAGGTTGGCGGAGCGGTGGGACACAATAGAACAAATCTAAAGGAGAAGAAAAATGTTTTTTAGTCAAGCAACATATCCAGAATAAAATAAAACATTAGCTACAACAGCTGTGTGAGGTTTACATGTCAAAACATGTGGCAGTATTGAAGACTTACTAGTTACTAAACTATAACAGATGTTTATATTTTCCTTGACAATTTATAGTATCAACAAATGCTGGAATATGTACAACAATACCATTATGTTAATGTTTGAATATAATTCACATTATTGAGCTGATTTTTGAAGCAGAGATACACACATGCTGCACAGCGATGCAGTCATCAGCAGAAGGCTCCACGTGAAGTTTGGATAAGATCTCTTTGGCTCTGGTCAACCCCTCTTTACTCCTAATGGAGAGACACGTTGAGAGAGAAAGAGAGACTTGAAGTCATTTTGCTTCAAATGGATGTTTTACGCAACACCTCAGTTCATCAGGTGCATGAAATGTGTGCAGTCCTGCAGCGTCACTTACTTCTCTATAGCAGAGACATGTTTTGTATCAAACGTCCCTGTGGTCAGCAGTTCAGGGGTGAGCCTCCCTTCAAACAGCATGCCTTCTCTGGCCATCCTTACAAGAATGAGTCGAACTAACTCACCCAAGTACATACCACTGATCATCTTCTCAAACCTGTTGAGTCACAGAATATATGTGGAACATAGATACTCATGGTTTTATTCATCTTTACTTCATTGTTCAGTTTTTTTCAGGAAGAAACCACCATCTCTGAACTGGCTGGTGTGATCTGTGGGGAACAGAGATCTGTCCTTGGACATTTGGAGTTTATCCCTTTACGTAGTGCCATTTGGTGAGATCACGCGTAATGTGGTAATAAATATCCTCCACTGTACTCATGTAACCTGTGATGGACTGGTGTCCCATTCAGAGAGCTGTAGATTGTGCATTCAGTCTTTTGTTTATAATGTTTTGTTATTAAGGTTGTTTGTTTGTTTTCTTGTTCTAACACTTTTCTGAATTTGTGTTTTGGAAAATTTTTGACAGGAAAAGTGTTAAAGGGGGGAAAAAAAAGAACATTGTTGCTTCGGAATGCTCACTGTGGGACGCCATAGAGATGTGTCCCGAGACCTTTGCTGTTCACTTTTTAGATAGCACTACTTGGATAAATTGTTCTTATTTTGTTTAACAGGGCTTTTATTTCCATTTGTTCCAACTCCGTGGCATTCATTGCAGTTACAGGTTGCTGTACTGATGAAAATCATTTGTGCCATCCAACCAAAGTCAATTATTCTTCCAAAAGTCCTATGCTAAAGATGTTAAATTTGCCTTTAGCACTGGTCACATGAGAGTTACCTTAAGTTTTTTGTTATTTTGGTATGAATGAAAAAATTTTTAATCTGCTGATTCAATCTTGTGTCTTTTTTAATATATATTTTCAGAGGAGCAAAACAACACAAGATAAAACAGTCACATAGCATTTTGAGTAAATCCTCTTCTGTGTATTCAAATAAACACAGACTTGGCACTCATCTGCAGACTATTTTAGCAACTAACATTCAAAATCATCTGTCCTTAAACTCTGAGTTACACCGATTGAAAGAGAAACCTGTGGGAATGGGGGAAAATGTAATATCTGCTCAGATTTTATGGATTTAGTAACCTGTGGGAATGGGGGAAAATGTAATATCTGCTCGGATTTTATGGATTTAGTACATTGTCAGGGTTTAAACATGTCCACATTCACCAAGTCAGGGATAAGTAAAAGCGTTTTGCATGGACATACAGTCGTTTGCCGGAGTTGAGAGAGCCACGGTCCAGCTCTCTGTCAAACTCTGTCCTGATATCTTCCAGTCTGCCATCATCGCCGAAGGCTCCCCACTCAGTGTTCACACACATCCTGCCCTCATCTCCTTCCACCAGGTCAATGTGACGCAGCTCTTCCATGTAGCACGCATTAGTACCTGTACCTAAAACAACAAATACACACATCCTTCAATTATGTCCTCAGGAGACGCTCTTACAGACTGCATTCATCCCCTGATGCCATGTTGGCACATCATTTATTTATCATAGTTATATACATAACCTTGACTTTGATCCAATAAGTATGCACATAAGTACTGCTACACTACCAATGATAATGCCGACTTCACAACGTTGGTCATCAAAACCACAAGTCATCATCGTCCCCACGGTATCGTTTACAACTGCCATAATATCAGCTTCGTAGTCCTGCAGGTGCAAACACACACACAAAAACGTGGTGCCATCTGAAGGGTTCTGCATCCAACTCTCAATTAAAATTCTTTTCAACTAATAAACTGCTACAGAAATGTTGCCGTCGCATAATTAATGTAAAAATTATACAACTCACTCCTCGTTTCTTAATGGCTTTGTTCAGCAGCGATACAACGTCCATCCCCTCCACTCCACTAGCTTTAAAATGTTTGGTCCATGTTAACAGGTAGCCCTGCAGAGAGACAATGACAACAGAAGGAAATGGAAAAAGGGGAAGGTTGGTGTAATTATTGCTCCTGATGACAACAAGACATGATTAGATTAGACTTCGACCCACACAATAAATAGGCTGCAGGGTAGCAGGATTACTGAACTTCCCAAAATTGACAAAAAAAAGACAATAAATGACCACTACATACTCGATCAAAAGAGAGCACATTTTAACATATCAGGGATGTATCAAAAATGTTACAAGGGATTCTAAATATAGTGAAGTACACTAGCAATAAAATATCTGAACACATTTCCATAAAATTAGCCATTTTTCAATGTATTACCATGAGGGCCAGGAATTTGTCCTTGATCTCTGACCTTGTCACTATTTAATCCTATCTAAAATTCAGTTGGGTCTTCTGACCTATAGGCCCATTTGTACCTACCAAGTTGGATCAAAATTGGATAAAGTAAACATATAAACATAGTTATATACAAACCATGAGAAAAACTATTTATTACCAGCAGGCAAAGTACAACTGTGTGCCACTACTGTGTGACTATTTAGAATGGCTGGGTTATTAACTAATCTTTAATTATGCTGTACCTCATTGAGTTTAGACTGCTGGCAGGGGAAGGAGAACGTAAATCCAACTGGTAGTTTCTTGTCTTTGATGTTGTGTTTTTCCATGAAGTCACCCAAACACTCTGCCACATGATCAAAAAGCTGCACAGAGATTAAGACAGAAACATTTTCTTATGTGTTAATGAAGTCAGAGAGACCGTTCACATAGCATGTACAGTTTGTGGACATTAGTAGTAGGTGATATGGTCAAAAATCCACATTGCTGTATAATACAAACAGCCAGTTGTATAGTGATATATCTGTATTTGTTTTTACAGACATTCACACTAAAGACATTCTGACTTTTCTGAAGCATGCCATCACTGCAGCTCCTCACTTTCTGTAAGCCACTGGGGGCAGCACTAGTGTACGAGAGTGTGAAACCTACTCTTGCTCCAGTGCCATGTATTATATCCTCGGGGGTTTCATATATGTGACTCTCCATCTCAACAGTCTGTTTCTTCTGATGGCTCACTTTCACGCGGAGAATTCTAAAGTGGCTGCCACCCAAATCCAGTGCAATGAAGTCTCCCTTTTCTGTCAAGGTAGGAAAAGTAGAACAAAAACAGAGAAACAGAAAGAAAACAAAGAAATGTCAGAAGTCATTACACTCAGCAGCCACTTTACAAGCCTGAAACATGTACCTATTAAAGTGTTGCTATTCAGGACCATTTCAAGTCATTTGAGGGCCATAAGCAAAATGGACTTGGAGCCCGCCCCTACGCGTCACCACCTCACCCCGTCTGCCCAAAGCCGACACGAAACACAGCATAGACCCACACTTTATATCAATAAAATATTTTTTTGACAGTGCATTTGAACATTTGCAAAAACCCCACCACCATCCCATAATAACCAACATATAAGTGCAAATTGTGTAGTAACTACAAAACTCTAAATACTTAAAAAAAATGTGCACAGTCACTAAATCAAACATACTTTAAAAGTGTTATTAACAAAAGTAATATTTAATATAATATTTATTGCATCAGTCACTCAAACCGCTTTACAATAATGCCTCACATTCACCTCGATGTCAAGGTGCAGCCATACAAGGTACTCACTACACACCGGGAGAAACTAGGGGATTAAGAACCTTGCCCAAGGTCCCTTAGTGGTTTTCCGGTCAGGCTGGGATTTGAACTGAGGATCCTCTGGTCTCAAGCCCAAAGCTTAACCACGAGACCATCACTGCCCCTAACTCCGCTTCATAATTGCTTAAGTTTTATATTTTGAACTAGTACCTGTCTAGATGAGCTCCACCGCGCAAATAGCCTGCGCATGAACATCTGTCTACCCCGACTTGACACCTCACCCGTCAAGTTGAGCTACGTCTCGTGGGTGGCTACTGTGGGAGGGGCCCCCTTGGGGGGGATTACGATAACAGTGTGGCTGCACTTTCCTGCATTGACTTTCAAAGAATTTAAAGGGGTGCTCACACAGTTTGTCGCCGCATAAAAATCATAACCAGTTGTTGTTTCGGGAGCTCAGGCCGAGGCCACAGGCAATTGATTGGTTTGCTTGCCTTGGTGCATTGGGCCTGGCCGCTAACAGTATGTTGGTGAATATGTATTCTGCCACCTGAGAGGTGCAATTATGGCACTGATGTTGTTCTATTATGTGAGACATTATCTTGTTATCCCCACAAGATAATGCAAAATGCACATTAGGGTTCTCAGCAGGTGCTGGAAGCAGTCAATGTAAAAACATTCACCCAGTTCTAAATGTATGAGGGTGAAGACTGGTGGAGTGCTAAAGTGTTATCCTCATCAGCATGTGGTAATCACTGATCTCTATTTAACACTGGATCACTCACTGGCCAATATTTTTGAAGCAAATCGGCCACCATATTACCACTCGCATGTTCCGCTCCTGAACGGTCTTTTCTACTGATCTTTAACCAGGCGCACGCAATTTTATTCTTTGTGATTTTGACAAAAAATGCCTTCATGTGCAGCTATAAACTGCACAAATCACCAGGTCAAAGTCTGTGGATGACCATTTCACCTGTTAGTATGACTGGAAAGTAATGAACAATAATTGGAGGAGTTTTATCCCTTATTCCAGCATATAGGCATAGATAATAATAATACCGTGGGGTGGCACGGTGGCTTAGTGATTAGCACTGGTTGCCTCACAGCAAGAAGGTTGTGGGATCGATTCCTGGCCTTTCTTTGTGGTGTTTGCATGTTCTCCCCGTGTCTGCGTGGGTTTCCTCCTCCAGACAATCAATCAAAAACATGCTTATTTAGGATCTGCTCCTTTCCCTGCCCCTGACCAAGGCAGAGTCTACATCTGGAGTTGGTCCCCGGGCGCTGGACTGTGGTTGCCCACTGCTCATGGTGGTTAAATTGTGTCTAACTGTAATTAGAACGGAATAAATGCAGAGGACAAGTTTCATTGTATGTATATATGTTCAATGACAAGAAAGTTTCTATTCTAATAATAATAATAATAATAATAATAATAATAATAGGTGGCGTGGCTTGTACGTAGCCACGTGTTGAGTTTTGTGTTGGACAAACTATTTTAAGACATTTATTAGGTCTACTTGTGCATACGTTTTGGTGCTTTAGACGTTGTTGCTATGAGCTTTATTACTAATATTAAGCTGAAGCTCATAGAGCTGTGTGTAATAAATACTATCACTGCAAGGGGAAACCAGCTCTACTGTAGCTAGTCAGCTAATGTGTTAACCTTTCTTGTTCACGATATGGTATACACACACACACATTTTATATATATATATATATATATATATATATATATATATATATATATATATATATATATATATATATATATATATATATATATATATATACATACACACACACACATATACATATATGAGGTCTCTTAGATAATAAACCGACCCTTTTATTATTTTTTTTTAACTATATGGATTTGAATGACGTCCGATTACACCAATCATGCTTGAACCCTCGTGCGCATGCGTGAGTTTTTTCACGCGTGTCGGTGACGTCATTTCCCTGTGGGCAGGCCTTGAGTGAGATGTGGTCCCGCCCTCTCGGCTGAATTCCTTTGTTTCGTTGCTTTATCAAAATTTTTCTGGACCTGTGAGGAATATCCGAGTGGACACTATTCGAGAAATTCAGCTGGTTTTCGGTGAAAAGTTTAACGGCTGATGAGAGATTATGGGGTGTTTCTGTCGGTGTAAGGACTTCCCACAGAGCGGGACGTCCTGCAGCGCTTCCAGGCGCCGTCGTCGGCCTGTTTCGACCTGAAAACATCCTAATTTAAGGCTTAATTCACCCAGGACGTCGTGAGAGAACAGAGAAGATTCAGAAGAGGCCGGCATGAGGACTTTATGCAGACATTCCACTGTTTAAGGACATTTTTTAATGAAAGATGTGCGCGCAAATTCGCCAAGTCATTTCCGTGATGACTCGGCAAATCTGTGTGCGCCGCGACAGGAAAAACACCTCCGTGTTGAAAACCATTTGTAAAATTCAGGCGGCTTTTGATGGCTTTCAACAAGTGAGTAAATGAGAAATTGTTTAACAGCTTGGGCATGTTCCAACTTGCCCGTTAAGGTTTCCAACGGAGGTGTTTTTCCTGTCGCGACCCCCTGCGGTCGGGTCCGGCCCGACATGCGACTCTGCCCGCATGTTCTTTCATTACAAAATGTCCGTTAACAATGGAATGTCCGAATAAACTCCTCATGCCGACTTCTTCTGAAAGTTCTCTGACGACTTCCTGGGTCAACAGAGCCTGAAATGTGGAAGTTTTCAACTTGAAACGGCGAGACGCTGCCACCTCCAAGCGCAGATCGCCGTCAGGCGCCTTGGGCCGTCCTTACGGTGACACTACCAGACCAAAATCTCTCAGCCGTTAAAATTTTTGCCAAAAACCAGCTGAATTTATCGAATGGTGTCCACTCAGTTGTGCCTTACAGTTTTGAAAAAATTTTGATCAAACAAAGCAGCAGTCTCTGAGCCATTCCTAAACAATGAGAAAAAAAAAAAAAAAAAAAAAAAAATCGACGAGAGGGTGGGCGACTCCTCACTCAAAGACTGCCCACAGGCGAATGACGTAACCGACAGGCGTGAAAAAACTCTTGCATGCCCACAAGGGTTCAAGCATGTCTGATGTAATCACACGTGATTCAAATCCATATGTTTTTTGAAAAAATAATAAGGTCGGATACTTTTCTAATAGACCTCGTATGTACACACGAGGTCTGTTAGAAAAGTAACGGACCTTTTTATTTTTTGCAAAAACTATATGGATTTTAATCGTGTGACTGCATCAGCCAAGCTTGAACCTTCGTGCGCATGCGTGAGTTTTTTCGCGCAGGTCGGTTGCGTCATTCGCCTGTGAGCACGCCTTGTGGGAGGAGTGGTCCAGCCACCTCGTCGGATTTTCATTGTCAGGAAATTGGCTGATCGACTGCCGCTTTGCTTCATCAAAATTTTTTCAGAAAGTGTGAGAGACAGCCATGTGGAAATCATTTGGAAAATTCAGACGGCTTTCGGTGAAGATCTTATGGGGATCACACAGATTAAGGACAATTACAACTGGATTAAAGACGGCCAACAGCGGCGGATGGTGCGCCACGCACGGAGCGACGATCGACAGGCTCAAACAACCAGATCATTTGTGATCGCTTTGTTGATGTGGGACGTCGTCTGACTACCAGAGAAATGGCAAGACAGCTGGACATAGCACTTTTTTGGCACATTCCACCATTACAGGAGTTTTTGTAATGGAAAGAGGAGCGGAGAAATTCGCCACGGAGCCGCTCATGGCGCGGGACGAAAGCACCTCCGTGTTGGTCTCACAGGACAAGCTCTAACATGCCCAGCTCTTGCACCATTCGGAAAATTCAGACGGCTTTCGGTGGCTTTTCAGTCGTGTGACTATCTGAGAAATTGTGGACAAGCTGGACATGCCACAACATGTCCTGTGGGGCTTCATCACGGTGTTGCTTTTTGTTCTCTGTCCTGCGCCTCCGACCCGATGCGCGAATCCCTCCGCACGTCTTTTCATGCCGAAGAAGTGCTGATGTCAAACTCTTCTGCCATTTCTGTGGTAGTCAGACGATGTCCTGGATCAACAAAGCGTTTACTTTGGAAATGAACGGCGCATTCCACTGTTACAGGAGTTTTTTTGTCATGAAAAGACGTGCGGAGATATCCGCGCGTCGGGACGGAGGCGCAGAGCACAGAACAAAAAGAAGGAAATGAGAGAATCAGCTTGGTTATTACTCAAAACTGTTGACGTTCTAATAAGCCGTCTATATGCAGTCTGCATAACCTGTGAGTGGTCAGATGGCCGCCAGTCTGTGTTAGTGGTTTGTACGGCGTGTGTGGGCCAATCAGCTATCCGGTGTTATATACAGATCAGTGGTGGTACTGCACAGGTGGAAGTGTATGTGGAATTGGATCTGATCACGAGATTAAAGAGCAAGTATTTTTAAATTATGGTATAACAAACTTAAAAAAAAAAAATACTTCTTTGGATTTTGATTTGATGTCATAAAGCAATAAAATTATGTGACTTATTGAAGGTGGTCAATCCAGTTCCAGTGACTGATACCAACCAGAGCCATCAGGGATTGAGCGCACAAACGTTGGTAACATCTTCAGTGCAGCAGTGGGGTTTGTGTCCTGACCCAGTCCACTGACCAGCTCCATTTGAAACCTCTGCATGATGTCCAGCAACGTCTCATCAGAGAAACGCATAGAGTACAGGTACTTATCAATCTGAAATTAAACAGCATCAGAAGAAAAAGTATGGATTAACAGATATACACCACTGCAGACATACACATAAACACACAGCACTACTGAACCTACACACGTGGACAAAACTGTCGGTACCTCTATATTTTATGTACACACTTTAATATATGATCAGAAATAAATTCAAAGAAACCAATTTTGTTTCATCAAAATATTTTTTAAAAAGTGTCTGAAGTTATTTGGCAACAAGAACAAAACAAAATGCTTTTATAAAGTGAAACAAAAAATCCTGACATAAAATGGATGCTGGACACAATTATTGACACACAATTATTGAAGTAAATTGACCAAGTGGTTCCTGAAATATTTGTCAGGACAAGCAAACGGAGTGATTAGAATAGTGTTCAACTAATAATCTGAATGGGTGTGAATTAACAGCACACCTTCAGGACCTTTATCGTGTTGAAATAGCTCACAGTGTAAACTCCCAGAACTGTGCAACAGCATTAACTGTGTGGCCTTGAAGGAACAGGATGTTAAACAATCCTGGTGAAATCCAGTGTTGCGTCACGCTGTTACGTCAACCCGATTCATTCAAGCAAGTGAACATGACACATCACACTGTGTAAAATGAAGAGGCTTTACTTAAAATTATCTTCTACTTGTTTGATAGAACACAGAATATCAATAGACCACCCCATCGCACCGGGTCAAACTCATTCACACAGAGACGCAGGCACTGCTTGTACACACTCTGACGTGCACTATTATCTCGTAAAAATTTACAAGTTTTAGTCATTGTTTAACAAAAAAAAAAAAAAAAAAAAGACGTCAGACTGGAATGTGGTTTCTTCCTGCTGTATGACACATTAACAGTTTGTCCTGTACCCAGTGCAGGAAGTTACCACTTTGGGTGTGTGCATGTGTGGTATTTGTGTTTGACCACATTTTATGGCTGAGGGATACATGATAATGAAGATGAAAGAAAAGAAATGTTCCTTACGCATTAAAAGGTTTTGCTGGAAATTGTCCTCCTTAATATCGGCAAAGGGCAACGTTCTGAAGCTCAGAGCTCAAGAAATTCAACCTTTACCGTGTGTATGATAAACACGGTGATGGTCCAAAGCTGCCATTTAGTTCACAGATGTGTGTTTTGTAGGATTTGTCACCAATGAAGCTACACATCTGTTCCTAACTTGACATAATTATACTAATTTGTGTACTTATTAATTCGAGGAAATAATAAATGTTTATGGATGAGGTTGCATCCTCCTGCATTATTTCTGCTTGAACAGTAGATGCTGTACATACCTGGTCAGAGCTGTGTGTATATTTAGATAATAAGTCCATGTTGATAAGGTCCACATTATGCACAGATATGTTCATTTGCTGACAAATATTTGGCCCAGTCAAAGAAAGGTCAGTGTGAAGATCATATGAGATCAGGTCTGGGATTATGTGCTGGCACTGCATTCACCACAATACACAACTGCCTTGGGTACTGAGTGGTAACCAGAGCTATGTGTGTGTGTGTGTGTGTGGGGGGGGGGGGGGGGGGGGACATTTCCTGGATGTCTGTAACAAATAGGGTTACATGAACAATGCCTGTCTTATTGGTCTCACTGCTACCACTCCACCTGCATCTTGAAATAACTATCATACACTTACAGCACAGTATTACGTACATGGGCAGGATATACATATACAGGCATGCACATAACTGGTACTCATGGTGCTTGTGCATGCTAAAGACAAATGATGCACAGCAGAAAACACAAAGCAATGCCAGATTGTTGGAAAAGTGTTTCCCTCTGCTGTGCATCAATGTTTAGCACACACAAGTACAATGAGTACCAGTTATGTGCACCCCTGCATATTATATATACATACGTATATATACATACATACACACACACACACACACACACACACACACACAATAGTGTTCAGAATAATAGTAGTGCTATGTGACTAAAAAGATTAATCCAGGTTTTGCGTATATTTCTTATTGTTACATGGGAAACAAGGTACCAGTAGATTCTCACAAATCCAACAAGACCAAATATTCATGATACGCACACTCTTAAGGCTATGAAATTGGGCTATTAGTAAAAAAAAGTAGAAAAGGGGGTGTTCACAATAATAGTAGCATCTGCTGTTGACACTACAAACTCAAAACTATTATGTTCAAACTGCTTTTTTAGCAATCCTGTGAATCACTAAACTAGTATTTAGTTGTATAACCACAGTTTTTCATGATTTCTTCACATCTGGGAGGCATTAATTTTGTTAGTTTGGAACCAAGATTTTGCTAATTTACTAGTGTGCTTGGGGTCATTGTCTTGTTGAAACACCCATTTCAAGGGCGTGTCCTCTTCAGCATAAGGCAACATGACCTCTTCAAGTATTTATATCCAAACTGATCCATGATACCTGGTATGCGATATATAGGCCCAACACCATAGTAGGAGAAACATGCCCATATCATCATTCCTGATTCTCTCCCCTCAGCCCCAACCAGTCCCAGCAGAAAACTGGGTTTCTTCCTGTTAAAAGGGAGTTTTTCCTTCCCACTGTCACCAAGTGCTTGCTCACAGGGGGTCGTTTTGACCGTTGGTGTTTTTCCGTAATTATTGTATGGCTTTGCCTTACAATATAAAGCGCCTTGGGGCAACTGTTTGTGATTTGGCGCTATATAAATAAAATTGATTTGATCATGATGCTTGCACCACCATGCTTCACTGTCTTCACTGTGAACTGTGGCTTGAATTCAGAGTTTGGGGGTCGTCTCACAAACTGTCTGCGGCCCCTGGACCCAAAAAGAACAATTTTACTCTCATCAGTCCACAAAATATTCCTCCATTTCTCTTTAGGCCAGTTGATGTGTTCTTTGACAAATTGTAACCTCTTCTGCACATCTTTTATTTAACAGAGGGACTTTGCGGGGGATTCTTGCAAATAAATTAGCTTCACACAGGCGTCTTCTAACTGTCACAGCATTTACAGGTAACTCCAGACTGTCTTTGATCATCCTGGAGCTGATCAATGGGTGAGCCTTTGCCATTCTGGTTATTCTTCTATCCTTTTTTTTTTTTGTCCATTTTAAAGCATTGGAGATCATTGTAGATGAACAGCCTATAATTTTTTGCACCTGCGTATAAGTTTTCCCCTCTCCAATCAACTTTTTAATCAAACTACGCTGTTCTTCTGAACAATGTCTGAACGTCCCATTTTCCTCAGGCTTTCAAAGAGAAAAGCATGTTCAACAGGTGACAATGCCACACTATTATTATTGTGAACACCCCCTTTTCTACTTTTTTTTTTTACTAATAGCCCAATTTCATAGCCTTAAGAGTGTGCATATCATGAATGCTTAGTCTTGTTGGATTTGTGAGAATCTACTGGTACCTTGTTTCCCATGTAACAATAACAAATATACTCAAAACCTGGATTAATCTTTTTAGTCACATAGCACTACTATTATTCTGAACACTACTGTATATATATTACACATACATACATACATATATATATACACACACACACACTCTTTCTAATGCCTTTCATCACTAGAGTTTCCTCGATATAATCAATTTCAGACATTTTATATCACAAAGTCAGCAAATAAGGGCATAAAAATAAGTGATCAAAGCCAAGCACACACACATAACAGCTGAAGGTCTCCAATTTTAGTTTAAGGTATCACAAAGGTCGCATTTATTACGTACTTGAAATGTAATGGTACAAACGTCAAACTCAACCAGAATAACCTTCACACCAGGGACACAATAAGAAATGGAAGCAATATCCTGCATGAACAGTATTACCAAATTCACATATGACAAATGTCAAACTGTGGTTGTGCTAAAGCTACACAATACAAAAGCCTTGTTCTTATCATTGTATTTGTTCTCAGAACTCAGTTCAGCTACAGTATATCAGCCTGGGACAATGAAAGCAGAGTTACGCAAGAACCTCTACATCACAAATATCTGCAGTCACCTTGAATAACCTTTGACAGATTTTGAATGAGAAAATCAGCTGTGAATGTCTCTGATGTGAATGTTCGTACATTAAACACATTGTTAGAGTGCTTTAAATTACACTTTGGGAAAGCTACACCAAAAATCAGGTTTGCTGATTTTTCCAAGTTTTTTTTTTTTTTGATATTCAATGGTTAAGATTTCACGCTCGACAGTTTGGATTTGTCATGTGTGCGTCATTCCGCCACTCCGTCATTCATGGGCGTCAGCTAAATCTGCAGAGAAGTTACATCACTGGACAATTAACACCTCTCACCGGACTTTCTACGGCTGGAAAACAACAGACAGCCATGAAAAATAAAAACAGATTTAAAAAAAAAAAAAAAACATTGCGGGGACCGAAAAAAAGTCACATGACTGTTGTCCTCTTCAGAAAACTCACTTTGTCTTCTTTTGAACGACGCTCTGTGAGTCAAAATCTGGATTATACAATTCATTGAAAAAAGTCCATAATGAACTTAATGTACCTACTTATATATTAAAATGTTCCACACAAGGTGTTTTTATGCAGTTGCTCAGACCCAGGTCAGAGGGGGAGCGCACGCACACACACACATATAAACCAAATTGAATGTGCATGTACATAAACGCGGAAAAAGGATTCATTTAATATTTAATATTAATATTATAGTTTAATATTATGGAAACAGGTCCATTATTCTGGGACCCCAGCCTAAGGGTGCTGAAAAAATGGTAAGGTACAGGTCGGTTATTTTGGCACCAGTTCCTAAATCTGGATGGGGAAATCCACAGAATAGCATATCGTACCAACTAGAGATGGATATTGATAAGATTTTATCTATAGATGCCATTATCGATTCCACTTATCTATCCGATTCCTTATCAATTCCCTTATCAGTACCTCCCGTGAATTTTCTGTGTACTAAAAGTAGGCTTTACAGGTTTTCTATGTCCACAACATTTTGAGTCTTAAAGTAAATAAATATGAAATTGGTCACTGGATCATTGATCTCTGGACATAAACAAAATCTGTACTTTTTGTCAAAAGCATTTCCTTTCAGACATTAATGGAATGAATCTCACTCCATACCTCTGAGCTGAGCTCTTGCAGCCAGCAGTGCTGCATGTCAACATCAATGTAGTTCATAAAGAATGCAGGACGTCTCATTTTGGAAAGAAAAAAATGTTTTAGTCTGTTGTAGTTTGTTGTCTGTGTTACAACGTTTGGAAATGTGTCATTTGATTTAAAATGGTGATTCGCTTTGAAGTTATTAATTCTGACCGGACTCTAACTTGACTCAGCAGAGAGCGGCGCAGCGTTTGGAGCTGTGCAAACGGAATGGAGGACTATTCTCATTTCTTGCTCGCAACAAGACAAGAGTCCCAGTTAGTGACTTTAATCCGCACAAAAGTGACTCATGATTGACATCTTTAAATGGCTTTGAGAGGGGTTAAGAAGCGACTTGCCGCTTCTGAAAAGCAGCGAAGCAGAGAACCAACGAAGCAGGGGGTCGGGGCACTGCTTCGTTGCTTCAAGCAGATCCGCTGCAGAAGCGGTTGATTACAGAGCCACTGCAGGGTCTGTAATCAACATAAAGAAATTATTGTTTTCCCAATAAACACCCTCAAAAACAACGGCTGCCCTGAAGGACCGATAAGGGAATCGTTAGGCAAAAAGGCTATTGATGTCTGTGGATCGAATCATTTCTTAGCTATTCTAGAAAAGAACTGGTTCTCGATACCCAACCCTAGTACTGACCCGGACCGCTCGGTGGAAACCAGGCTAAAAAGTTCAAAGAGGGAAAGTTCTGTTCCCGTGTGGACAAGGCATTAGTATAAGGGGGGCTGGGATGAGAATAAGTTTTGACTCCCTTGTGTTAGTGTATGTTGAAGCACCTTTTAAGAGACTCCTCCTTAGCTGAGTAAAGGTGCCCTGACACTTGCACAACTTTCATCCGCGCACTTGCACGCACTTCGTTGTGATGATCCCACCCGCTGTGTTCCCAGCTGGATGCTGTGCTTTGTTCCACTGGATGCTGTGTATATAAAATAATTATTTTGTAGCAGATAAATCATTTTGTCTCTGAGTTGGCTGTTGAAAATGCCTCTAATCACAGAGGACTATTCCAAGTGCCACTTTTCTCTCGCAAGCGCACGCTTAATGAGGCGGAGAATGCATTGGAGCCGTCCAAAAAGGTAACTATTTGTAATGTTTATATTGTAATAGCTCTGTAAAACAGTTGCATATTCTTTCCTTCTTATGAGTAGCTGTAAAATTACATTTATGATAGATTTAACATCTCGTTATAATCGTTCAGATGAGCTGCACTCTGATGCGGTGCGCTAGCGCAATCACTCGCACTTACACGCAGTGTTGTTGAATTGTTTGCGCATTGTTCACTTGAAGTTCACATAATTAATGCATGATGGAGATTTTGAACATTTCAAAGTTCTTTTGTACACGTGCACGAAGCTGCGCACAGTTCACACCAGTTTACAACGAGTTTCAGACGAGTTTACTCTCCTGCACAGCAGAGTGCGTGCAAGTGCGCAGATCAAAATTGTGTACGTGTTACGGGGTTGTAAGTTGAATGACCAGATTTCAGACAGAAGAAGGAGAATTTAAAAGAGGCAACACCCACTCTTTTCTTTCACAGGACAATGAATGTTAACTGACCCCACAATAAATGCAAATGCATAACCAGGAAGGAATTCGAGTTGTACAAACCGATAGCACACCTATGCTGGAGTAACAATGCCATTATCTCTGTGAACTCCCTGAGGGGGCAGTCCAAACCCTCATCAATTAAAGCTTTGTGGCATCATAAGGTAAGAATGTTAAAAACAAAAGGAAAGCCTAAAAAAAAGTGGCTCAGGGTAATTTTGGAGCATATTAAGATCAAAACTAAAATTTATATACCAGAAAATG
The DNA here is from genome assembly GCF_902500255.1 of Thalassophryne amazonica. Classification (NCBI taxonomy): domain Eukaryota; kingdom Metazoa; phylum Chordata; class Actinopteri; order Batrachoidiformes; family Batrachoididae; genus Thalassophryne; species Thalassophryne amazonica. The sequence goes on from NC_047104.1 coordinate 81,609,298, forward strand.
ATTGTGCAAAGACTACAAAGTTTTTATATTAGTGAAACTACTGATGAAGGTGATGGTCTAATGGTTAGAGCTTAACACCAGAGGATCCTCAGTTTGGTTCTTTGCCTATGATGAATAGGACATACTTGAGAAAACATTGACAGGCCAAATTGGGCTACAGGCATCAAGGTAAGCAGTGACAATATTAAGCATTCAAATACAAACATGCTTCCAGAATAGTATTTTCAGCTGTATGAGGCCATGTTGAAATTTAATTTGGTCGGCATTCTGTACATTGGCAACACTGGACTCATGGACCATCTCTCCAAAAAAATCAACAAACAAAAAATAAACACATAAAAATCAATCCCCTTCTCATGAATACATCCGGCATGCAGGCAGAGTTGGGTGTTGATGTGACCTCCAGCATCCTCTGTCACTTGGCAGAGGTTGGTAGTATCACATGTTCATGGCACAGCAGCACGGGACCAAGCCTGGGCATTTTATGATGGCAGGACATCGGAGTAGATTCAAGATTCGTCATTGTCATTGCACAGTTGTAAAGTGTATATTAGCACAATAAAATGGGGGCACAGTCCTCCTCCTCAATGCAAAAGAAAAGACAAAAATCAGATAAGTAATAAATAAAAAAAGAAGGCAAATTGAAGGGCTAAAAGAGAGATCTGTGATGTTAACGAACGATTATTGCACATGTTCATTGTATTTAAAATACACACACACATACATACATATACACATACATATATATATATATATATATATTTTTTTTTTTTAAAGAGTATTGTATTTAAAAAAATATTGCACATACATATGTGGTAAAAAAAAAAAAAAAAAAAAAAGTTGTACACGTGTGTATTTGCACTTGTGTCAGCTGTTTGCATTTATCATGGCACTGGCCGTGTTGTAAATACTGTCTCTCAGTCTATTTGTCCTGGCTCTTAGCATCCTGAAACGTCTGCCAGAGGGCAGCAGCTCAAACACTCAATGTCCGGAGTGCTGTCTGTCATAATGCTGCCTGCCCTCCTGAGACAGCGGGTGCTGTAGAAGTCCTCTTGGGAGGGGAGAGGGTGGCCACTGATTTTTTTTTTTTTTGTGCTGTCTTAATGATCCTCTGCAGTGCCTTTTTGTGTGCCATGGTACAGCTAGTGAAGCAAACAGGGATGCAGTACGTTAGCACTCTATCAGTGGAGCAGTGGTAGAAGATGGTCAGCAGTTCCCCTCTTCAAGTTGATCCTCCTGAGGTTCCCCAGTAAGTGGACCCAATGTTAGGCCCTCTTTACAATCACTGAGGTGTTGGAGCACCACTGGAACTCTGCATCCATGTGCACGCCCAGGAACATGAAGCTGGACACCCTTTCCACACGCTCCCCGTCCATGTAGATGGGCTGCAGATCGGTCTTCCTCTTCCTGAAGTCCATAATCAGCTCCTTTGACTTTGAGGTGTTAAGGACCAGGTTGTTGTCTGTGCACCATTCCACCAGCCTCTAGACCCCCTCCCTGTAGACTGTGTCATCACCTCCAGAGATGAGCCCCACTAAGGTGGTGTCATCAGTGAATTTAATGGCTGTTATCTGGGTGGGTGCTGACACAATCATAGGTGTACAGTGTGTAGAGCAGATGACTCAATACTAAAAAAAAAAAAAAAAATAAGAGTAGTGTGGGCTGTCACACCTACGTAGCACTGCCATTATCACCAAGACTTAAGAATCAGGAAACTATTCTCAAGCTCTACTTCCCTTTTGGAACAGGATATTGTAATCATCCCAAATGCTCAGTCATGCCCACACCCACCCCCAGAGGTGGGGGTGGGTGTCTGCATCTGCAGGCCTCCTGTCCTGTACACCAGAGTGGACTCCCAAAAATTTCTGGTATATTTGTATTATCTATTGTTTCAGTAGCATGTCCCAAGAAGAGGGTCACCCCTATGAGTTTGGTCTGCTTGAGGTTTCTTCCTCAAATCATCATTACCTGTGTGCTTGCTCTAAGGGTTGGTAAGGTTCGACCTTACTTGTGTGAAGTGCCTTGAGGCAGCTTTGTTGTGATTTGGCGCTATATAAATGAAATACATTGAATTGAACTCTTTCCTTCCTACCAAGATTTTAGAACACGAGAAATATTGCAGGTTCTTAAAATCCTAAATTTAGACTATCCAACTATCCTATTCCTGACTCGAGGACCATGTCCTCACAAAATCCATGAAATACATGGGGTTTTTAAATCTTATACAAAGAGAGCCAACACAGAGTAATGGCATAGCTTTCATCCTCCATCATGCTGCGTAGACAAATACAGAAAAGGCTGATGCATCTTCACCTTCATTAGCTTTGTTTACTACTGGGACTGAGAAAACCAAAACAAGATTTTCCAGATTTTCTACAAATACTGAGCAGCTCCTCTGCAATGCAGTATGAGGATCTGAGGTCGTGTTTAGCTCTCACCTCCTTTTCACTTGCATTCTTCCTCTTTTAGGCTCCTCCCCTCACAGTGTGTGTGTGTGTGTGTGGGGGGGGGGGGGACTGACACCTGATTCCACTGTGTCTGCACACGTGCTGCGTGATGTGCACACACACACAGCGTCCCTATGTGGAAAAGTACTATCCTCTACATCGCCCTCTCCTGCACACTTTGAATACCACTCAATGGCGTGACGACAAAGAAAAGCTAAAACGGAGAAGTAGTTTGAGTTTGAGCTACTATGATGATGTTTACATCAAAATCCAAAGTTACAGTCGTTCAAATCCTCAACTTTATCGTAATCAAGTATCTCAGCAAACTGCTGCCGTTCATTGAGAAGCCACACAATAGCTTTGTGGTGTGTGTGTGTGTGTGTGTGTGTGTGTGTGTGTGTGTGTGTGTGTGTGTGTGTGTGTGTGTGTGTGTGTGTGTGTGTGTGTGTGTGTGTGAGCTTTCTCCTACTGATGCCTATGTCACATGGTTCAAAGCTGCCCTACTTTAAGGAGGCGGGGGACGGAGAAAGCAGGAGTACAGGGGGGAGGGCGATGTGGCGGATTACATCAGCTTCCCGGTGCTGATGAGTAGGTTTGACCTGTTACAGGTTGTGACTAGTTCACACCTCAGAGTGACAGACTTGTGTTTCAACCCGCACAAATGAAGACTGCTCGGCTTTAAGTGGACGAGGGTTAAAGGCAGGATGATGGATGAGGTTGAGTGTGAGAGTTGTGTGTTAAGGAAGGAAAAAGCGTAGTGACTGATGCAAAATCAGCAGATGGTGATGCTCTGTGACATCATCAGTGAGCGACCTTAAAGGAGCCCTGCTCCACATGTTCAGAAATGGCTTTTGAGTCATTTTGATATAGAAACTGAGCCAAATATTCTGGGCTAAGAAACCAGAAATGTGTAAGTCGACTTGTTTTTTTATTTTAATTTTATTATTTATTTATTTCATTCTGCAGTAATTGTTTTTTTTGTTTTTTTTTTTATGGAATCCCATCATAAATAGTTAAACAACATTTGTCACAAAGAAACACTGACCTGTGAACTGCACAGGTTATTTTTAACTGTAAGAGCTGCTCTGCTGAAAAGTTACGACAGACACGTACGTCCCCCGCCTGTGACCTTTAACTACAGCAGTCTGTCTCCTTTATGAGTATTTCATCTTAAAGGGGTCATACTATACATGTTACGCAAATTAACATAACCAACGAAGTGTCTTTTAAAAAAAACAAACATTAACATTTTTAGCTGAAAATACCCCAAAGAATCCTAGGTGATGCTTCTTGGAAGAAAAATATTCCCAGGTGTCTAATAAATAACCAGTTTCTGTGCCTGTTGCTTTAACTGAAAAGATGCCGCTGTTTGTCTCGCCCCCTCTACCTCAAAATCATTCAGAAAGCCCATGCTGAAGTCTCAAAAAGCCTATAGATATTGCTGAAAGCAAGGAACCAACTACATATACAAAGCTATGGGATTTTGGCTGATATTTAACATGAAACCTGAAGCAAATGTAAGAGGAAAATAAGATAACTGGATTTCATAGTTTGGGGAAAAGCATTATGTATCCCAGGCACATGGCATAATTCCTGACCATCAGACAAAAAAAAAAAAAAACAACACCAATCTCCGTGAAGCATATGCTATCAAGCCGCCTATGCTAACCTGGCATAGTGTAACCATACATGATAGGTGGGTTTAACATAACCTCATGCTCAGCGGGTTAGGTGTGACCGCTTATGCTAACTACAGTTAGTGTGACAGCACATGCTAACCTTGCTAAGTTTGACCTCATAGACTAATTATCCTGGCTGTAAAGCAGAAAGCAGCTATTGTAAAGTTCATGTCTGTCCATGGTGATGTCTTTAAAATTCAAAGAGCAGTTTCAAACAACCAACCTTGGCGGACAATCTCACTGGGCCATCCTTTCACAAGTGGCATCAAGGTCAGTAGTCTAAGGTCAAATCAAAGGTCATCACCTAAAACACATCAATGGCCATATCCTCTATATACAGTACATCCGGAAAGTATTCACAGCGCTTCACTTATTCTACATTTCTTTAATTTACAGCCTTATTCCAAAATGGATAAAATTCATTTTTCTTCAAAATTCTACACACAATACCCCATAATGATGATGTTAAAAAGTTCTGATTTTTTTGGAGATTTTTGCAAATTTTATAAAAATAAAAAAAAATAACAGAAAAACTAACAAACCATGCGTACATAAGTATTCACAGCCTTTGCCATGAAGCTCAAAATTGAGTTCAGGTGAATCCTGTTTCCACTTGAGATGTTTCTACAGCTTAATTGGGGTCCACCTGGAGTAAATTCAGTTGATTGGACACGATTTGGAAAAGCACACAACTGTCTACATGTAAGGACCCACAGCTGACAGTGCATGTCAGAGCATAAACCAAGCATGAATTCAAAGGAATTGTCTGTAGACCTCTGAGACAGGATTGTCTCAAAGCACAAATGTGTATCTGTATATCCTGTATGTATCAGACATCTGATGATCACATGACAACATCTTGCTGAAATTGGTGTTAAATGTTTGGCACCTGATAGTACAACATGAAGACCTTTTTTTTTTTTTTTTAAACAGACCAAAAACACTGCTGTTTTACCACAGTAATGATGCCGGTGTCAGTATGTTCATGACAGGGGACTTCTACAAAGTGCTGAAAGCCTCAAACCGAGTTGATTTCAAATAAATAAGGTGTGTTATTCAAGGTCCCTTGGCCTCTCTTTAGACCTCTGCTAAAGGAACTGAAAGTTTATGTCTCAGTGTAACACAGAAATAAAGAAACTTAACAACCAGCAAAATATGTCTGGGTTGACTTTTATAATCCTGCTGCTCTGCCATCCTTTCATCTGCTGTCCTCTTTGCCACAGCTCTCAAAACTTACATCACAGCACCACACAGACACACTGCCTCATGCACATGGCGAATACACACCATGGCAACACAAACTTCTGTGCAGTTTGTCACGTTCCACTGATCCTTTCAGTCACAAGTGTGAGAACAGAGCTCAGTGACCTTCATATAACTCTACACCAAATACCCTTCGACACCATGATTTGAAATATTCGGCACATTGAAAATACTCTTCAGTATCGACTGCAGCGTGTATAGTTTTTCAGCAAAGCTTCCAAAAGGAGAATAGTAGGAAACACCCACGTGCTGTCTGACCCCTGACCTCTGTCCTTCACACACTTGGATGTGTCAAAACGAAGCACAGATCACTCACCTTTTTAAGATGGTCATCCTTGAGTTCGGTGAAGAAATAAGCTAACAACTGGGCTGCAATCATCCTGCTCCTGTGTCTCTCCTAACACACGTGCACCCAAACACACAAACAGGCAGATGGAGGAAAAAGAAAATCCAAAATACAACAGTTTAAAAAAAATATCCACAAACTGTGTTCCAAATCTCTTTTAAACTTGTAATCTGTGGTGTAAAATATCCTCCGCCCCAAAATAGTCAGATCTCTGTGATGCAGGTCTTCGTGTCTCCGTCCCTGTCTGTCTGTCTGTCTGCGCATATGAGTGAAGCCAGGAAGCACGAGCGAGACAGCGGGATTGAAAGGGCGGGGCTGAGCTACAACCCCGCCCACTCTGTGAGCGCTCATTGGACGGGGGCCGCCGGCATCCGTCTGTGTCAGCAGGCAGCAGCCACGCCCCCTGACATAGGATTGGCTTGTATTTTGACACCCTGGGATGCAGCGATGAAGGAGGCGAGAAGGAGGAACACCGGTGTTGAGTTCGGGGGCGGAGAGGCTCCAGAGAGACAAAGAGGGAAGTTAGATAAGAATTAGTGATTTTAGAACGAAGTCAAAGATGAAATCTCACGCGGCGTGTGTGACTAACAAGATGACTCACAGCGGTTTACTCTGAACATTTCTCACTTAGAATCAGCCTCTGCATCAGTTCCTGGTCTTGATTTGCATATGTATTTATTTTACCTTTCTGTTGACTCAGAATTGCTTCCCTTCAAGGAAACCAGCAGCGTGACGGCCTTCAGCTCCAACCTCCGGTGCTGAAAAAGGAAGCCAGTGTAGAAGTGCCAAATCCTGCCCTTATTTGAATTAGAGGTGGGCGATACAGGGAATTTTGGTATTGATCCTATACCAAGTAAATACAGGCCCAGTATCACTGATATCGATACTGATACTGGTACTTTTTTCATATTTAAGCTTCATAGATCCAAAGGATCCAAAAGATCTAGGATAGAATTTCGCCAAACAACAAACAAAAACAAAATGCTTTATTATCACAATCAACATTTTTGTTTAAAAAATATCACCCAACACAACTTAAAACAAAATCTCCTGAGGCAGAGGGCTGACTCGAGGAGAGCACTGAGTGGGCGGGCCAGGCTGAGCCTACCTGCATGGCTGTTGGCTGGCACCACTGAGACACATGATGGCGCAACAACAAAAGACCGGGGGGGGGGGGGTGTGCTGCTCCGTGTTGTGTGCCAAAGCGCAGCGCTGCTCTTACGAGGATTGTTCAAGATCAATACCAGCATTGGTATCGATCGTATCGATATTAGGATCCATCCGCCCACCTCTAACTTGAATGTCCATTTGAAGGTGGCACTACACACACACACACTCCAACCGCTTAAGCCCTGGTCCCACCAAATAATGAAGGATGAATAATGAGCCACATAGCATGTTTTCTTTGCTGCTACAAGAGGGTTTATTCAACTATCGTGGGAGAATAGTGGCTCTGAGTGGCTCTTAGAGGCATTATCTTCTGTTAAAGAAGCTCATCTTTGTGCGTGGTGCTAATTTCAAGATATTCAAAATTTAGCAACAACAGCGTGGGGCAATTTGTGTACAAGTTACTATGGCTACTTAGAGGCATGTGCGTGGTGCTTACGAGGCTGCTAAAAGCCCATTATCCCAGCACCTGGCAGATACACAGGACCTGAGAGGTTATTTTTGGAGCGACTGAAATTCTTATTGTATTTTGGTGGGCGACAGATCAAAGCACACAGCAGTTTAAAAAGATGATTTAACTCGAACAGCTATCATTCAAAACTAGAAGGTGAGTCAGATAAAATCTGCTGACATTTAAAAAACAGTCTCTAAAAAGTGAAGCCAAACACCCTCCCCTGCCATTTATCCCAGATGTTTTTAAAAACCTGGAATCGGAGGGAGTACATTCAGTTAATGGAACAGACTCACCTGAGCTGAGTCAGGTCTCTGTTAACAACAGGAAATCTAGTCCACAGGAGTTATAAAAATCCTGCAATACAAAAGTTTTATTTGATGGTGACCTGGCTTTCACAAGCACCATCGGAATTTTCCCAGGCTCCGTTAAAGGTTGCAAACAATCGAAGTTCGAAGTTATTCACATGCACGCAGAGCTTTTTGTCTTTTCTGCAAGTAGATGCTTTTAATTTTACACACCTACAAGTGGAGACAGTGGCAGAAGACATCAAGCACACTCATTTTCATTTATGGTAACAGCAACATGATACTTAATTAAAGTGACTAAACCACTACAAAAACACAATAAATCAATAACACTAACAACACTGTTAAACTAACATGAACCACAATAACAACATTTAAAACCCCAAACTCCCATGGTACATTGCAGCACAATGTCCATTGTTTACTGTTGTTAGCTAATACCGCTAATTCCTCCAAAAAATATTATGTCTATCAACTTTCTGGTTTTTGCAGCATTCTTCCTTGACCCAAAATACATAAGCATACTAAATGGCACATGTCAGCACTCCCCCGTTTCTCCGTGGTCAAAGCCAAACACGCACATGTACACCGAGGCCATTTGTCTATTATAATAAAAATAATATCGACGTACATTGGATTCTATGACATATGTTACACTGTAGCATGATAACTAAGCATGGCAAATTGTGAAAACTATTTCTTTTTAAAACCCTCTTTACTCAACCAATGCATCACTTCTTACGAAAAGTGGAGCAACTTTTGAACCCCGTACAAACTGAAACTGACATTTGTCACAAAAAAATTGAGGCACACGGTCAGTTTTTAATATTAACCACGCAGACAATAATTTACTTCACTGAGACATTTTGCACAGCATTATATTAAAATGGAAACTTTGGCACTCATGCAAGATTAAAACAAAAACAACTACATGTTTAAATCCAGGCAACTGCAGTTAAATAATCAGGTTGCTGCTGTCCGTGGTTCCTGCTCTTTATAAGATAAAAGAAAAAATCCTGAATTTTCCCATCAGCCTCTCACTGAAAACAGTGGAACATCCAGTCTGTTGCTGTCACTTGAAGTTAGTTTTCTCCATGTTTGGTCTCTGTGTCCCATTCTCTCACACTCAAAACGGCAGCAAGAATGTCCTCCGCCTGAACTCCCCTCAAAGTTCTGAATGTGCACAAACCTTTCTGACAAACTTTGCGGACATGAGCTGACAAGTAACTCATTTTGTTGAATGGAAAAAGGAATTTTGTCAGACAAAAATGAAAAAATGATAGTAGCTCCTTCACTGTGTGACTATGGATTGTACAAAGCCAGCCACATTGTCAAAGAACACTTCCCGTTTCTTGCACTACAATCTTTCACAATAAGAGCACAGGATACACGAATGACATCAAGTCGGAGACAGAAGAGGAGAAAAATATTGTGAAAACTCCTCTTTTTTTGCTTTTTACAATATGATGTAAAACATATTTTTACAATATGCTATTTTGGAATTAATTTATTCTAGGTAAGTGTTTAATAAACTTGAAATGAAAAAATTATTAATTTCGGGTGGGCATTGAACCAACTTTCTTCAAAAAAGGGGGTGGGCGCATGCTCAGCCCTGGGCCCTCAGATGTGCGAATACGGTAATTAGGAGAAGAAGCATGAACCACTGTGTGAAATGGTTGTTCTGGGTTTTTTTTGAAGCATCAATTAAAAAAATAATTCTCAATAGTGCATGTCGGCAAAGAGCAGGGGTGGTGGCCAAGTGGTTAATGCGCTTGGTTTCAGTTCAGAAGGTTCCGGGTTCAAATCCCACCCCTGCCACATTTCTCCATCTAATGTGGAGTTGTGTCAGGAAGGGCATCCAGCGTAAAACTTGTGCCAATTCAACATGCAGATCCACCTTGGATTTGCTGTGGCAACCCCAAGTGCAAAAGAAGGGAGCAGCCGAAGGGACTTACTAGTGCATGTCGGTAAAAGTCGACCCATATGCATTCCTTCAAATGTCTGGGACTTTGCAATCAGATGATCGTCCGATCACTTTCATACAATGAATGTGTTCACTTCGCAGCATCTGGCAATTACACTTTTCTGCATGAGACATTTCTGCATTTTACCATACAATTGTAATACTGTTATTGGCAGTTTCAGGAAAATGACAGTGCCACAACTGAAAAAATGTCTAGCTGAAAGGGGTGCTCCTTGCAGTGGAAAACTGGTGAGTCTGCCGCGTTCACACCGGGCGCGATCAGACGCTACAAATTCACGTTGGTCACCAGGTGACGGATGCGCTTCCTTCACCTGGTGTGTCGCTCTGGTTTTGCTGTGAAAATTCGCCCCGGTGTGTCATCATATAGGAGGAGCTTCCATTCCGCTCGCCGGCTCCGGTTTTCAGTCAAGTTAACATGACGGACCTTGATCACATGGAGCGAGTTGTTGTGGAAAGCTCCCAATACAGGGAGTATTTGCTGCAGGAGCTGCGTCTGGATGACGGCTCCTTTCAGCGGTCTTTCCGCCTCTGCGGGACCCCATTTGAGGACCTCCTGTCTCGTTCACACGTGCACATGTAAATAATTAAAAAAAAAAAGAAACTCTGCTGCCTGCTGTGGACTGCAGCTCGCTCTTCCCCAAAAAAACTCTGTCATAATTGTATTTAGAAACCAGTCACCATTTGTTTTATTATACATCTGTGTAGTTAATAAGTAAAATAATCACAGACTATTCGCTCGCGCGCGGACGTAAAAAAAAAAAAAAGAAACTCCGCTGCTTGGTGTTGCTGGCTCTACCCCCCAAAAAAACTCTGTCATAATTGTATTTAGAAACCAGTCACCATTTGTTTTATTATACATCTGTGTAGTTAATAAGTAAAATAATCTCCACAGACGATTCACTCGCACGCGCACGTAAAATGAAAGGAGAAAGAAACTCAGCTCCCCGCTGCTGTGGGGCTGCTGCTCGCTCCAAAAACTCTGTCATGATTGTGAAATAAAGGACAAAAGAGACATAAGTCTTGCTCACAGGCTGCTACCAGAGACAGGACATGTTCACATCTTCAGTCAAACTCCAGACATCTCCATGTCACTACATATTCAGTCCCTGATTGGTCATCACGGCGCGACGAAACGACAAAGTTCAGATTTTTCAACTTGGGGAGGAGGGCAACGCGACGTGACGCGACACAATATCGTGCCACAAACGCACAAAATGCTCAAAATCGTTTCACTCGCGTTGCGCTGCGCCGTTTGGCACAAAAATGCGTCCTTACATAGGGATTACATGGCAACCTGTGGCTGCAGTCGCTCGCGTCGCGCCCGGTGTGAACGCGGCTTTACTGCGAAAGCTATACAACTTTATCAGATTTGGAAGAGTGTGACTTGTAGAAGTAGCGGAGGTGGATAACTACAGCAGACTGATCTGTTTGGAATCTCAAAGGGAAACCTGTGGTATGGACACAGGACTTTAAACAGTTACCACAACTTTGCATTACTGATGTCTATGCTTACCTGTGTATTGACTGTGGTTGGACAAATGAAAGAATAAAGAAACACACATGATGATGGCTATCCCCGTTTACTGACCATAGAAATATCAAAGGGGACAATGAATCTGTCTACATACAAAGCCGTGTGAATCCTGAAGCAGTGTCAGACAGCAGCATGATTACCTCCGCCAAGGAGGTTATGTTTTTGGTCACGTTTGTTTGTTTGTCTGTCTCTCAGCAGGATAACTCAAAAAGTTTTGAATGGATTTTGATTCAATTTTGTGGAGTGGTTGGAAATGACAAGAGGAACAACTGATGAAATTTTAGTGGTGATCCGGATCACGATCCGGATCCAGGAAGTTTTTAAAGGATTCTTCACCATTGGGGGATAGGGGGAATTTTGACATTCTAGTTTCTAACTCCACAAAAACAAGACAGAAAGGCTTAAAAAAAATTAGGGTATAACATAGTCAAATGTTCTATCAAACAAAGTTTGGCGATGATCGGATCCGGATTCCAGATCTGGTGATCCAGAATATGCAAAAAATATAGGGAAAATAGAAAATGTGTCAGTGTGAGGTGACAAATGAAGCTAGAGATGCACAACTAACACCAAATTGTAGCTGAATCTGTACTGATTCAGTAAGGTGTCATCAGATTTGATGTAGCTTCAAATGTTATGGAGCTAGATCCAGAAGAAAACCGCCATTACCGAAAAATCGTTTTTATACAATAACTTTTGAACAAATAAAGACATAAAAGTGATTCCAAGTTGTAGTGGTATGTTTTCATGGTCAAGGATGTCAAATATAAAGGAAAGAAAAGTGTATGTATCATAGTTTTGGTTGTAACACTGAATAGATCACTGTGCCAAGGAGGGAATCTCTTTAGGGTCAGTGACCCTATGGCCTTGTTTAGAGAAGTGTTTCATAAATGTTAAAAAAAAATTCATATATTTGCAGTTTAGTTGAATAATAAATTGAATTTTGTCTCTTATTTGTTTTTGTCTATAAGCACATGCAATATCAATATCAGTGCTCAGATGGCAGTAGCTTCTGGGAAAGGAGCAAGTTGCAATAAACTGTGATGCCAAGCGCTAAGGATATATGCTATCCAGTCACAGCAGATGAAACTTTTTTTTACTACTGAGCAAACATCATTGTTAGACTTTTTTAGGTTCAATGATTCCATGGCGTTCCACTGTTGTCGTTGTGGTGGAGGGTGGACTTTTTTCTGGTTCCGGAGCACAGCGGTGTTCTGCTGTATCTGTTAGCTGTTTGAACTGAGCTGTTTGAGTTCTTTGAATTAACAGTCTTTTTCAAGACTTTTTTACTTTTTTTTTACTTTTTCACCGTGCTCCAACGCCTAAAGAAGACCTCTAACGGTCGAAGCATCGCGACAGAGCTCTTTTATCAGCTAACCTTCATCAGCGTTGGCAAGCTAACTAGCTTGCTAACGCTTTCGTTTTTATTTTTATTTTATTTTTTAGCACTGTTGTCGTGCTGCTCCACAGCCTGCCTAGTGGATTTTTATTTTATTTTAGCACTGTTGTCGTGCGTTACCTGTGCTGCTCCACAGCCTGTCCAGTGGATTTTTATTTTATTTTTTAGCACTGTTGTCGTGTGTTACCTGTGCTGCTCCACAGCCTGTTCAGTGGATTTTTATTTTATTTTTTGGCGCTGTTGTCGTGCGTTGCCTGTGCTGCTCCACAGCCTGTCCAGTGGATTTTTATTTTATTTTTTACCACTGTTGTCGTGTGTTACCTGTGCTGCTCCACAGCCTGTCCAGTGGATTTTTATTTTATTTTTTAGCACTGTTGTCGTGCGTTACCTGTGCTGTTCCACAGCCTGTCCAGTGGATTTTTATTTTATTTTTTACCACTGTTGTCGTGTGTTACCTGTGCTGCTCCACAGCCTGTCCAGTGGATTTTTATTTTATTTTTTACCACTGTTGTCGTGTGTTACCTGTGCTGCTCCACAGCCTGTCCAGTGGATTTTTATTTTATTTTTTAGCACTGTTGTCGTGCGTTACCTGTGCTGCTCCACAGCCTGTCCAGTGGATTTTTATTTTATTTTTAGCACTGTTGTCGTGTGTTACCTGTGCTGCTCCACAGCCTGTTCAGTGGATTTTTATTTTATTTTTTAGCACTGTTGTCGTGCGTTACCTGTGCTGTTCCACAGCCTGTCCAGTGGATTTTTATTTTATTTTTTACCACTGTTGTCGTGTGTTACCTGTGCTGCTCCACAGCCTGTCCAGTGGATTTTTATTTTATTTTTTACCACTGTTGTCGTGTGTTACCTGTGCTGCTCCGCAGCCTGTCCAGTGGATTTTTATTTTATTATTTTATTTTATTTTTTTTATTTTTTTTTTTTAGCACTGTTGTCGTGCGTTACCTGTGCTGCTCCACAGCCTGTCCAGTGGATTTTTATTTTATTTTTTAGCACTGTTGTCGTGCGTTACCTGTGCTGCTCCACAGCCTGTCCAGTGGATTTTGATTTTTATTTTATTTTTTTGGGCGCTGTTGTCGTGCGTTACCTGTGCTGCTCCACAGCCTGTCCAGTGGATTTTATTTAGCGCTGTTGTCGTGCGTTACCTGTGCTGCTCCACAGCCTGTCTAGTGGATTTTTATTTTGTTTTAGCACTGTTGTCGTGCGTTGCCTGTGCTGCTCCACAGCCTGTCCAGTGGATTTTTATTTTTATTTTATTTTTTAGCACTGTTGTTGTGCGTTACCTGTGCTGCTCCACAGCCTGTCCAGTGGATTTTTATTTTTATTTTATTTTTTAGCACTGTTGTTGTGCGTTACCTGTGCTGCTCCACAGCCTGTCTAGTGGATTTTTATTTTATTTTAGCACTGTTGTCGTGCGTTACCTGTGCTGCTCCACAGCCTGTCTAGTGGATTTTTATTTTGTTTTAGCACTGTTGTCGTGCGTTGCCTGTGCTGCTCCACAGCCTGTCCAGTGGATTTTGATTTTATTTTTTTTGGCACTGTTGTCGTGTGTTACCTGTGCTGCTCCACAGCCTGTCTAGTGGATTTTTATTTTATTTTTTACCACTGTTGTCGTGTGTTACCTGTGCTGCTCCGCAGCCTGTCCAGTGGATTTTTATTTTATTATTTTATTTTATTTATTTATTTATTTTTTTTATCACTGTTGTCGTGCGTTACCTGTGCTGCTCCACAGCCTGTCCAGTGGATTTTTATTTTATTTTTTAGCACTGTTGTCGTGCGTTACCTGTGCTGCTCCACAGCCTGTCCAGTGGATTTTTATTTTATTTTTTACCACTGTTGTCGTGCGTTACCTGTGCTGCTCCACAGCCTGTCCAGTGGATTTTTATTTTTATTTTATTTTTTTGGGCGCTGTTGTCGTGCGTTACCTGTGCTGCTCCACAGCCTGTCCAGTGGATTTTTATTTAGCGCTGTTGTCGTGCGTTACCTGTGCTGCTCCACAGCCTGTCTAGTGGATTTTTATTTTGTTTTAGCACTGTTGTCGTGCGTTGCCTGTGCTGCTCCACAGCCTGTCCAGTGGATTTTTATTTTTATTTTATTTTTTAGCACTGTTGTTGTGCGTTACCTGTGCTGCTCCACAGCCTGTCTAGTGGATTTTTATTTTATTTTAGCACTGTTGTCGTGCGTTACCTGTGCTGCTCCACAGCCTGTCTAGTGGATTTTTATTTTGTTTTAGCACTGTTGTCATGCGTTGCCTGTGCTGCTCCACAGCCTGTCCAGTGGATTTTTATTTTTATTTTATTTTATTTTTTAGCACTGTTGTTGTGCGTTACCTGTGCTGCTCCACAGCCTGTCTAGTGGATTTTTATTTTATTTTAGCACTGTTGTCGTGCGTTACCTGTGCTGCTCCACAGCCTGTCTAGTGTCGGATTCCCTGTTTGGGAATCCGCTAGCTTAGCGTAGCTACTAGCTCTTAGCCGTTTTGGCATGGCGGCTTCTCCTGTCTCTCCCGTACTTTTCTGCTCTGGGTGTGAAATGTTTAGTTATTCCTCGGCCTCTTTTAGCAGTAACGGTACATGTAATAAGTGCAGCTTATTCGTAGCTTTGGAGGCCAGGCTGGGCGAATTGGAGGCTCGGCTCCGCACCATGGAAAATTCTACAGCTAGCCAGGCCCCTGTAGTCGGTGCGGACCAAGGTAGCTTAGCCGCCGTTAGTTCCCCCCTGGCAGACCCCGTGCAGTCGGGAAGGCAGGCTGACTGGGTGACTGTGAGGAGGAAGCGTAGCCCTAAACAGAAGCCCCGTGTACACCGTCAACCCGTTCACATCTCTAACCGTTTTTCCCCACTCGACGATACACTCGCCGAGGATCAAACTCTGGTTATTGGCGACTCTGTTTTGAGAAATGTGAAGTTAGCGACACCAGCAACCATTGTCAATTGTCTTCCGGGGGCCAGAGCAGGCGACATCGAAGGACATTTGAAATTGCTGGCTAAGGCTAAGCGTAAATTTGGTAAGATTGTAATTCACGTCGGCAGTAATGACACTCGGTTACGCCAATCGGAGGTCACTAAAATTAACATTGAATCGGTGTGTAACTTTGCAAAAACAATGTCGGACTCTGTTGTTTTCTCTGGGCCCCTCCCCAATCAGACCGGGAGTGACATGTTTAGCCGCATGTTCTCCTTGAATTGCTGGCTGTCTGAGTGGTGTCCAAAAAATGAGGTGGGCTTCATTGATAATTGGCAAAGCTTCTGGGGAAAACCTGGTCTTGTTAGGAGAGACGGCATCCATCCCACTTTAGAGGGAGCAGCTCTCATTTCTAGAAATCTGGCCAATTTTTTGGGATCCTCCAAACTGTGACTGTCTAGCGTTGGGACCAGGAGGCAGAGCTGTGGTCTTATACACCTCTCTGCAGCTTCTCTCCCCCTGCCATCCCCCTATTACCCCATCCCCGTAGAGACGGTGCCTGCTCCCAGACCACCAATAACTAGCAAAAATCTATTTAAGCATAAAAATTCAAAAAGAAAAAATAATATAGCACCTTCAATTGCACCACAGACTAAAACAGTTAAATGTGGTCTATTAAACATTAGGTCTCTTTCTTCTAAGTCCCTGTTGGTAAATGATATAATAATTGATCAATGTATTGATTTATTCTGCCTAACAGAAACTTGGTTACAGCAGGATGAATATGTTAGTTTAAATGAGTCAACACCCCCGAGTCACACTAACTGTCAGAATGCTCGTAGCACGGGCCGGGGCGGAGGATTAGCAGCAATCTTCCATTCCAGCTTATTAATTAATCAAAAACCTAGACAGAGCTTTAATTCATTTGAAAGCTTGTCTCTTAGTCTTGTCCATCCAAATTGGAAGTCCCAAAAACCAGTTTTATTTGTTATTATCTATCGTCCACCTGGTCGTTACTGTGAGTTTCTCTGTGAATTTTCAGACCTTTTGTCTGACTTAGTGCTTAGCTCAGATAAGATAATTATAGTGGGCGATTTTAACATCCACACAGATGCTGAGAATGACAGCCTCAACACTGCATTTAATCTATTATTAGACTCTATCGGCTTTGCTCAAAAAGTAAATGAGTCCACCCACCACTTTAATCATATTTTAGATCTTGTTCTGACTTATGGTATGGAAATAGAAGACTTAACAGTATTCCCTGAAAACTCCCTTTTGTCTGATCATTTTTTAATAACATTTACATTTACCCTGATGGACTACCCTGCAGTGGGGAATAAGTTTCATTACACTAGAAGTCTTTCAGAAAGCGCTGTAACTAGGTTTAAGGATATGATTCCTTCTTTATGTTCTCTAATGTCATATACCAACACAGAGCAGAGTAGCTACCTAAACTCTGTAAGGGAGTTAGAGTATCTTGTCAATAGTTTTACATCCTCATTGAAGACAACTTTGGATGCTGTAGCTCCTCTGAAAAAGAGAGCTTTAAATCAGAAGTGTCTGACTCCGTGGTATAACTCACAAACTCGTAGCTTAAAGCAGATAACCCGTAAGTTGGAGAGGAAATGGCGTCTCACTAATTTAGAAGATCTTCACTTAGCCTGGAAAAAGAGTTTGTTGCTCTATAAGAAAGCCCTTCGTGAAGCTAGGACATCTTTCTACTCATCACTAATTGAAGAAAATAAGAACAACCCCAGGTTTCTTTTCAGCACTGTAGCCAGGCTGACAAAGAGTCAGAGCTCTATTGAGCTGAGTATTCCATTAACTTTAACTAGTAATGACTTCATGACTTTCTTTGCTAACAAAATTTTGACTATTAGAGAAAAATTACTCATAACCATCCCAAAGATGTATCGTTATCTTTGGCTGCTTTCAGTGATGCCGGTATTTGGTTAGACTCTTTCTCTCCGATTGTTCTGTCTGAGTTATTTTCATTAGTTACTTCATCCAAACCATCAACATGCTTATTAGACCCCATTCCTGCCAGGCTGCTCAAGGAAGTCCTACCATTATTTAATGCTTCAATCTTAAATATGATCAATCTATCTTTGTTAGTTGGTTATGTACCACAGGCCTTTAAGGTGGCAGTAATTAAACCATTACTTAAAAAGCCATCACTTGACCCAGCTATCTTAGCTAATTATAGGCCAATCTCCAACCTTCCTTTTCTCTCAAAGATTCTTGAGAGGGTAGTTGTAAAACAGCTAACTGATCACCTGCAGAGGAATGGTCTATTTGAAGAGTTTCAGTCAGGTTTTAGAATTCATCATAGTACAGAAACAGCATTAGTGAAGGTTACAAATGATCTTCTTATGGCTTCGGACAGTGGACTTATCTCTGTGCTTGTTCTGTTGGACCTCAGTGCTGCTTTTGATACTGTTGACCATAAAATTTTATTACAGAGATTAGAGCATGTCATAGGTATTAAAGGCATTGCGCTGCGGTGGTTTGAATCATATTTGTCTAATAGATTACAGTTTGTTCATGTAAATGGGGAATCTTCTTCACAGACTAAAGTTAATTATGGAGTTCCACAAGGTTCTGTGCTAGGACCAATTTTATTCACTTTATACATGCTTCCCTTGGGCAGTATTATTAGACGGTATTGCTTAAATTTTCATTGTTACGCAGATGATACCCAGCTTTATCTATCCATGAAGCCAGAGGATACGCACCAATTAGCTAAACTGCAGGATTGTCTTACAGACATAAAGACATGGATGACCTCTAATTTCCTGCTTTTAAACTCAGATAAAACTGAAGTTATTGTACTTGGCCCCACAAATCTTAGAAGCATGGTGTCTAACCAGATCGTTACTCTGGATGGCATTTCCCTGATCTCTAGTAATACTGTGAGAAATCTTGGAGTTATTTTTGATCAGGATATGTCATTCAAAGCGCATATTAAACAAATATGTAGGACTGCCTTTTTGCATTTACGCAATATCTCTAAAATCAGAAAGGTCTTGTCTCAGAGTGATGCTGAAAAACTAATTCATGCATTTGTTTCCTCTAGGCTGGACTATTGTAATTCATTATTATCAGGTTGTCCTAAAAGTTCCCTAAAAAGCCTTCAGTTGGTTCAGAATGCTGCAGCTAGAGTACTGACGGGGACTAGCAGGAGAGAGCATATCTCACCCGTGTTGGCCTCCCTTCATTGGCTTCCTGTTAATGCTAGAATAGAATTTAAAATTCTTCTTCTTACTTATAAGGTTTTGAATAATCAGGTCCCATCTTATCTTAGGGACCTCATAGTACCATATTACCCCATTAGAGCGCTTCGCTCTCAGACTGCGGGCTTACTTGTAGTTCCTAGGGTTTGTAAGAGTAGAATGGGAGGCAGAGCCTTCAGCTTTCAGGCTCCTCTCCTGTGGAACCAGCTCCCAATTCAGATCAGGGAGACAGATACCCTCTCTACTTTTAAGATTAGGCTTAAAACTTTCCTTTTCGCTAAGGCTTATAGTTAGGGCTGGATCGGGTGACCCTGGACCATCCCTTGGTTATGTTGCTTTAGACGTAGACTGTGTTTCATAATTATTGTATGGCCTTGCCTTGCAATGTGGAGCGCCTTGGGGCAACTGTTTGTTGTGATTTGGCGCTATACAAGAAAAAAGTTGATTGATTGATTGATTGATGTTATGGCGTCAGTGACCCGATGGCCTTGGCGGAGGTTTGCACTCTCTGAGTGCTTCTAGATTTCTATGCGGTTGCTATGGGCCACTAAAGGGAATGTAAAGTTGTAAAGTGTTGTAGAGTATGCATTTATAATTTATTACACAGTTTGTCCAAATTCTGTCAGTTGAATCACAAAAATTAATGACCTGTGTGTGTGCGTGTGTTTGTGTGTGTGTGTGTGTGCGTGCGTGTGTGTGTGTGTGTACATGTGTTAACTCTCACTTTCTGACTATTGTGCAGGTTACAGCACAACTGAATGCTGAAGTACAGCTGAGCTGACTGTAAATCTCCGCTAAGGCAATAAGAATAGTGCATTACACACTGTGTGATATGGAGAACTGACACTCCTGACTGTTCAGCTTCACTCAGATTTCCTCATACCTTGCTAAAAGGTATTTCACGTTCTCCATGCATACTTGTGCAGACTTGTTCTGCTCAGTTAATTGAGTACATGCAGTACATGCAAACACAGTCTGTCTTGGACACATTAAATTCTTCTAAGGTTCTTGTTGTTAGGAACTGGCTTCTATGTCTCTCTCCCTGTGTGATAACTGAATGTCAGCACAAAATATTTGGTCTACAAAGATGTTTCTAAAGGCCAGAATATGAAACTGGCCCTGCTCCCCACCATAAACCTTCACATGCATGTAAAATATCTTTGTGTGAAGTTTTACAATACACATGCAATCTGCCCAATGCACTTGTGCTGTATATTGTTTTACTTTTGAGTGTCCAGTTATCTGTTATCTTAATACACGGAGGCCTTTTAAACCATGCACAATTTGTTTAACCACTCAGCCAGAGGTTATAAGTGACAGAGTAAATAGACCATAAGGACAAAATACGTTGGACAGCGACATCCTAATGAGCACAGACAGCAATAGCAAGATGGTACATAATTATTACGTCATAGTTACCAACATGCCTGTGCTCGTCTTCTCTCATTCTTCTCTCACACTATCCATTTCCATCATGTTTGTTTTCGTCCTCATCCTACTTACAGAACCAGCAGCTCAGATCAGCAGATCCAGTGGGGTTTTATTACTAACTTACCAGTCTGAGAAATGGCCACAGTAGATATTTTGAGAATGTCACTTTGAGCTGCACATTGCTGCATACATCCCTGGAGGGACTGAGCACTAGAGGTGGGCGGATCGATCCTAATATCGATAATATCGATGCCAACGCTGGTATTGATATTGAACGATCCTCATTTAAAAAGATCGATACTCAAGCTTTTTTTCTCTCCTGCACGCACTGACTGCTGCCCACGCAGATTCATCAAAGTCTACTCTCTGTCTGTAAGAGCAGCGCTGCGCTGTGTCACACAACACGGAGCAGCACACCCTTGTATTGTGGTTTGTCAGCCTTCTACCTCAGGAGATTTTTTTTTAAGTTGTGTTGAGTGATATTTTTTTAAACAAAAATGTTGATTGTGATAATAAAGTATTTTGTTGTCACGTACAAAGTTTGGTGAAATTCTATCCTAGGTCTTTTGGATCCTTTGGATCTATGAAGCTTAAATATGAAAAAGTATCGGTATCGACATCGGCGATACTGGGCCTGTATTTGGTATTGGATCAATACCAAAAGTCCTGATATCGCCCACCTCTACTGAGCACCACACCAGTTTCCATCCTCATGGTTTTAAAGTAGCCTGGGTGAATTTTATTTATTTTTTTAAGAGTAACTCGAGTGCTAATCCTGCCACTTTGAGTAAGAAAAGTGGAATGCCTTGAGAAAAGCCACACTGACAGGCAGATTGCAAATTACACATTAGTCAGCTAATGTTAGCTAAGGCAAATATTGGTTCAAGCTAGCTAAACTGTAACAGTGTAAAAGTTGCAAGCTGCTAATGTTATCATTCATCTGTAGTCAATAGACCTAATTCTGAACTTAGAAAAGAAGAAAGTAAAGTTTAAAAAACAAGGTAGACAGCAGGGGTGTGCAATATGGACAAAAAATAATAGATTTTTTTTTTTACTTTGACAATAACAAAATTTTACTATGTTCTTCGAAATTGTGTTTGTCGAACTCTTAGTAGGCATTAATTGTTTAGCTTTTCTTTGGCAGCGGAATGTCAAAGCTTTTCATATTATTCTTATACCTTAGTTCACAGGAGGAGAAACAACATTGTCGAGCTGTTTTAACAGCACCAGGTTTCTGACAACCATCTTGTCAAATCCAAACCACTTCCACTAGTGAGGTTGATCCACATCAAGGAACTAAATCTTCCTCAATAGACTGCAAGGATGGAGGTGTCCGCATATTTCATTTTTCCTCTTTTTTTCATATCAGTCATGCTAAAGCCCCTTTCACACTGGGCCTGCGTAGAGTTGCACTGTGCTGCATATCTAGTATGCAGGAATGGCTGCATAAGTTGCGCACAGGTGAGAGAAGCTTGGCTCCATGACACTGTTTTTACAGACTGCCTGGCCACGCAGATGGATTTGATAAAGTGAATTAACTTTTGAATTCAAAAGTCAGAAAACATTATTACCAGGAGTGAATGGACTTTATTTAACGTGCCACAATCTTGAGAGAACTTGAGGAGGTAAAGGTGGAGCTGCAGCTGGCGATTGTGTGCATGATTCGTCCGTGAGGAGTTATAGTGGATGTGGACATGTCCTCTCACTGGCGATCTGTTTGTAAGGAGTTATGGTGGACATGGATATGTCCACTCACTGGTGATCTATCTGTGAGGAAGTATACTGGGCGTGGAAGCTTGGCCTGCCTCTTCTTCTGTGATTTTGAAGCTTCACTGCTAGCAAAGTTCAGCAGGATGAATAAAATCTAGCAATGCAGGTATGTACAGATAAAAAACCTAAAAGGATTTTTCACCGGACTGGCGTAGGGTTGAGTACAATTGCAAAGGCATGGTGTACAGTAGTGCAGTGTTGCATAGGCTTATACAGTAGCGGAGTGTTATGATGTAGACTTGCGTAGAGCATATTGCGTCCGGTGCTCTACGCCGCAAGTCCACGGAAAGATTAAGCATTTAATTTTTTACGTCAATTTCACAGACCCCTTTGTGTCGCTTTGTGTCCCTCAGCATAAGATCAGTGTAGGGTTGCATAAACTCAGAGTAGGGCTGCATAAGCTCAGCGTCGTCAGCATGCCGCATTAAGCCTGGCGCACACAGGAGGAAGATTCTTTTCCAAATGGCACACGTGGTCAAATGCTTAAGCAGGATACCCTCATCTGCGGTGGATTTTGTGAGAGTCATCCGCCTTTCTGACCCAAAAGCAAACTGTCTAGCGTGTTTAATAATTTCTGCCTCGCGTGACAAATGACTCGCTTTGTGCGGGGGGTCGCAAGCAGGCAAAAAAAGGCAAAAAAAAAAAAAAAAAGGCAAAAACATTTTCTCCAAAATGGTTCTACAGTTAACTAGAAACACTCGGAGAGTGCAAACCTCCACCAAAGTCATAGGGTCACTGACGTGACATGGAATACCCTTTGGCAAAGAGACTTATTCCACGTCATTTCACGCATCTACCGTCATGTTTCAGATTCAGTGGTTAACCCTCTGGGGTCCGAGGGCATTTTTTGGACAGTTCACTCACCTGGCATAAATGTTTTATTATTGCTGTTAACAGCTCTCCCTGCATCCCACAATCAACAGGGGTCAAAATACATTTTTTAACCTACTATTACTTGCACCAAAAAAAAGTTACTTGCACAACCAAAAGTCAGTCTTATATCAACCTTAAAACTCCTCCTCTGATGTGTCAGACTCTTCATCTCTGGGCCCTCTGAGTGCGTAAAGCCCCTTTCACATGGGGCTGCTTCCAGTTGCATCATGTGTCATCATGATGACGCCGCGTGGAAGCAACTCAGTGACGAGACAAGCAGCTCGACGCCACAACAGCACGAGGGACGCAAAGAATGAAGCAAATCAGACACCAAAAATTAAACATGTTTAATTTTTGTTTGCATCCTGTGTTCGAAACAGAAATTAAGTGGTTTCAGCACAAGTCAGAGAAAAGCAACATTACCCAACGCCAGTGTATGATTCCTGCTGTGTTCCATTGTTCCTGAAGTATAAATCACGCAGGATTGTTTTTATACCAATACCCTGAAAACTTGCTAAAACAATTATAAAAAGTAATCCGTGTCTGTTACGTTTAATCTGCATGGAATTTAATAAACGCAAACCGAATTTCAGATATATTATATATATTAGTCTCGAACAAAGAGGACAAACAGTGTTGTAAAGAACAATAATCAAGAATTGTCTACAGCAAAGAAGCGCTTCTTTCGCTGTGCCGATCCGGGCATGGAATTAAACATACTATTCCTCTGGATGTTAAGAAACCCTTCAGAGGCTGCCATGCGGGTGCTAAGCTAAAGGCTAGGAATCGGAGGTTTAAGCCTGCGGTGCCTTCGATCCTGATGGGTAATGTTAACTCCTACCTGAACAAATATGATGAGCTGTTGGCGCTTGTCAAGCATGAACGAGCCTTCCGAGAAAGCTGCCTGATCGGACTTACAGAGACTTGGCTCACGGACAATATACTTGATAGTGCTGTGGAACGTCCGGGCTTTACCCTGGTACGAGCGGACAGAGATGTGAAATCAAGCGGAAAAAGTAAAGGTGGGGGTCTTGCACTTTATGTGAACAAGCAATGGTGTCATCCCGGTCATATCTCTGTTAAGCAGCGACTGTGTTGTAGAGACACTAAGCTCCTGGCAGTTGGATTGAGACCTTATTATGTCCCGAGAGAATTTAACAGCATCGTCACCATGATTGTTTACATCCCCCCGAGAGCGGAGGCGCAAGTTGCATGTGACGTCATTCACAAAACTGTTGCGAGATTGCAAACATTACATCCAGAAGCTCTGTTTGTTATTTCTGGCGACTTTAATCATGTAAATATTGCCCCCCATCTGACTGGATTTTCACAATATGTGGATTGCCCCACAAGGGAGCAGAAGAAGAAGTCTTGACTTGTGTTATGTTAATGTCAAAGAGAGGCTTATACTGTTTCTGCACTCCCACCTTTAGGTAAATCTGATCACAACATGATTTATCTAAGACCTGTATATAAGCCTTGTGTACTCACACAGCCAATAACAACACGGATTTTCAGGAAGTGGACTTCTGCGGCCACTGAATCCTTGCGAGACTGCTTTGAGCGCAATGACTGGAGGGTTGTACAGAATTTAGAGGGTAACAACTGCAGTACTGAAAGTGATATTAACATCGACAGAATGGTGGAAAGCACAACAGACTACATAAATTTTTGCACGGATTTCGTCCTGCCTTTTAGAACTGTCAGATGCTTTCCCAATAATAAACCTTGGATCACAGCTGACATAAAGCATCTTCTAAACAAAATGAAGAGGGCATTTAAAGCTGGTGATCGAGATAAGCGGAAGGAGATACAGCGGGAGGTGAAAAGGAGTCTGAGGAAGTCCAGGTTGAATTACAAACAGAAGCTGGAAAGTAGGTTGAAAGTTAATAACATCAAGGAAGTGTGGAGAGGAATGCAAACCATCACAGGCATGAAAGGAAGACAGTTTCTGCGAGCAGGGGATAGGGACAGTGCAAATGAGTTTAATCTGTTTTATAACAGATTTAACACAACATTCTCTTCAGGCCCATCTCCTGCCACTCCTCCACTCTCACCTTCGCCACCCTCATCTTCACTATCACCTGACTATCACATCCTCTTGACTCCTCCTCTGCCTCCATTACTTCCAACTTTTACAATTGACGAAGTGAGAGCTGAACTGAGGAAATTACAGCCGTGTAAAGGTCCTGGCCCTGATGGTGTGAGCCCTCGTCTGTTGAAAGATTGTGCGGAGCAGCTTGCCATTCCCCTCCAGACACTTTACAACTTCAGTCTTCACACTGGTAGAGTTCCTGCTCTGTGGAAAACATCTTGTCTCGTCCCGGTGCCTAAAGAAGCACGTGCTACTGAGATAAAAAAAACTACAGACCAGTGACTCTCACATCATACATCATGAAGACTCTGGAGAGGCTAGTCCTGCACCTTCTCAGACCGCAGGTACAGCATGCACAAGATCTACTGCAGTTCGCCTATCAGGATGTGGACGACGCCATTTTGTTCCTCTTACATCGCATCTACTCCCTCCTGGATGAATCCGGTGGATATGTGAGGATTATGTTCTTTGATTTCTCAAGTGCATTCGACTCCATCCAACCGGTTCTTCTTAAACAAAAGCTGGAGGGATTAGGGGTGGATTCAATCTTTACAGCATGGATCCACAGCTTCCTGACGGATTGGCCTCAGTTCATGAGGCTGGGCAGTACCATCTCGGACACTGTCGTGAGCAGTGTAGGAGCTCCCCAAGGTACTGTACTCGCACCTTTCCTGTTTGCCATCTACACGTCTGACTTCCAATATCACTCTGACACTTGTCACATTCAGAAGTACTCAGACGACACAGCCATTGTGGCTTGTGTTAAAAACAACCAGGAGGGTGAGTACAGAGACCTAATCACTGCTTTTCGTGACTAGAGTGACAAAAATTCACTCATTCTGAACACAAAAAAGACCAAAGAAATGATTTTCAACTTTGGCAAGAAAAAGACTTTTATGCAGCCAATAAACATCCATGGACAAGACATTGAGTGTGTGCACACATACAAATATCTTGGTGTCCATCCGGACAATAATCTGGATTGGAACTTTAACACTGACAGCCTCTATAAAAAGGGTCTCACCAGGCTCTTTTTTCTGAGGAGGCTTAAGTCATTTGATGTGTGTAACCAGTTGTTGTCTATGTTCTATCACTCTGTTGTTGCGGCTGTCCTTTTCTTTGCTGTGGTGTGTTGGGGCAATAGTATCTCTGCCAGAAACTGCAAGAAGCTGGATAAGCTGGTTAAGAGGGCCCAGTTAGTGATCGGGGGATCACTGGACACTGTGGGGGCAGCTGCAGAGAGGTGTATGAGGCGGAAGGTGCAGGCAATCCTCAATAACAACAGACACCCTCTGCATGAGACTGTCCGTCCAGAGGAGTAATAGATCTGAGCGCTACCTGTCCGTTCGGTGTAGGACAGAGCGCTTCAGGAGATCCTTCATTCCTGCTGCTATTCGAGCCCACAATGACTATCACTGATTTAGCTGTGTTTGGGGGGGTTATGTTACTTTTTTTTTTTTTTTTTTTTACTACTTTTACATATTTATTGTCTTTTTGTCTTTTAAAACCGGATTTGCTACTGTACGACAACTGAATTTCTCCATGAGGGGATTAATAAAGTATCTATCTATCTATCTATCTATCTATCTATCTATCTATCTATCTATCTATCTATCTATCTATCTATCTATCTATCTATCTATCTATCTATCTATCTGTCATCTATCTATCTATCTATCTATCTATCTATCTATCTATCTATCTATCTATCTATCTATCTATCTGTATTAATGTTATTTGTAAATCAAAACCATAAGTCAGCACTGCTTTATTTTCCAAGACCTCTGCCAGACCGGAGCGTTGTGATTGGGTAGAGAGTAAGGCATTGTGGCTGCTCGCAGCTTGCTTCTGTGCTGGAAGCCATGTAGTAAACAAGAGCTTCCAGCAGGGGGCAAGATGTTCAAAGACAGAAGTGTGGGCTCATTGTTTGGGTTTGTTGTTGCTTTTGATGCTACCAGAAATGATGGTGTGGTGATGGTGAGTGTGGTGTTAAAACTCAAATTCAGTTTATTAGTAGTTGCAAATGTACCAGAGACAATACTGGAATTTATGGCTTATCTGTAACATCTGATACATTTTTGGGTGGTTTATTGTTTTATCTTTATCAAAGATAACTTTTCAGTTATTTGATTATCTGTTATCAAAGTTAATTTTTTGGTTATCTGTGCCCACCACTGCCAGCATGCTTCAAGGCCTCCACTATCATTCCCTATCCCCAAAAAACAAAGAACTACAGGACTTAATGACTACAGACCCATTGGCCTGACCTCTGTGATGATGAAGACCTTGGAGCGCCTTGTCCTCACACACCGCAAGGCCATCTCTGACTCGCATCTCTGGACCACCTGCAGCCTACAGAGCCAGCAGGTCAGTAGTGTTTTGCCAGCTTGCACTTGGCCGAGACGGATGCATTTTCTCTTCTCTCCCTCCCTCCTTATCTTTCCTGCTTCTGTGGCATGTTGTCTGTGAGGCTCCAGTTTTTGCTCTTCAGAAAAGCAACAAAAATGGATTTGTTAAAGTGGTCTCGGAACGCAATTGACACTATTTTTTCTACAAGACATTCGGGAGCGGAGGACCTGACCTGTCCTGCCGGGACGCATGTGATGGGCTACGTGATGGACTCATGGAGGAGATGGCAGGTCATGTGCCTTTACACGCTGTCTGTGGAGGACGTCGAAGATGTGTATCTATTTGTCTTGGGAGTGACCGGCTTTCTGCTGTGTGTCGTGGGCATAGCGCTGGTTTACTGGAAAATTAAAAAAGTGGAGGCTGTTTTGATTGGGCCGTCCAGAATGCCCCACTTGATTGATTCGATTGGAAGGACAGTGACTGCTCAGTCGGCGGGTGTTAAACGCACGTTGGAAACCATCTCTGGGAGGATTGCAGCACTGGAAAACCGCCTTGACCGTCAGTAAATGACCACATCTCCTTTCTACATTCAGATGCATTGAGAGCCACTTTGTTCTCAGAACTGTGGAATCTTTCAGGCGTCTGCTAATCAGACATTCATTTGGCTTCCCCAAGACAGCTGCACTTCAAGGCCGCTGCGATAAAAAACCTCCAAGAAGATTAAACACTCAAGCCTCGCTTCCGTGGTTTCCCCCTCCCTCAGCTTCTCCAGCTCTGACGTTGACTGTGAACAGTGACTGCTCAGAGCTGAACCCCCCTCCCTTCCAGGATTCAGTCATGGCTGTTGTTTAGTGCCAAAAAGGACTGCTACCGGAGTGTTCTGATAAACTGGACTTTCAAATCTCGGCTGTCGTCCTGTGTTGTTGTTTGTCTGTGTGTTTACTGTTCTCTGTGCTGATAAGAGTTTTTTCCTCATTGATGTGGCTTCTCGAAGGCAGCGACCTTGAGGGGTTTTTTTCTCTTCCTTACCTTGTGTGTGCTTTTTTATATGTGTTTATGTACCAGGCCAGCTTATGTCTGTTACGTGTGTGTTGTTTGTCTTTGGGTCGGTCATGGTTTGCTCAGCCCTGCTGTGACCTAAAGCAGGGATGTACATCTAGAGCTGGTCCCTGGGCACCTTATGGCGACTTCTGCTCCTAACTGGCAATTAGGATGGGTTAAATGCAGTAGACACAATTCATTGTGCAGGGAACATGTTCCTTTGTGCATATGACAATAAAATTCTTTTGAATCCTTGAATCCTTGACTCTGTCAACATGGCGCTCCACTTCATCCTCCAGCATCTGGACTCCCCAGGAACCTATGCCCGGATTCTGTTTATGGACTTCAGCTCTACTTTCAGTACGATCATCCCGGCCCTGCTGCAGGACAAGCTCTCTCAGCTTGGTGTGCCGACTCCACCTGCAGATGGATCACTGAATTCCTGTTTAACAGGAGGCAGCATGTGAAGTTGGGAGGGCATGTCTCCAACACACAGCCCATCAACACCGAATCCCCAAGGCTGCGTTCCTTTCTCCTCTACTCTTCTCCCTGTACACCAACAACTGCAGCTATAGTCACCAGTCTGTATAGCTCTTGAAGTTTGTGGACAACCCTCATCGGACTCGTCTCTGATGGAGACGAGTCTGTTGTGTGGGCCGCTGAAGAGGAGGTACTGCTGGCCCACCACCACCAGAGGGCACCCTGCCTGGAGTGCGGGCTCCAGGCACCAGAGGGCGCTGCCGCCTAACAGGAGTAGCCGGGGTGACAGCTGACACTCATCACCTATGACAGCTGTCACCACTCATCTGATCAGCATCAGTATATCAGCAAGACGTCATCTCCACCTCTTTGCCGAGATATCGCTTTACCGGGAAGGTAACGTTCTCAGCTGGCTGTGAGATTTATTCGACAGTAACCTTTTGTGACTTTTTTTGTATCGTGTAACAGACTCTTTTTCCAACAAGAGGTGGAGTTGGTTTTCCTGCCGTGTGAATTGCTGGGTGCACACGCGCCCACCTTTAATTGTTTTTTTGTTCCTCGCCAGCAGTACCAGATCCGACACGCGGAGGCAGTGGCCACCTGGGAGTTCGGGACTTGGCGGCTCCAGTATTCCCGGGGTCTGGTGGCGGAGGAAATCGTGTGGTTCCGGTTCTACTTTGGACAGACGTCTCCTATCTTCGAGCCTGCCCACACGACACCTGTTGCGATTTGACCTTTTGTCTATTATTGTAATCTGTTGTGTTTGTTGTGCCCTTTCACAACAGTAAAGTGTTGTATTTGACTTCCTCCATTGTCCGTTCATTTGCGCCCCCTGTTGTGGGTCCGTGTACCTACACTTTCCCAACAGGATATCTCGGCCAACGTCATGGACCCCGAGGGGCGTCAACCGGCTGTTGAACGGCCAATGGAAGAGCAGGGCGCACAGGCGTCTGCAGGAGGAATGGTCGGTGAGTTGCAGCGA
The DNA here is from genome assembly GCF_902500255.1 of Thalassophryne amazonica. Lineage (NCBI taxonomy): Eukaryota > Metazoa > Chordata > Actinopteri > Batrachoidiformes > Batrachoididae > Thalassophryne > Thalassophryne amazonica. The sequence goes on from NC_047104.1 coordinate 81,639,043, forward strand.
ATCCTCACCGCTTTTACGGCTCGGTTGGATCTAATGACCGAGCAGAACGTCCTCCTTAACCGCAGGGTGGAGGCTCTCGCCGCGCAGGTGGAGGTGCGCCCTCAGGGCGCTGCTGCGGCTCCCCCTCCTGTCGATCCTGTGCGCAACAGTGACATTCCACAGGTCATTCAACGACCCCTCCCACCTTCCCCTGAAGCATACATAAGCCCTCCAGAGCCGTACGGGGGTTGTGTGGAGACATGTGTGGACTTTCTTATGCAGTGTTCGCTCGTCTTCGCACAACGTCCCGTCATGTACGCGACTGATGCTAGTAAGATAGCTTATGTAATTAATCTGCTTCGCGGCAAGGCACGCGCTTGGGCTACAGCGCTCTGGGAGCAAAATTCACGGCTCCGTCTGACATATAATGGGTTTGTGAGGGAGTTCAGAACAGTGTTCGATCACCCAAATAGAGGAGAGACCGCTTCAGCCGTGCTGCTGTCAATGAGACAGGGGCGCCGGAGCGCAGCTGCTTATGCAGTCGACTTCCGCATCGCGGCTGCGAGGTCCGACTGGAATAACACTGCCCTCCGCGCCGCCTTCGTAAACGGACTGTCGTTGGTCCTGAAGGAGCTCCTGGTGGCCAAGGACAAACCGCGGGATTTAGACGGGCTTATTGATCTCGTTATACGATTAGACAATCGGTTAGAAGAACGCCGTCGGGAGCGAGACGAAGGGCGTGGCCGGGCACGCGCCGTCCCTCTCCCTTCCGGTTCTGACCGAGTTCCGCCCTCCCCACGCTCCACGGCCTCTACGCTCCGTGTGGTGACAGCTCCCCCTGTTGACGAAGCTATGGACACGAGCAGGGCCAAATTTAGGGCACCAGATAGACAGAGGAGGCTGGCCCGCGGAGTGTGCTTTGTTTGTGGCTCAATAGAGCATCAAGTAAGGGACTGCCCCGAGCGGTTAAAACACCAACGCCCGCCCCTAGACACTGGGTTAGGGGTGGGTCAAAACATTCACGTGGGACATACCCATATTGCCACACGACTCCCAGTGACAATCCTTTATGAGGATTTAACCCTGAAGGCCCCAGCACTGGTGGACACGGGCTCTGAAGGGAATCTGTTAGACAGCAGATGGGCCAGGGAGATAGGGCTCCCTCTGGTGGCGCTTACCTCGCCTGTGCAGGTGCGGGCACTAGATGGCTCCCTACTCCCACCAATCACACATAAGACACCACCAGTAACTCTGGTGGTGTCAGGAAATCACCGGGAGGAGATCAAGTTTTTTGTGACTCCTACTACCTCCCGTGTGATTTTAGGGTTCCCCTGGATGTTAAAACACAATCCCCGGATCGATTGGCCGTCCGGGGTAGTGGTTCAGTGGAGCGAGACCTGCCATCGGGTATGTTTAGGTTCCTCGGTTCCTCCCGGTTCCCAGGCTAAGGAGGAGGTCAGAGTCCCACCCAATCTGGGGACGGTGCCGGTGGAGTACCATGACCTTGTGGATGTGTTCAGTAAGGATCTGGCGCTCACCCTTCCCCCCCACCGTCCATACGATTGTGCCATTGATTTGGTTCCAGGCGTTGAGTTCCCGTCCAGCAGGCTGTACAACCTCTCACGACCTGAGCGCGAATCAATGGAGACCTACATCCGGGACTCTTTAGCCGCTGGGTTGATCCGGAATTCCACCTCCCCGATGGGTGCAGGTTTCTTTTTTGTGGGTAAAAAAGACGGCGGACTTCGTCCATGCATTGATTATAGGGGACTGAACGAAATCACGGTTCGTAATCGATACCCGTTGCCCTTGTTGGATTCAGTGTTCACGCCCCTGCATGGAGCCCAAATATTCACGAAGCTAGATCTTAGAAATGCGTATCACCTGGTTCGGATCCGGAAGGGAGACGAGTGGAAGACGGCATTTAACACCCCCTTAGGTCACTTTGAGTACCTGGTCATGCCGTTCGGCCTCACAAACGCCTCTGCGACGTTCCAAGCATTGGTTAATGATGTCTTGCGGGATTTCCTGCACCGATTCGTCTTCATATATCTAGACGATATACTCATCTTTTCTCCGGATCCTGAGACTCATGTCCGGCATGTACGTCAGGTCCTGCAGCGGTTGTTGGAGAACCGGCTGTTTGTGAAGGGCGAGAAGTGCGAGTTTCACCGCACTTCTTTGTCCTTCCTGGGGTTTATCATCTCCCCCAACTCCGTCGCTCCTGATCCGGCCAAGGTTGTGGCGGTGAGAGACTGGCCCCAACCCACTAGCCGTAGGAAGCTGCAACAGTTCCTCGGCTTTGCAAATTTCTACAGGAGGTTCATTAAGGGCTACAGTCAGGTAGTTAGCCCCCTGACAGCCCTGACCTCACCAAAAGTCCCCTTCACCTGGTCGGATCGTTGCGATGCCGCGTTCAAGGAGTTGAAATGACGCTTCTCGTCTGCACCCGTTCTGGTGCAGCCCGATCCTAGTCGCCAGTTAGTGGTTGAAGTGGATGCCTCGGACTCAGGGATAGGAGCTGTGCTTTCCCAGAGCGGGAAGACCGATAAGGTCCTTCACCCGTGTGCCTATTTTTCCCGCAGGTTGACCCCGGCCGAACGGAACTATGACGTCGGCAATCGAGAACTCCTTGCGGTGAAAGAGGCTCTTGAAGAGTGGAGACATCTGTTGGAGGGAACGTCCGTGCCATTTACGGTTTTCACTGACCACCGGAACCTGGAGTATATCAGGACCGCCAAGCGGCTGAACCCCAGGCAAGCCCGCTGGTCACTGTTCTTCGGCCGTTTTGACTTCCGGATCACCTACCGTCCCGGGACCAAGAACCAGAGATCGGATGCCTTGTCCCGGGTACATGAAGATGAAGTCAAAACGGAGTTGTTGGATCCACCGGAACCCATCATCCCGGAGTCCACTATCATGGCCACCCTCACCTGGGACATAGAGAGAACCGTCCGGGAAGCCCTGGCACGAAGCCCGGACCCCGGAACTGGGCCGAAGAACAGCCTCTACGTCCCACCAGAAGCTAGGGCTGCAGTCCTGGACTTCTGTCACGGCTCTAAGCTCTCCTGTCATCCAGGGGTGCGAAGAACCGTGGCAGTTGTCCGGCAGCGCTTCTGGTGGGCGTCCCTAGAGGCCGACGTCCGGGATTATATCCAGGCCTGCACCACCTGTGCCAGGGGCAAGGCTGACCATCGCAGGGCTTCGGGACTGCTCCAGCCGCTGCCCGTGCCCCATCGCCCCTGGTCCCACATCGGCCTGGATTTTGTCACGGGCCTCACGCCGTCCCAGGGCAACACCACCATCCTCACGATAGTGGACCGATTCTCCAAGGCGGCCCACTTCGTGGCTCTCCCGAAGCTCCCGACGGCCCAGGAGACAGCGGACTTCCTGGTCCACCACGTCGTCCGGCTGCATGGGATCCCAACAGACATCGTCTCCGATCGCGGTCCCCAGTTCTCCTCGCATGTCTGGAGGAGCTTCTGCCGGGAACTGGGGGCCACGGTGAGTCTTTCATCCGGGTATCATCCCCAGACCAACGGGCAAGCAGAACGGGCCAATCAGGAGATGGAGCAGGCCCTGAGTTGCGTGACAGCCGCGCACCCGTCGGCCTGGAGTACCCATCTGGCCTGGATCGAGTATGCCCATAACAGCCAGGTGTCGTCAGCCACCGGCCTCTCCCCTTTCGAGGTATGTCTGGGGTACCAGCCTCCTCTGTTTCCGGTGGTTGAGGGAGAGGTCGGTGTGTCCTCGGTCCAGGCCCACCTACGGAAGTGCCGTCGGGTGTGGCGTGCCGCCCGTTCTGCCTTGCTGAAGGCCCGGATGAGGACGAAGGCCCATGCAGACCGTCGGCGGACCCCGGCCCCTACGTACCGGCCAGGGCAGACAGTGTGGTTGTCTACTAAGGACATACCCCTTCAAGTGGACTCCCCTAAGCTGCAGGACTGGTATATCGGTCCGTTTAAAATCATCAAGGTACTCAGTCCAGCCGCAGTGAGGCTTCAGCTTCCGGCCTCACTGCGGATCCATCCCGTTTTCCACGTGTCCCGGATCAAGCCCCATCACACCTCACCCCTCTGTACTCCGGGTCCGGCACCACCTCCTGCCCGGATCATCGATGGCGAGCCGGCTTGGACTGTGCGCCGGCTCTTAGACGTCCGTAGGATGGGCCGGGGCTTCCAGTATTTGGTGGACTGGGAGGGGTACGGACCCGAAGAACGCTCCTGGGTGAAGAGGAGCTTCATCCTGGACCCGGCCCTCCTGGCCGATTTCTACCGCCGCCACCCGGACAAGCCTGGTCGGGCGCCAGGAGGCGCCCGTTGAGGGGGGGGGGTCCTGTTGTGTGGGCCGCTGAAGAGGAGGTACTGCTGGCCCACCACCACCAGAGGGCACCCTGCCTGGAGTGCGGGCTCCAGGCACCAGAGGGCGCTGCCGCCTAACAGGAGTAGCCGGGGTGACAGCTGACACTCATCACCTATGACAGCTGTCACCACTCATCTGATCAGCATCAGTATATCAGCAAGACGTCATCTCCACCTCTTTGCCGAGATATCGCTTTACCAGGAAGGTAACGTTCTCAGCTGGCTGTGAGATTTATTCGACAGTAACCTTTTGTGACTTTTTTTGTATCGTGTAACAGACTCTTTTTCCAACAAGAGGTGGAGTTGGTTTTCCTGCCGTGTGAATTGCTGGGTGCACACGTGCCCACCTTTAATTGTTTTTTTGTTCCTCGCCAGCAGTACCAGATCCGACACGCGGAGGCAGTGGCCACCTGGGAGTTCGGGACTTGGCGGCTCCAGTATTCCCGGGGTCTGGTGGCGGAGGAAATCGTGTGGTTCCGGTTCTACTTTGGACAGACGTCTCCTATCTTCGAGCCTGCCCACACGACACCTGTTGCGATTTGACCTTTTGTCTATTATTGTAATCTGTTGTGTTTGTTGTGCCCTTTCACAACAGTAAAGTGTTGTATTTGACTTCCTCCAATGTCCGTTCATTTGCGCCCCCTGTTGTGGGTCCGTGTACCTACACTTTCCCAACAGAGTCAGGCTACAGATGGGCGATCGATCACCTGGTGTCCCACTGCAGACAGAACAACCTGGAGCTCAATGTCCTCATGACAGTAGATATGGTTGTTGACTTCAGAGAGAACCCAGTCCTGTCTGTCCCCATCACCCTGTGTGACTCCCCGGTCACCATTGTGGAGTTCTTCCGTTACCTGGGGATCACCATCACCCAGGACCCCAAGTGGGAGCTGAATATCAGCTCTCTCATCAAGAGAGTACAACAGAGAATTACTTTCTGTGGCAGCTGAGGAAGTTCAACCTGCCAAAAACAATGACGGTGAACTTCTGCACTGCCGTCATCGAGTCCATCATCTCTTCTTCCATCACTTCCATCATTCTGGTACAGTGCTGCCACTGCTAAGGACAGGAGCAGACTGCAGCGTATCATCCATGCAGCAGAGAAGGTGATCGCCGCAGTCTGCTATCCCTACAGGACCTACACCTCCAAGGCCCTGAGGTGAGGAAGGAAGATTGTGGCCGATCCCTCTCACCCAGGACACAAATTTTTCATAACCCTCCCCTCTGGCAGGAGGCTGAGGTCCATCAGGACTAAAAACTCAAGACACTAAAACAGCCTCTTTCCATCCGCAGCTAGACTAATAAATAATGCCAGAGGCCCCCTCTTACCCTGCTCTCTCACTACCATAAAGCACAGCTTGGTCATCCCTGCACTGAAAGGTACTGTACATCTATACTGCAATCATCTGTTTTTCACAGTCCCATTCCACTACATTATACTTATTTAACAGTGAGTATAATTAGGGAATAACCCTGTTGTGTCTGATGATTTGCGAATGTTCATGCTGGTTATACGGTTGCAAATTGAGCTTATGCATCGCCGGTAAAAAGGAGTTTTATGGCGGAGCCGTAACATGGCTATTTGCAAACATAAAAGCATGAACGTCCGCAAATCATCAGACACAAGGGGGTTATTCTAATTCTAATTCAATTCGATCATTTGCACGGTTTATTTTTCTGTAGGTAATTCGGTCAGCGAGGCTTACCATCACCCGAGGCAGTGTTGCTCCAACAGGGGTCAGGGCATGGAGTAATCCATCATATGTGAAAATCCATCAAATCCATCAAATGTGACATGGTAATTCTCTATCAGAATCCACATCAGTACTTTCGCATGGTAGTTTAAATTCACCTGTTTCAGTGGTGGCGGTGGTACACAACTTGCTCTCACTCTCAGCTAACAGTGCTAACAGCTAGCAATGCGCGCAACCGGTGTTAAGTTGAATTGTGTGTCTCGTCGCATAAATCGACAGTTCTGCATCCCAACAATATTGAGCATGAAATTCAACAGGAATGACATCTCATCAGAACACCTGTCAGGTCGTAGAGTAGTACATCCAAATGTGAAACGGTTGAATATTTTGCCACCGTTACCCCAATATTATACGGTCTGAAATCTCACACGTTTAACCAATCAGATTTGCGGGAAAAATTTAACTGGATTAGAATATTGCCTGTTTGACTCTTTTACTTCTTACAGAACTGTTTTTCTTTTCTTTTTCTTATTGTTTATGCACCAATAACACTAGATCAAATTCCTTGTATGAGAGAACTTACTTGGCAATAAATTTGATTCTGATTCTTATATGTACCATGGAATCTCCACAATAAATTTCTTTAACAGCTATAAAATTATCACTAATTTTGTACCACAGAAGTAAAGGTATTTTATAATAAGGAGGTTTCAACACATAATAAATTTGGTCAAGCTTGTGAAAAATCCAAAGGGACTAAACATTAGCACAGGAATATAGAGATGGTGAGCAGAGAACCATGCAAACAATCACGAGTCAGTCCTGAATAACATAACAGAGCTGTATTTGTGTTTTGTACTGGGAGCTGTGGTCAGCTGAATACCAATCCTACTCCATCACTGACACACTGCTACTGAACACACGCAGATATTTAAATTATGTATTTTTCCTCATAACTTTTTAAATTAGAAGATGAAGCATTAGATAAAGTCAGTCCATCAATGAATGGCTCTGCAAAATGCCCATAAGTAACTACTGCACATTCATTCATTCATTTTCTATACCCTTTTATTTCAATTAAGGGTGATGGGGTTGCTTGAGCCTATCCCAGCAGTCACTGCGTGAGAGGTGGGGTACACCCTGGACAGGACACCATTCTATCTGAGAGCTGACTGCCTATTCAGTTCTGAAGTTTGGTTCTTACAGATACAGCTGAGGTCCAGTGAAACTCCTTTCTTGGGCCATGTTGGCATATGAACCTGCACAGTGATAACATAAAACAAAGGTACAGGCCTACAAACTTGTTACTTATGAAACCATGTTGGCAATCACAGAGTCCTGGTGGCCAAAGGCCACTGTTGCTTGTTTAAATGTAATGACATTAAAGGGGCTGTCGCAGATACAAATGTTAATAAAAGCATCATCCCATCACCAATGTACTGGCCAAACGTTTGGCACACTGAAACTAAGTTCATATCTCTAAGTGTTGGGAAAGTGTAGTGACACGGACCCACAACAGGGGCGTAAATGAACGGACAATGGAAGGAGTTGAATTAGAACACTTTACTGTTGTGAATGTCACAACCAAATACAGCAGATTACAGAATGTAGACAAGTCAATTAATAAAGGTGTCGTGTGGGCAGGCTTGACGATAGGAGACGCCCGTCTGGAGACGAACCGGAACCACACGATTTCCACTGCCACCGAACCCGAGGGATACTGGAGCCGCCAAGTCCCGAAGTCCCCAGGTGGCCACCGTCACGGCGTGTCGGATCTGGTACTGCTGGCAGAAAGCAAAGACAGTCAAGGGTGGGTGTGTGAACACCCAGTAACAATCCTGGTGGGAATTCCCCCTCCACCTCTCACTCTATAACTTGCAGAGTACTGTAGTGATTCCTCAGGGGGAAAGAGTGCCTTTTAGCACTCTCTCAGCTTCCACCGACAGAGGTACCGGTACTCCTGCAAACACTCACAATATACAAATAACATTGTAACACAACGGCTGAGGATATTACCTCTTGAAGAAGATGATATCTCGGCAATGTGGTGGAGGTGTCTTCCTGCTTTTATTCCAGATGTGAGTAGATGATTAGTGACAGCTGTCATGGATGATGAGTGACAGCTGTCACCACGGCTTGTTCCTGGAGGCGGCAGCGCCCTCTCGTGCCTGAAGCCCGCACTTCAGGCAGGGCGCCCTCTGGTGGTGGGCCAGCAGTACCTCCTCTTCTGGCGGCCCACACAACAGGACCCCCCCCTCAACGGGCGCCTCCTGGTGCCCGACCAGGCTTGTTCGGGTGGCGACGGTAGAAATCGGCCAGGAGGGCCGGGTCCAGGATGAAGCTCCTCTTCACCCAGGAGCGTTCTTCGGGTCCATACCCCTCCCAGTCCACCAAATACTGAAAGCCCTGGCCCATTCGACGGACGTCCAAGAGCCGGCGTACCGTCCAAGCCGGCGTACCGTCCAAGCCGGCTCCCCGTCGATAATATGGGAGGCGGCGCCGGACCGGGTGCACAGAGGGGTGAGGTGTGATGCGGTTTAATCCTGGAGACATGGAAGACCGGATGGATCCGCAGTGAGGCCGGGAGTTGGAGCCTGAGACTGAGGACCTTAAGGATGGTGAAGGGTCCAATGAATCGGTCTTTCAGCTTGGGGGACTCGACCTGAAGTGGAATGTCCTTGGTGGAAAGCCATACCTCCTGCCCGGGTTGGTATGCGGGGGTCGGGGACCGTCGACGGTCTGCATGGGCTTTCACCCTCGTCCGGGCCCTCAACAAGGCCGAACGGGCGGTGCGCCACACCCGACGGCATCTCCGCAGGTGGGCCTGGACCGAGGGCACACCGACCTCTCCCTCCACCAAAGGAAACAAAGGGGGTTGGTACCCCAGACACACCTCGAACGGGGAGAGGCCGGTGGCAGAGGACACTTGGCTGTAAGGGTCCCTGTGCCTTCTGCTGGTCCGCCTTGCCCCTGGCGCAGGTGGTGCAGGCCTGGATGTAAGCCCGGACATCAGTCTCCAGGGACACCCACCAGAAGCGCTGCTGTACTACTGCCACGGTCCTACGCACCCCTGGGTGGCAGGACAGCTTGGACCAGTGACAGAAGTCCAGGACGGCAGCCCTGGCCTCTGGTGGGACGTATAGTCTGTTCTTCGGTCCTGTTTCGGGATCTGGGCTCCGTGCCAGGGCCTCCGGGATGGTCTTCTCCACGTCCCAGGTTAGGGTAGCCACGATAGTGGACTCCGGTAAGATGGGTTCCAGTGGATCCGACAGCTCGGTCTTGACTTCCCGTTCGTGCACCCGGGACAGGGCATCCGATCTCTGGTTTTTGGTCCCGGGGCGGTAGGTGATCCGGAAGTCAAAACGGCCGAAAAACAGTGACCAGCGGGCTTGCCTGGGGTTCAGTCGTTTGGCGGTCCTGATATACTCCAGGTTCCGGTGGTCAGTAAAAACCGTGAAAGGCACCGATGCTCCCTCCAGCAGGTGTCTCCACTCCTCAAGACCCTCTTTCACCGCAAGGAGCTCTCGATTGCCCACGTCATATTTCCGCTCTGCTGGGGTCAACCTGCGGGAAAAATAGGCACACGGGTGAAGAACCTTATCGGTCTCTCCGCTCTGGGATAGCACGGCTCCTATCCCTGAGTCAGAGGCATCCACTTTAACCACAAACTGGCGACTAGGATCGGGCTGCACCATGACAGGTGCAGTCGAGAAGCGCTGTTTCAACTCCCTGAATGTGGCATCGCACCGATCCGACCAGGTGAAGGGAACTTTTGGTGAGGTCAGGGCTGTCAGGGGGCTAACTACCTGACTATACCCCTTAATGAACCTCCTGTAAAAATTTGCGAAGCCGAGGAACTGTTGCAGCTTCCTACGGCTCGTAGGTTGGGGCCAGTCTCTCACCACTGCGACCTTGGCCGGATCCGGGGTGACGGAGTTGGAGGAGATGATAAACCCCAGGAAGGACAAAGACGTGCGGTGAAACTCGCACTTCTCGCCCTTCACAAACAGTCGGTTCTCTAACAACCGCTGCAGGACCTGACGTACATGCTGGACATGGGTCTCAGGATCCGGAGAAAAGATGAGAATATCGTCCAGATATACGAAGACGAATCGGTGCAGGAAGTCCCGAAAGACGTCGTTAACCAAGGCTTGGAACGTCGCGGGGGCGTTGGTGAGGCCGAACGGCATGACCAGGTACTCAAAGTGACCTAACGGGGTGTTAAATGCCGTCTTCCATTCGTCTCCCTTCCGGATCCGAACCAGGTGATACGCATTTCTAAGATCCAGCTTCGTAAAGATTTTGGCTCCATGCAGGGGGGTGAACACGGAATCCAATAATGGCAACGGGTATCGGTTGCGAACCGTAATCTCATTCAGCCCCCTGTAATCAATGCATGGACGGAGTCCGCCATCTTTGTTGCCCACAAAAAAGAAACCTGCACCCATCGGGGAGGTGGAGTTCCGGATCAGCCCGGCAGCTAATGAGTCCCGGATGTAGGTCTCCATTGATTCGCACTCAGGTCATGAGAGGTTGTACAGCCTGCTGGACGGGAACTCAACGCCTGGAACCAAATCAATGGCACAATCGTACGGATGGTGCGGGGGAAGGGTGAGTGCCAGATCCTTGCTGAAGATGTCAGCAAGATCGTGGTACTCAACCGGCACTGCCGTCAGATTGGGAGGGACTTTGACCTCCTCCTTAGCCTGTAAACCGGGAGGAATCAAGGATCCTAAACACACCCGATGGCAGGTTTCGCTCCACTGAACCACCACCCCAGACAGCCAATCAATCCAGGGATTGTGCTTCAACATCCATGGGAAGCCCAAAATCACGCGGGAGGTAGAAGGAGTTACAAAAAACTCAATCTCCTCCCGATGGTTTCCAGACACCACCAGAGTTACTGGTTGTGTCTTGTGTGTGATTAAAGGGAGGAGGGTGCCATCTAGTGCCCGCACCTGCAATGGCGAAGGAAGCGCCACCAGAGGGAGCCCTACCTCCCTTGCCCATCTGCTGTCTAGCAAATTACCTTCTGACCCCGTGTCCACCAGTGCTGGGGCTTGAAGGGTTAAATCCCCGCTCAGGATTGTAAGTGGGAGTCGTGTGGCAATCTGTGTGTGTCCCACGTGAATGTTATGACCCCCCCTTAGCCCAGTCTCTGAGGGCGGTTGTTGTTGTGGCCGTTTGGGGCAGTTTTTCTGTATGTGCTCCTTTGAGCTGCAGAGAAAACACTCCCCGTGGATCAGCCTCCTCAGTTTGGCCCTGTGCGTTTCCCTAACAACGCCAGCAGGGGGAGCTGTTACCCCACGGAGCACTGCGGCTGTGGAGCGTGGGGAGGGCGGCCCCTTTTCGAACCAGGAAGGGAGAGGGATGGCGCGTATCCAGCCACATCCTTCGCCTCGCTCCCGACGGTGTTCCTCCAACCGATTGTCTAACCGTATAACGAGATCGATAAGCCCATCTAAATCCCGCGGTTCGTCCTTGGCCACCAGATGTTCCTTCAGGACCAACGACAGTTCGTTTATGAAGGCGGCGCGGAGCGCAACGTTATTCCAGCCGGACCTCGCAGCCGCGATGCGGAAGTCGACTGCATAAGCGGCTGCGCTCCGGCGTCCCTGTCTCATTGACAGCAGCACAGTTGAAGCGGTCTCTCCCCTGTTAGGGTGATCAAACACTGTTCTGAACTCCCTCACAAACCCAGTGTATGTGTGAAGGAGCCGTGAATTTTGTTCCCAAAGCGCCGTAGCCCAAGCGCGTGCCTCTCCCCGAAGCAGAGCAATTACATAAGCTATTTTGCTAGCGTCTGATGCATACATGACGGGACGTTGTGCGAAGACGAGCGAACACTGCATGAGAAAGTCCGCGCACGTCTCCACACAACCTCCGTACGGCTCTGGAGGGCTTATGTATGCTTCAGGGGATGGTGGGAGGGGTTGTTGAACCACCACAGGAACATTCATATCCTGCACAGGGTCGGCAGGAGGAGGAGCTGCAGCAGCGCCCTGAGCGCTCGCCGCCACCTGCGCGGAGAGAGCCTCCACCCTGCGGTTCAGGAGGATGTTTTGCTCGGTCATTTGATCCAACCGAGCCGTAAAGGCGGTGAGAATGTGCTGTAGCTCACCAATCACGCCTCCTGCAGATGCCTGCGCTCCCTGCTCTCCCATTGGTCATTCAATAGCCGGGTGACGCCCCTTGGAGTCCATGACGCTGGCCGAGATATCCTGTTGGGAAAGTGTAGTGACACGGACCCACAACAGAGGGCGTAAATGAACGGACAATGGAGGGAGTTGAATTAGAACACTTTACTGTTGTGAATGTCACAACCAAACACAGCAGATTACAGAATGTAGACAAGTCAATTAATAAAGGTGTCGTGTGGGCAGGCTCGACGATAGGAGATGCCCATCTGGAGACGAACCGGAACCACACGATTTCCACTGCCACCGAACCCAAGGGATACTGGAGCCGCCAAGTCCCGAAGTCCCCAGGTGGCCACCGTCACGGCGTGTCGGATTTGGTACTGCTGGCAGAAAGCAAAGACAGTCAAGGGTGGGTGTGTGAACACCCAGTAACAATCCTGGTGGGAATTCCACCTCCACCTCTCACTCTATAACTTGCAGAGTACTGTAGTGATTCCTCAGGGGGAAAGAGTGCCTTCTAGCGCTCTCTCAGCTTCCACCGACAGAGGTACCGGTACTCCTGCAAACACTCACAATATACAAATAATATTGTAACACAACGGCTGAGGATATTACCTCTTGAAAAAGATGATATCTCGGCAATGTGGTGGAGGTGTCTTCCTGCTTTTATTCCAGATGTGAGTAGATGATTAGTGACAGCTGTCATGGATGATGAGTGACAGCTGTCACCACGGCTTGTTCCTGGAGGCGGCAGCGCCCTCTCGTGCCTGAAGCCCGCACTTCAGGCAGGGCGCCCTCTGGTGGTGGGCCAGCAGTACCTCCTCTTCTGGCGGCCCACACAACATCTAAGCACCTTTTATAATACTACAGCTACTAATATTAATAGTAGTAGTTATAATAATAATAATAATTATTATTATTATTAATTATTATTATTATAGTGCTTTTGTAGTATTGTCCTCTTAACAAAGCATTTTTGGACAGATGAGACGATGAAGTCTGACTTACCAGTATCAGGTGTTTGGTCCAACCACAAAGACTTCATACAAATGATCCTACAGCTAGCCAGGCCCCTGTAGTTGGTGCGGACCAAGGTAGCTTAGCCGCCGTTAGCCAATCGGAGGTCACTAAAATTAATATTGAATCGGTGTGTAACTTTGCAAAAACAATGTCGGACTCTGTAGTTTTCTCTGGGCTCCTCCCCAATCGGACCGGGAGTGACATGTTTAGCCGCATGTTCTCCTTGAATTGCTGGGTGTCTGAGTGGTGTCCAAAAAATGAGGTGGGCTTCATAGATAATTGGCAAAGCTTCTGGGGAAAATCTGGTCTTGTTAGGAGAGACGGCATCCATCCCACTTTGGATGGAGCAGCTCTCATCTCTAGAAATCTGGCCAATTTTATTAAACCCTCCAAATCGTGACTATCCAGGGTTGGGACCAGGAAGCAGAGTTGTAGTCTTACACACCTCTCTGCAGCTTCTCTCCCCCTGTCATCCCCCAATACCCCATCCCCGTAGAGACGGTGCCTGCTCCCAGACCACCAACAACCAGTAAAAATCTATTTAAGCATAAAAATTCAAAAAGAAACAATAATATAGCACCTTCAACTGCACCACAGACTAAAACAGTTAAATGTGGTTTATTAAACATTAGGTCTCTCTCTTCTAAGTCCCTGTTAGTAAATGACATAATAATTGATCAACATATTGATTTATTCTGCCTTACAGAAACCTGGTTACAGCAGGATGAATATGTTAGTTTAAATGAGTCAACACCCCCGAGTCACACTAACTGCCAGAATGCTTGAAGCACGGGTCGAGGAGGAGGATTAGCAGCAATCTTCCACTCCAGCTTATTAATGAATGAAAGACCCAGACAGAGCTTTAATTCATTTGAAAGCTTGACTCTTAGTCTTGTCCATCCAAATTGGAAGTCTCAAAAAACAGTTTTATTTGTTATTATCTGTTGTCCACCTGGTCGTTACTGTGAGTTTCTCTGTGAATTTTCAGACCATTTGTCTGACTGTGCTTAGCTCAGATAAGATAATTATAGTGGGTGATTTTAACATCCACATAGATGCTGAGAATGACAGCCTCAACACTGCATTTAATTTATTATTAGATTCAGTTGGCTTTGCTCAAAATGTAAATGAGCCCACCCACCATTTTAACCGCACTTTAGATCTTGTTCTGACATATGGCATAGAAATTGAAGACTTAACAGTATTCCCTGAAAACCCTCTGTTGTCTGATCATTTCTTAATAACATTTACATTTACTTTAATGGACTACCCAGCAGTGGGGAATAAGTTTCATTACAGTAGAAGTCTTTCTGAAAGCGCTGTAACTAGGTTTAAGGATATGATTCCTTCTTTGTTATGTTCTTCAGTGCCATATACCAACACAGTGCAGAGTAGCTACCTAAACTCTGTGAGATAGATTAGCTCGTCAATAGCTTTCCATCCTCATTGAGCACAACTTTGGATGCTGTAGCTCCTCTGAAAAAGAGAGCCTTAAATCAGAAATGCTTGACTCCGTGGTATAACCCACAAACTCGCAGCTTAAAGCAGATAACCCGTAAGCTGGAGAGGAAATGGCGTCTCACTAATTTAGAAGATCTTCACTTAGCCTGGAAAAAGAGTCTGTTGCTCAATAAAAAAAAAGCCCTCCGTAAAGCTAGGACATCTTACTATTCATCACTAATTGAAGAAAATAAGAACAATCCCAGGTTTCTTTTCAGCACTGTAGCCAGGCTGACAAAGAGTCAGAGCTCTATTGAGCCGAGTATTCCTTTAACTTTAACTAGTAATGACTTCATGACTTTCTTTGCAAATAAAATTTTAACTATTAGAGAAAAAATTATTCATAACCATCCCAAAAGACATATCTTTATGTTCGGCTGCCTTCAGTAATGCTGGTATTTGGCTAGACTCTTTCTCTCCAATTGTTCTGTCTGTTGTGTGCTGGGGTGTTTGGCTGGCTTGGTTTTTGTTTTTCTGTTTCTCCCACCAGGTGGTATGCATTCAGGACTGAGTGGCTGAGT
The DNA here is from genome assembly GCF_902500255.1 of Thalassophryne amazonica. NCBI lineage: Eukaryota > Metazoa > Chordata > Actinopteri > Batrachoidiformes > Batrachoididae > Thalassophryne > Thalassophryne amazonica. Next base: position 81,654,258 of record NC_047104.1, read on the forward strand.
ATTAGGACCTCAACCTGAACACCTGAGGCTTGTTTTCACGTGCAGGTCATCAGGGCTCACAGCTGTGGTGTATTCTGTCTTGATCAGAGATTGCTGCACTTAAACCTTGAATGCACAGTGTGTGATTGCCAGAGACTCGACCTTGTGAGCAGACGTGTGAGATCGGTGTCGGGAGAACAATCTCACCATTACGGATGCAGAGACCGCTCCAGGTTTGACGCCACAGTCTGTGAAGGAGGATTGGGTGAGGTCTCACGCTCTTCAGCACACTTCCTGAGGTAATTTGGTTTTGGTGACTTCTATGAAGTAAGGACAGTGGATTTGGTGTCCCTCACACCTTGTGTTATTGAGCTGTCACGTTATGCTAATTGTCTAATCAGCTTCTGCTGCAGTGGAGATTTGAACTGAGTTGTTCCGTGCCTGCAGGGTGAGAAGCTGATATATATATTTAAGCCAGGAAGTGTTTGCTGATTGTGTGCACCTTTGAGCTGTGTCTCTCTGGGTGGAGAGTGTTGGACTCACCTCATGTTTTCTTTCTTCACAGACTCGGTTTGTCGCGGCCACCTGGGGGGTGTCGGCGGGGTCCCTGGGTCCGAACTGCTGTGGCTCCAGACCGTTTGCGCTGCTGAGAGCGCGCCGTGTTTTCACCTTACCAGACCGCTGGCTTTTTATTTGTTTATCACTTCACTCACTTTCATTACAATGTGTTATCCTTTGAACCGTGCTCTGCTTATTTTATGCTGGGTCGGTGCTCCGACCGCGTCCGACACATAACACTGTCTGAGTTATTTTCATTAGTCACTTCCTCCAAACCATCAACATGTCTATTAGACCCCATTCCTACCAGGCTGCTCAAGGAAGCCCTACCATGAATTAATGCTTCGATCTTAAATATGATCAATCTATCTTTATTAGTTGGCTATGTACCACAGGCTTTTAAGGTGGCAGTAATTAAACCATTACTTAAAAAGCCATCACTTGACCCAGCTATCTTAGCTAATTATAGGCCAATCTCCAACCTTCCTTTTCTCTCAAAAATTCTTGAAAGGGTAGTTGTAAAACAGCTAACTGATCATCTGCAGAGGAATGGTCTATTTGAAGAGTTTCAGATAGGTTTCAGAATTCATCATAGTACAGAAACAGCATTAGTGAAGGTTACAAATGATCTTCTTATGGTGGACAGTGGACTCATCTCTGTGCTTGTCCTGTTAGACCTCAGTGCAGCTTTTGATACTGTTGACCATAAAATTTTAATACAGAGATTAGAGCATACCATAGGTATTAAAGGCACTGCGCTGCAGTGGTTTGAATCATATTTATCTAATAGATTACAATTTGTTCATGTAAATGGGGAGTCTTCTTCACATACTAAGGTTAATTATGGAGTTCCACAAGGTTCTGTGCTAGGACCAATTTTATTCGCTTTATACATGCTTCCCTTAGGCAGTGTTATTAGAAAGCATTGCTTAAATTTTCATTGTTATGCAGATGATACCCAGCTTTATCTATCCATGAAGCCAGAGGACACACCAATTAGTTAAACTGCAGGAATGTCATTCAGACATAAAGACATGGATGACCTCTAATTTCCTGCTTTTAAATTCAGATAAAACTGAAGTTATTGTACTTGGCCCCACAAATCTTAGAAACATTGTGTCTAACCAGATCCTTACTCTGGATGGCATTACCCTAACCTCCAGTAATACTGTGAGAAATCTTGGAGTCATTTTTGATCAGGATATGTCCTTCAATGCGCGTATTAAGCAAATATGTATGACTGTTTTTTTGCATTTGCGCAATATCTCTAAAATTAGAAAGGTCTTGTCTCAGAGTGATGCTGAAAAGCTAATTCATGCATTTATTTCTTCTAGGCTGGACTACTGTAATTCATTATTATCATACTTACTGGACTGGTAAGCATTGAAAGCCGAGCTGGACATGTCCAAACTTGTCCTCTGACACGCCGAAACGGAGGTGTTCCTTTGTCTCGCTTCCAAAGCAAATCAGTCGTGACGCGGCTTTCCATGACAAAATCTCTTGTTAAAAGTGAAATCTGCCGGAAAATGGCTGATGTCCAGCTCTTGTGATAACCAGAGAAAGAGCATACGACGGTCTCGTATCCACAGAGTCATCCGTTTAGAAATGGTCCGGTGGCTTGTGCCGCGTCGTCGCAGCTCAGAGCGTGGCGCGCCGAGTGTCCTTAAAGAGATCCTTAAAGCTGTACTAACAGACCTTATTCTCTGTGAAGCCCGTAAAATTTTCACCGAAAGCCAGATAAATTTTTCGAATGGTTTCCAGGTGCCAGTCTCTAACAGCTTCTGAAAAAATTCTGATGGAAAAAAAGTCCTTTTCATTCCGCCATTTCCAGACAATGAAAATCCGATGAGGGGGCGGGACCACTCCTTCCCAAGGCGTGCTCACAGGCGAATGACGTCACTGACAGGCGTGGAAAACTCACGCATGCGCACGAGGGTTCAAGCATGTCTGACGTAAAAACATATGAATGAAATCCATATAGTTTTTGAAAAAAATAAAAAGGACCATTACTTTATTGACAGACCTCGTAGTTCCCAGACCTGCGATGATGATGTTTTCATGGGTAACAAAAACATCAGGAGTATATTTGGCACAAGAACTTGTGTATCTTGAGTGTTTTTAACGCCAAAATGATCGTTAAGTCAATACACTCATCCAACAGCATCTTCTCATGTCGGCAAATTCAGCGCCATTTTGCAAACAAGTGGAAACTGGGTTAGGCGAAAGTAATCCGCCAAACTCAGTCTGTGTAATACAGTTGTTTTTGGTGTGTTTTCCACCATCTTTATTTATTGTGTATGAGCGAGCAGCCAGCTGCCGCAGTCGCAGTGTCGCATCGCTCAGCATTTGCAGAAAATAGGCTTCTTGTCTATTTTGGTCCCACCTAACTGGCAGCATAGTGACCATTGTCTCTTGTTGCTGCAAAACGTGCACTCTGACTGAAAATTAATGGCAGGCTGCCACTTTGCCTCTGTGACTGTAGGGTTAACCATAACCAGCATGCCTGGGGTCCAAGCAAATGCCAGGGCTTTTTGGCCTTTCACACCGGGGCTGTCTTCCAGTTGCGTCGGACGTCGTCATGACGATGCCTCGTGGAAGCAACTCAGTGCAGAGACGATGCAGCTCGACGCCACAATAACGCGAGGAACGCAAAGGACGAAGCAAATCGGATGCCAATAGTTAAACGTTTAATTTTTTTTGCGTCCTGTGCTCGACGCAGAAATTAAGTGGTTTCAGCGCAAGTCAGAGCAACAGGACGGTACTCAACGTGACTGGAAGCCACACCCTCACAATACAACATTACCTGATGCCAATTTATGATTCCTGCTGTGTTACATTGTTCCTGAAGTATAAATCACGCAGGGTTGTTTTTATACCACGTACACAATGCAGTAAAACTACATGCTGAAAAAAGTGCACAGAAACAAAAATGTTTAAATAAAATCCATAAAAGTCCTGCTCACAGACTGATTGCCAGAGACAGGACATGTCCACATCCAGTAAAAAGTCTGGACATCTCCAGTCCACTCATGGATGATTCGTTCACACACGCACATGTGAACAATTAAAAGAAAGAAAATAAAACTGTCAGGCTGCAGGCAGTTAGTTCCTTGTTCTCCCCTCAAACTCTCTCATCACTGTGTTAAAAAAAGGACATACGTCCTGCTCACAGACTGATTGCCAAAGACAGGACATGTCCACATCAAGTATAACTCCAGACATTTCCACATTTGCTCACGGATGGTTCGTTCGCGCACACGCGCGGTCAAAGGGGGAAAGATAAACTATAACAGAACTCAGAGCGCAGACCTGTAGCTCAGCACAAGAACAAATATAAACTAGGACTGCAAGCAGTCATATACGGGCCCTTGTTCTGCGCGACCACCTACCCAGGCTAGCGTGTCTCCTTGTGACCAGATGCGGGCATGTGTGTACAGCAAGCACTCATCACACAGCTCAAATTTCAAGCAAATCACACGATGCATGAAGGAGTTGATGGTTCATCCACTAGGGGGCACTCAGAGCACAAACAGAGGGGCCAGGTGTGTTCAAGGGCCATCCATTAACACACATGTGAAGTTTCAATTCAATCAGGTAATGCATGAAGGAGTTATGACATGTTAATGGGTCATCCACTAGGGGGCGCTCAGAGCACAAATAGAGGGGTCAGGTGTGTACAGGGCAGACAATAATCACACAGTTCAAGTTTCAAGCAAATCAGTTAATGCACGAAGGAGTTATGAAAAGTTGATGGTTCATCTACTAGGGGGCGCTCAGTGCACAAACAGAGAGGCCAGGTGTGTTAAGGGGCCTGACCCTCATTACACATGTGAAGTTTCAAGTCAGTCAGGTAATGCATAAGGAGTTATGACAAGTTGATGGTTCATCCACTAGGGGGTGCTCAGAGCACAAACAGAGGGCCCAGGTGTGTTCAGGGCCAACCCTCAGCACACATGTGAAGTTTCAAGTCAATCAGGCAAAGCATGAAGGAGTTATCGTGACTTGATTTTCCATGGCGAAGGGTCAAAATGGCGGTGCCATCCCGGCCACACCCTTCGACATAGAGAAAAGCTTTCGATAACTTTTTATCAGTATAGTCCCTGGATGCGGTGAAAGAAATTTGAAGTGCATTGCACAAATCCGTAGGAGGAGTTCGTTCAAATACAACGTGTGGAAATCACGCCAAAATTACAAGAAAAATCAAAATGGCCGACTTCCTGTTTGGAGAAGACCAATGGTGCAAGACTTTTTTGTACGTCTATGCAAGTCACACATGTGTGCCAATTTTCATCTCCCTACTCCAAAAAAAAAAAAAAAAAAAAACGATATGGGGAGGGTTTTTTGAAAGTTTCAAGGGGGCTCTATTGAGGAATTTTGCCCCGCCCATGGGCTACGCCCCTATGAATTGTAAGAGGGTGTCGTGCTTGACCTGTGTATCAATTTTCATAACTTCACGGCGATCATCGCCTACATTCACCAACTTGTTCTGCATGTTTTAGAAGTGGAATGAAGTTGATTGGGTTAACTATGTGACATAAGGACCTGTTAAAGTAAAAATAGAACATTTCCTGTTACCACCGGGGGGCGCTATGGCGGAGGTGGGAAGTTAATATATGTAGACGTTGAGGGCGGAGCCCTCATCATGTTCAGCAAGTTTGAAAGATCTACGACCATCCTTCGAAAAGCTCACCAAAGTTTAATGAACCAAATTTGAAGACGATTGGATGAAATCTCTTGGACGACTTTGTTCAAATGTAAGTAGTGGAAATGGCCAAAAACGGCAAAAATTACCTCAAAATCTAAACTTAAAATCAAAATGGCCGACTTCCTGTCGACATTTCCTGCAGACATTCCTGCGTCATCATGACGCCAAATGAAGCAGGCGTTAAACACAGGAAACCTTCAATAATGGACCATCACTGAGAGACAAATGAGAAGTGCTTAAGTCACAGCAGGGGGGAGATAATGAGGGCAGAACTGAAAACTTAATGAAACAGAGAAGCCCCTTTCACATTGGTGTATTCGTAGAGCTGCGTATTGCAGAGTTGTGTTTCATTTAAATACGCCCAAAATGTGCGCGTACTCAGCCTTTTTCCGTGTTCGTTTCATACTTGCAGCTGCGTGTGTTCGCTTTTTAGTGATATTTGTAAGGTGTCACAGATACTCGAACTGGTGTTCTTTGCTGATGACACAAATATTTTCTGTTCTGGGGAAAATTTAAAAGAAATGGTAGAGGAAATCACTGAAGAAATGAACAAACTGAAAATATGGTTTGACCAAAACTGTCATTAAACTTAAATGAAACAAAACTAATGTTATTTGGGAACTGCAGAACCAATGAGCAAGTACAAATACAGATAGATGGGGAGAGAGAAAACTGACCCACCTTTCGTCAAAAAAGTGACAGCTGCCAATCAAAATCGGCCACATCACTAAGCCCCGCCCCCTCTATGACGTCATAGCCAATCAGAATCGATGATGTCACTATGTCCCGCCCCTAAGCCCCTCCCCTAGTCCCGCCTCCAAGCCCCGCCCCTTATGACGTCACAGCCAATCATAATCGATGACGTCATTATGCCCCGCCCCTAAGCCCCGCCCCTGATCCCGCCTCCGAGCCCCCGCCCCTTATGACGTCACATCCAATCAGAGTCGATGACGTCAGTATGTCCCGCCCCTAAGCCCCGCCCCCAGCTCCTCCCCTAGTTCCGCCCCTGGCTCCTCCCCTAGCCCCACCCCCAAGCTCCTCCCCTAACCCCGGCCAAGCACCGCCTCCAAGCCATACCTCCCCTCCCACCCAGGGTCTAATATTTTAATGTCATTTTATTTCATGAATTAAAGAACGATTAAAAATACCTAGATCTTTTTAATGTATTAAAGAATTAACTAATTCTGAAATAATTAAACATAAATCACTGTCTATTATTTAATGACCCTTTAATATCTTTAATTCTTAAATTATTACGTTTCCTTTTCTGTTTTTTAATTCGTAAATTAAAGAAGGGGAACAAATACCCGTCTCTCTCGGCTGTAAGTCTTTGCAGCAAGACGGTCAAATACCCACGCATAGAGCCGCTCGCGGAAACATGACCCCACGGCTGTAAAACCTGTTGCAGACGCTGTGTCTGTGTGAGTGCGTGTGTGTGTGCGTGTGTGTGTGTGTGTGTGTGTGTGTGTGTGTGTGTGTGTGTGTGTGTGTGTGTGTGTGTGTGTGTGGCGGGACACCCGCTGAGCGGAGATGCTGCCCCGAGGTGATGAACCCGAAGAACAATAAACAATGCTCCTTATCACTCACGCCAGATGATGTTTTCTTTTAAGATATTAGCCGATCGATCATGGGGCGCGGGACACCCGCTGAGCGGAGATGCTGCCCCGAGCCCGAACAATAAACAATGCTCCTTATCACTTACGCCAAACGGTGTTTTTAGAGCAAAAGGTAAGGAATTACGCCCCGCGGACGAAGAAGGGTTTAAAAAATCCCCTTTCGACGATAGAGTGACATACAGCATTCACCATGGCGAGACGAACTCCGATCCTCCGCTACATCTGCGAGACCCCGGTTAACATCACCATGACAACAGAAGGCTCGCTTGCCCCAAAAAAAGCGAGAATGTACGTCAGCCGTCTGAGCCAGCCGATACCGGAGGAAGATCTGACGTACAGCCTGGAGGGGCACGAACGTTTAACTTACACGTTCGACCCGTATTATGCCCAAGTAAGTTTCTTCACTCTGGCCGAGGGTGAGACTGCCACTCGAGGAACCCCACGGGTGGCGCTTACTTCCGCCGATTGGGGTGTCTTCTCCGCGGCGGCGGGCTCGATGATTCGCGACACGGTCAACCCTGAACCTCCAGGAGATCGGACGCCGGAAAAGAAGAAAACACGCTTCCAACTCACCTGGCTCAGCGCCCAGGGGCCTCGCTATAGGGTGATATTCCAGCGTGGACCTCCTGACACTGTCTCTGAGGGTGAAATTAAGTTGGAGCGGGTTAGTGCCAGCGGCCACGTCAGAAGCGTCACAGCTGCGGCTGAGAGCTGGCATGAGATGTTCAACACCTGCAACGACAGGATTACGGGCCTCTTTACAAGGTGCCTGGCCTGGAGGGACGTTATCGAAGTCCGAAAAAACTTGGCCCCTCTTTTACTTAAAAAAAATAAATAAAAAATAAAATAAAAAATAAAATAAAAAAAAATAAAAAAAACTCTGACGTAGCTCCTCCCCGCATGCACGGGGATTTCTATAAAAACCAGGGGACCACATCTCATTCAAGCATCGGACGACGAACCAGCATGAGCTCCTCAACCTCTCCCATTGCAGCGGCCGACGACATCGCTTGTGACTGCGCGCTCGACTGTGGAAGAGACCGGCCCTCCCTGAGCCAGGCTTCACGGACCCGCGGTGGGTACGAGAGCCCGTGGGGAGTTCAGCTCGAGGCGGTCTGGGGCGAGATCCATCCTTCTCACGCGCTTTCCAGCCCGGGAGGCGTGGGGTCTCTTCCCGCTGTCACGGAGGCCGCGAGTCCGCGGGAGGTACAAGACCTCGAGCCGGCTGAGAAATACGCCACATCTTTCGCATCTGACCGGCCTGACGGGTTCCTGTCAGAGGAATTCCTGAAAACGGTGAAAGTCGGCGTGGCACACTTACTTTTGGCTGTGATCAAAAGTTACAGACAAAAACTCTGTTACGGGTGTGAGATCGATCACCCCAGCCAGCGCCAGCACGAGTGCCTGGACCCGTTAAATGAATATTTCTTTACCGGACATTTTGAGAGATTAATGGTGAGACTCTGGAGACCGACCTTCATCCCGGCTGTGGTAAAGCTCCTAGCCCAGCGCTTCCTCAACCCATCGGCTGCGAGGGTTCAGGGGGTGGTAGAAAACATCCTCACTGAGCTGAAATACACTGATACTTTTGAAGCAAAGATCAACGAACTGTACACATGTTTCGGTGAAGACGCAGATCTCGACCTGGAGGGGATGGTAGCCGTCTATAACCCAGACGACTGAAGAAAAACCTGCTTTTTTTTTTTTTTTTTTTTTTTTTTTTTTTTTTTTTTTAAATATCATTATATTGTTTTATAGTCATGGGTAATTGTGTGATGATTCTCTTTCAAAGCTTGCGGGAAGTTTATATTATACGTAGACTCTCGTATAAGCTGGAGCGGGTAGTCATTCGCAGGCTGGAGATCCCAGACGCCCCGCCTTTATGCGCTATGGAGAGGGTTTTCGACGTTATCAGACGTCGCCCCGGGCCCGGAGTCTGGACAGATCATATCTACAGCGCGGCTCTCCATTCATCTGAAAAATCTCTGTACAACGTATTACTGAAAATCTCTGTTTTGACCACTGACGATTTTACACGGTGTAATACGATGCATCTGCTTACATTATACACTCTGTTTGTGGATGTGATAGCGTGCCGGGTGAAACAGATGGGGGTGTCCAGAGGGGAGATTGTTCCTACACTTTTACAGCTGAATACTGAAATAAACCGTAAATGCGGGGGAGATGTATTACTGAGAGTTTTCCAGTTTTGTACGTGAACGTATGCTTTTTTCCTTCACGTATGCTGTGTTTAATAAACATGAACAATTGCTTTTTTCTCTGTGTGTGACTTTAATGAATGTAATAAAGCACATATTATAAACCTTATACGGCCTGTGTTCTTTCCTATAATATTGTTGAAAAAGGGTGAAATGTTTTTCATATTGCAAGACAGAGTCATACAAACGAGGTTTTGGTGGAAAAAAGGTGCTCGTATGAATTAATGAGGGGTTTTAACACGGTCTCATTAAAAGCTCGAGGCTGCTCTGTGAGCGCTCTCCGCGGTGCTGAATCAGAGTTCAATTTAACGTTTCCAAGAGCTCCTATTTAAAACGTATACTTTTTTCCTTCACACATGTTGTGTTTAATAAACATGAACAATTGCTTTTTTCTCTGTGCGTGACTTTAATGAATGTAATAAAGCATATATTCTAAACCTTATACGGCCTGTGTTCTTTCCTATAATATTGTTGAAAAAGGGTGAAATGTTTTACAAATCAAATTTATATAGTGCCAAAACCACAACAAAACAGTTGCCTCAAGGCGCTTCATATTGCAAGACAGAGTCATACAAACGAGGTTTTGGTGGAAAAAAGGTGCTCGTATGAATTAATGAGGGGTTTTAACACGGTCTTATTAAAAGCTCGAGGCTGCTCTGTGAGCGCTCTCCGCGGTGCTGAATCAGAGTTCAATTTAAAACAAAAGACTAATATTTATGGTCGCTAAAACATATAAAAATGCAAAAGGACTATCCGGTTCATCATTCTGAAGAGATCCGTCTTAAAAGATGGGTGATGAGGGTTTAATGAAGGATGTATATTATAGTCCGGTAAATCCGGGGAGTTTTGGAGGGCCGGAGCGTTTACGCAGGGCTCTGCATGATCAACACAGCTCTAAAATTCGTATGAAGCATATCAGAGATTTCCTGTCGGGGGAAGATGCATACACATTACACAAACCTGCCAGGACGCATTTTCCAAGAAATAGAGTATTTGTCACAAACCCGCTTAACCAATTTCAGGCGGATTTATGCGACATGCAGGGGTTATCAGATTTTAACGACGGGTACAAGTACCTGCTGACCGTTATCGATATCTTCTCAAAAAAAGCGTATGCCAGACCTCTGAAGTCAAAGCAAGGGCGCGAAGTCTCACAGGCCTTTGCCTCACTCTTAAAGCAGAGCGGGGTGCCTCTGAAGATGCAGACTGATGCCGGGAAAGAGTTTTTTAACAAACCGTTCAAGGATTTAATGAAAAAACACCGGATTCTACATTTTGCCACCGCAAGTGATCTGAAAGCCTCGGTTGTCGAGAGGTTTAATCGCACGCTAAAGACGAGAATGTGGAGATATTTTACTGCTAAAAACACGAGAAGATACATCGACGTCCTACCGTCTTTACTCACGGCTTATAACGAGAGTTATCATAAAAGCATTAAGATGAGGCCGAATGAGGTTAATGATCGAAATGTCGATCAAGTGTTTCAAAATTTGTATGGGGCATCCACCCTACGCAGGAGGCCTGTGAAGTGTAAATATAAGGTCGGAGATATAGTCAGGGTCTCCAAGCTCAGGGGAGTTTTTGATAAAAAATATGAACAAAGTTTTACGGATGAAATGTTCACGGTGTCAGAATGTATACAACGTACGCCGCCCGTTTATAAATTGAAAGATTATGACGGTGAGATCATTGAAGGCTCATTCTATGAACCGGAATTGCAGAAGGTTAAAATAGCAAAAGACAGACCGTATCAGGTTCAAGAAATTATTCGTGAACGTTTTACCAAGGGAAAGAAATTTGTATTTGTCAGATGGAAAAATTGGCCCGAGAAATTTAACTCCTGGGTTCCCGCGGACCAGCTGATGGCCGTATAAATATGAGAACTTCCATCTTCAACCGACATATGAGAAATGGATCGGGATCTGAAACACGGATTTTATATGACTCTGCCTTCAAACGCCAGCCTAAAAGTATTCCCGGACAACACAATTTCATGCTACCAGGTGGACTTGGCTCGACACCTGGATCTAGAGGGTGACTGGGATGTGGCGCTGACGGAAATTTGTTATCCGCACACCTGGTTAAATATCCCGGAAAAGCCTTCCTGTACGTTCCAGGTGATGAAAATTACGGGCAAGAACAAACTCGCCGTTCACTCGCGATATTTTGACACGGGATATTATGATAACTTTGAGGTTATTGCAGGGCTGATAAACCCTCGTTTGAAGACTATAGATCCGAATCTGACTTTAAAATATGACGATATCCAGAAAAAGTTTCTGTGGGAAGGAGACGGTACCAGCCAGGTATATTTTGAAGCCCCGACGGCGTACATGCTGGGGATGCACCCTAATCAATGGCTGAGATGCGGACCCGGGGTCACGAGCTGTCCCCGCTACCCCGATATAAAAGCAGGGATGTATCACCTGTTCTGTTATACAGACGTTGTACAGCCTCAGGCGGTGGGTGACGCTTTTGCTCCTCTCCTCCGAGCGTTCGAAATTGGAGGTCGTTTCGGGGAAATAATTACAAAGAAATTCAACCCCGCTTATTACATCCCGGTCTCCAAAAGACATATTGAGACAATACGCATCGAAATCAAAAGCGATCAAGATCAAACGGTGGATTTCAGATATGGTAAAGTGGTTGTGACATTACATTTTAAACCGGCGGGATAAAAAAAAAATGGCTGGGGCAGCGCACAAAGCCGACATTTATAGATTTGTGCCTTACTATGAAAATCAAGTCGGGAATGGCCTTCACGGCTTCCACGGCGCTCCTGTTATGTACGGGCGCGGGCTCGGGAACATATTTTCGAAACTGTTCAAATTTGTGTCGCCGCTGATTAAACAAGGATACACGATCGCCAAACCTCACCTGAAAAACGCAGCCCGAAGCATCGCTTCCGACGTAGTGAGCCGCGTTGTTGAGAGGGCCGGACAGAGTCAGGAGCCCGAGCAGCAGCGGGGGTCCCGGGGACGGCGAATAAATCCAATTCGCTCATGGTGCATTCGGGGGAATTATTTCGCAAAAGAGACATTGTTTAAGAGAAAATATCCCCGGACAACCTCCTCTTCTTATGCTTCCTTCGAACTGTTCTGCTTTTTCCGGGGGTCTTTCGCTTTTTAACTGTTTTGACCCGTTTCCCCGGGGGGCGTTTCCGGGGCCTTCTTGAGAGCACCATGATCCCGGACCCCCGCTGCTGCTCGGGCTCCTGACTCCGTCCGGCCCTCTCAACAACGCGGCTCACTACGTCGGAAGCGATGCTTCGGGCTGCGTTTTTCAGGTGAGGTTTGGCGATCGTGTATCCTTGTTTAATCAGCGGCGACACAAATTTGAACAGTTTCGAAAATATGTTCCCGAGCCCGCGCCCGTACATAACAGGAGCGCCGTGGAAGCCGTGAAGGCCATTCCCGACTTGATTTTCATAGTAAGGCACAAATCTATAAATGTCGGCTTTGTGCGCTGCCCCAGCCATTTTTTTTTTATCCCGCCGGTTTAAAATGTAATGTCACAACCACTTTACCATATCTGAAATCCACCGTTTGATCTTGATCGCTTTTGATTTCGATGCGTATTGTCTCAATATGTCTTTTGGAGACCGGGATGTAATAAGCGGGGTTGAATTTCTTTGTAATTATTTCCCCGAAACGACCTCCAATTTCGAACGCTCGGAGGAGAGGAGCAAAAGCGTCACCCACCGCCTGAGGCTGTACAACGTCTGTATAACAGAACAGGTGATACATCCCTGCTTTTATATCGGGGTAGCGGGGACAGCTCGTGACCCCGGGTCCGCATCTCAGCCATTGATTAGGGTGCATCCCCAGCATGTACGCCGTCGGGGCTTCAAAATATACCTGGCTGGTACCGTCTCCTTCCCACAGAAACTTTTTCTGGATATCGTCATATTTTAAAGTCAGATTCGGATCTATAGTCTTCAAACGAGGGTTTATCAGCCCTGCAATAACCTCAAAGTTATCATAATATCCCGTGTCAAAATATCGCGAGTGAACGGCGAGTTTGTTCTTGCCCGTAATTTTCATCACCTGGAACGTACAGGAAGGCTTTTCCGGGATATTTAACCAGGTGTGCGGATAACAAATTTCCGTCAGCGCCACATCCCAGTCACCCTCTAGATCCAGGTGTCGAGCCAAGTCCACCTGGTAGCATGAAATTGTGTTGTCCGGGAATACTTTTAGGCTGGCGTTTGAAGGCAGAGTCATATAAAATCCGTGTTTCAGATCCCGATCCATTTCTCATATGTCGGTTGAAGATGGAAGTTCTCATATTTATACGGCCATCAGCTGGTCCGCGGGAACCCAGGAGTTAAATTTCTCGGGCCAATTTTTCCATCTGACAAATACAAATTTCTTTCCCTTGGTAAAACGTTCACGAATAATTTCTTGAACCTGATACGGTCTGTCTTTTGCTATTTTAACCTTCTGCAATTCCGGTTCATAGAATGAGCCTTCAATGATCTCACCGTCATAATCTTTCAATTTATAAACGGGCGGCGTACGTTGTATACATTCTGACACCGTGAACATTTCATCCGTAAAACTTTGTTCATATTTTTTATCAAAAACTCCCCTGAGCTTGGAGACCCTGACTATATCTCCGACCTTATATTTACACTTCACAGGCCTCCTGCGTAGGGTGGATGCCCCATACAAATTTTGAAACACTTGATCGACATTTCGATCATTAACCTCATTCGGCCTCATCTTAATGCTTTTATGATAACTCTCGTTATAAGCCGTGAGTAAAGACGGTAGGACGTCGATGTATCTTCTCGTGTTTTTAGCAGTAAAATATCTCCACATTCTCGTCTTTAGCGTGCGATTAAACCTCTCGACAACCGAGGCTTTCAGATCACTTGCGGTGGCAAAATGTAGAATCCGGTGTTTTTTCATTAAATCCTTCAACGGTTTGTTAAAAAACTCTTTCCCGGCATCAGTCTGCATCTTCAGAGGCACCCCGCTCTGCTTTAAGAGTGAGGCAAAGGCCTGTGAGACTTCGCGCCCTTGCTTTGACTTCAGAGGTCTGGCATACGCTTTTTTTGAGAAGATATCGATAACGGTCAGCAGGTACTTGTACCCGTCGTTAAAATCTGATAACCCCTGCATGTCGCATAAATCCGCCTGAAATTGGTTAAGCGGGTTTGTGACAAATACTCTATTTCTTGGAAAATGCGTCCTGGCAGGTTTGTGTAATGTGTATGCATCTTCCCCCGACAGGAAATCTCTGATATGCTTCATACGAATTTTAGAGCTGTGTTGATCATGCAGAGCCCTGCGTAAACGCTCCGGCCCTCCAAAACTCCCCGGATTTACCGGACTATAATATACATCCTTCATTAAACCCTCATCACCCATCTTTTAAGACGGATCTCTTCAGAATGATGAACCGGATAGTCCTTTTGCATTTTTATATGTTTTAGCGACCATAAATATTAGTCTTTTGTTTTAAATTGAACTCTGATTCAGCACCGCGGAGAGCGCTCACAGAGCAGCCTCGAGCTTTTAATAAGACCGTGTTAAAACCCCTCATTAATTCATACGAGCACCTTTTTTCCACCAAAACCTCGTTTGTATGACTCTGTCTTGCAATATGAAGCGCCTTGAGGCAACTGTTTTGTTGTGGTTTTGGCACTATATAAATTTGATTTGTAAAACATTTCACCCTTTTCAACAATATTATAGGAAAGAACACAGGCCGTATAAGGTTTAGAATATATGCTTTATTACATTCATTAAAGTCACGCACAGAGAAAAAAGCAATTGTTCATGTTTATTAAACACAACATGTGTGAAGGAAAAAAGTATACGTTTTAAATAGGAGCTCTTGGAAACGTTAAATTGAACTCTGATTCAGCACCGCGGAGAGCGCTCACAGAGCAGCCTCGAGCTTTTAATGAGACCGTGTTAAAACCCCTCATTAATTCATACGAGCACCTTTTTTCCACCAAAACCTCGTTTGTATGACTCTGTCTTGCAATATGAAAAACATTTCACCCTTTTTCAACAATATTATAGGAAAGAACACAGGCCGTATAAGGTTTAGAATATGTGCTTTATTACATTCATTAAAGTCACACACAGAGAAAAAAGCAATTGTTCATGTTTATTAAACACAGCATACGTGAAGGAAAAAAGCATACGTTCACGTACAAAACTGGAAAACTCTCAGTAATACATCTCCCCCGCATTTACAGTTTATTTCAGTATTCAGCTGTAAAAGTGTAGGAACAATCTCCCCTCTGGACACCCCCATCTGTTTCACCCGGCACGCTATCACATCCACAAACAGAGTGTATAATGTAAGCAGATGCATCGTATTACACCGTGTAAAATCGTCAGTGGTCAAAACAGAGATTTTCAGTAATACGTTGTACAGAGATTTTTCAGATGAATGGAGAGCCGCGCTGTAGATATGATCTGTCCAGACTCCGGGCCCGGGGCGACGTCTGATAACGTCGAAAACCCTCTCCATAGCGCATAAAGGCGGGGCGTCTGGGATCTCCAGCCTGCGAATGACTACCCGCTCCAGCTTATACGAGAGTCCACGTATAATATAAACTTCCCGCAAGCTTTGAAAGAGAATCATCACACAATTACCCATGACTATAAAACAATATAATGATATTTAAAAAAAAAAAAAAAAAAAAAAAAAAAAAAAAAAAAAGCAGGTTTTTCTTCAGTCGTCTGGGTTATAGACGGCTACCATCCCCTCCAGGTCGAGATCTGCGTCTTCACCGAAACATGTGTACAGTTCGTTGATCTTTGCTTCAAAAGTATCAGTGTATTTCAGCTCAGTGAGGATGTTTTCTACCACCCCCTGAACCCTCGCAGCCGATGGGTTGAGGAAGCGCTGGGCTAGGAGCTTTACCACAGCCGGGATGAAGGTCGGTCTCCAGAGTCTCACCATTAATCTCTCAAAATGTCCGGTAAAGAAATATTCATTTAACGGGTCCAGGCACTCGTGCTGGCGCTGGCTGGGGTGATCGATCTCACACCCGTAACAGAGTTTTTGTCTGTAACTTTTGATCACAGCCAAAAGTAAGTGTGCCACGCCGACTTTCACCGTTTTCAGGAATTCCTCTGACAGGAACCCGTCAGGCCGGTCAGATGCGAAAGATGTGGCGTATTTCTCAGCCGGCTCGAGGTCTTGTACCTCCCGCGGACTCGCGGCCTCCGTGACAGCGGGAAGAGACCCCACGCCTCCCGGGCTGGAAAGCGCGTGAGAAGGATGGATCTCGCCCCAGACCGCCTCGAGCTGAACTCCCCACGGGCTCTCGTACCCACCGCGGGTCCGTGAAGCCTGGCTCAGGGAGGGCCGGGTCTCTTCCACAGTCGAGCGCGCAGTCACAAGCGATGTCGTCGGCCGCTGCAATGGGAGAGGTTGAGGAGCTCATGCTGGTTCGTCGTCCGATGCTTGAATGAGATGTGGTCCCCTGGTTTTTATAGAAATCCCCGTGCATGCGGGGAGGAGCTACGTCAGAGTTTTTTTTATTTTTTTTTATTTTATTTTTTATTTTATTTTTTATTTATTTTTTTAAGTAAAAAGAGGGGCCAAGTTTTTTCGGACTTCGATAACGTCCCTCCAGGCCAGGCACCTTGTAAAGAGGCCCGTAATCCTGTCGTTGCAGGTGTTGAACATCTCATGCCAGCTCTCAGCCGCAGCTGTGACGCTTCTGACGTGGCCGCTGGCACTAACCCGCTCCAACTTAATTTCACCCTCAGAGACAGTGTCAGGAGGTCCACGCTGGAATATCACCCTATAGCGAGGCCCCTGGGCGCTGAGCCAGGTGAGTTGGAAGCGTGTTTTCTTCTTTTCCGGCGTCCGATCTCCTGGAGGTTCAGGGTTGACCGTGTCGCGAATCATCGAGCCCGCCGCCGCGGAGAAGACACCCCAATCGGCGGAAGTAAGCGCCACCCGTGGGGTTCCTCGAGTGGCAGTCTCACCCTCGGCCAGAGTGAAGAAACTTACTTGGGCATAATACGGGTCGAACGTGTAAGTTAAACGTTCGTGCCCCTCCAGGCTGTACGTCAGATCTTCCTCCGGTATCGGCTGGCTCAGACGGCTGACGTACATTCTCGCTTTTTTTTGGGGCAAGCGAGCCTTCTGTTGTCATGGTGATGTTAACCGGGGTCTCGCAGATGTAGCGGAGGATCGGAGTTCGTCTCGCCATGGTGAATGCTGTATGTCACTCTATCGTCGAAAGGGGATTTTTTAAACCCTTCTTCGTCCGCGGGGCGTAATTCCTTACCTTTTGCTCTAAAAACACCGTTTGGCGTAAGTGATAAGGAGCATTGTTTATTGTTCGGGCTCGGGGCAGCATCTCCGCTCAGCGGGTGTCCCGCGCCCCATGATCGATCGGCTAATATCTTAAAGAAAACATCATCTGGCGTGAGTGATAAGGAGCATTGTTTATTGTTCTTCGGGTTCATCACCTCGGGGCAGCATCTCCGCTCAGCGGGTGTCCCGCCACACACACACACACACACACACACACACACACACACACACACACACACACACACACACGCACACACACACGCACTCACACAGACACAGCGTCTGCAACAGGTTTTACAGCCGTGGGGTCATGTTTCCGCGAGCGGCTCTATGCGTGGGTATTTGACCGTCTTGCTGCAAAGACTTACAGCCGAGAGAGACGGGTATTTGTTCCCCTTCTTTAATTTACGAATTAAAAAACAGAAAAGGAAACGTAATAATTTAAGAATTAAAGATATTAAAGGGTCATTAAATAATAGACAGTGATTTATGTTTAATTATTTCAGAATTAGTTAATTCTTTAATACATTAAAAAGATCTAGGTATTTTTAATCGTTCTTTAATTCATGAAATAAAATGACATTAAAATATTAGACCCTGGGTGGGAGGGGAGGTATGGCTTGGAGGCGGTGCTTGGCCGGGGATAGGGGAGGAGCTTGGGGTGGGGCTAGGGGAGGAGCCAGGGGCGGAACTAGGGGAGGAGCTGGGGGCGGGGCTTAGGGGCGGGACATACTGACGTCATCGACTCTGATTGGATGTGACGTCATAAGGGGCGGGGGCTCGGAGGCGGGATCAGGGGCGGGGCTTAGGGGCGGGGCATAATGACGTCATCGATTATGATTGGCTGTGACGTCATAAGGGGCGGGGCTTGGAGGCGGGACTAGGGGAGGGGCTTAGGGGCGGGACATAGTGACGTCATCGATTCTGATTGGCTATGACGTCATGGAGGGGGCGGGGCTTAGTGACGTGGCCGATTTTGATTGGCAGCTGTCACTTTTTTGACGAAAGGTGGGTCAGTTTTCTCTCTATGGGGTGCAGATTGAAAGGGTTGATGAAAATAAATTCCTTGGGGTAATAATAGATGAGAAAATCAGTTGGAAACCACACATCAAATACATACAAACCAAAGCATCAAGAAGCATTTCACTGTTAAACAAAGCAAAACATGTTCTGGATCATAAATCACTCCACATCTTATACTGTTTCATTGTCTTACCGTATTTCAATTACTGTGTAGAAATTTGGTGTAATAACTATGAGTTCAATGAAATCATTAATTATTCTTCAAAAAAGGGCAATACAGGTCATTCATAATGTCGGCCAATGATCATACTCACTCACTCTTTAGAATCAAAACTATTAAAATTATTGTTATTTTTAATAGTTTTGATTCTAAAGAGTGAGTGAGTATGACCGACATAGTAAAATTCCAAAAAAATTCCATAGTAAAATTCCAGCACAGATCTTCTACAAGGCAAAAAAAATGACCTTTTACCAAAAAAACACACAGAAATTGTTTAAGGATCAAGAGGGGGGATATCAATTACTAGGGAATACAATTTCAAAATGAACAAAATCCGCACAAACAAGAAACGATTCTGCATTTCATTCTGTGGGGTGAGACTGTGGAATGGTATGAATGAGGGGTTAAGAAGCCCTCTTATTCTGCACTCTTTACCTGTATTAATTGCACCTGTTTGAACTTGTTACCTGTATAAAAGACACCTGTTCACACACTCAGTCAATCACACTCCAACCTGTCCACCATAGCCAAGACCAAAGAGCTGTCTAAGGACACCAGGGACAAAACTGTAGACCTGCACAAGGCTGGGATGGACTACAGGACAACAGGCAAGCAGCTTGGTAGAAGACAACTGTTATGATTATTTATTAGAAAGTGGAAGAAAGACAAGATGACTGTCAATCTCCCTCGGTCTGGGATTCCATGATCTCACTTTGTGGGGTAAGGATGATTCTGAGAAAGATCAGAACTACACAGGAGGACCTGGTCAATGACCTGAAGAGAGCTGGGACCACAGTCACAAAGATTACATTAGTTACACATGATGCTGTCATGGTTTAAAATCCTGCAGGGCAGCAAGGTCCCCCTGCTCAAGCCAGCACGTGTCCAGGCCCGTTTTAAGGTCACCAGTGACCATCTGTATGATCCAGAGGAGGCATGAGAGAAGGTCATGTGGTCAGATGAGACCAGAATAGAGCTTTTTGGAATCAACTCCACTTACCATGTTTAGAGGATGAGAACAACCCCAAGAAAACCATCCCAACCATGAAGCATGGGGGTGGAAACATCATACTCTGGGGGTGCTCTTCTGTAAAGGGGACAGGACGACTGCACCGTATTTAAGGGAGGACGGATGGGGTCATGTATTGCGAGATTTTGGCAAACAACCTCCTTCCCTCAGTAAGAGCACTGAAGATGGGTCATGGCTGGGTCTTCCAGCATGACAATGACCCCAAACACACAGCCAGGGCAACTAAGGAGGGGCTCCGTAAGAAGCATTTCAAGGTCCTGGAGTGGCCTGGCCAGTCTCCAGACCTGAACTCAATAGAAAATCTTTGGAGGGAGCTGAAACTCCAAACCTGAAAGATCTAGAGAAGATCTGTATGTAGGAGTGGACCAAAATCCCTGCTGCAGTGTGTGAAAACCTGGTGAAAAACTACAGGACACGTTTGACCTCTGTAATTGCAAACAAAGGCTACTGTACCAAATATTAACATTGATTTTCACAGGTGTTGAAATACGTATTTGCAGCAGTAACATACAAATAAATTATTAAAAAAATCATACACTGTGATTTCCGGATTTTTTTTTTTTGTAGATTATGTCTCTCACAGTGGACATGCACCTAAGATGAAAATTTCAGACCCCTCCATGATTTCTAAGTGGGAGAACTTGCAAAATCTCAGGGTGTTCAAATACATATTTTCCTCACTGTATATATATATATATATATATATATATATATATATATATATATATACACACGAGGTCTGTTAGAAAAGCATCTGACCTTTTTATTTGAATCACATGTGCTTGCATGAGCCAACCTTGAACCTTCGTGCACATGCATGAACTTTTTCACGCCTGTCGATTGGGTCATTTCCTGCTAAGCAGCCTTTGTGTGGGATGTGTGTTGTGCGCTTGGCGGATTTTCATTTCAAGGAAAAAGACAGAACGACTGGAGCAGCGCCACATCAAATTTTGCCAGAAACTGGGCAACAGCCAGGTGGAAACCATTCGGATGATTCAGACGGCTTTCGGTGACGATCCTATGGGCATCACACAGATTAAGGAGCGGTCCAACCGGTTTAAAGACGTCCGCACAATGGTGGAGAGCGCGCCACACTCCAGTCAGCCATCAACATGCTGAAATGACCAGATCATTTCCAAAGTGAACGCTGTGGTGATGCGGGACCGTCATGTGACTGTCTGAGAAATTGCGGAAGAGGTGGATATCAGCACTTTTTCGGTACATTCCACTGTAGAAGGTTTACACTGTAGAAGACAGAAGATTTGGCCATGAAAAGAGTGGCTGTGAAATTCATGCTGCTTCTGACGGCAGAGCAAAAGGGCCTTCGTGTTGAAGTCTCACAGGACATGTTGTGACATGCCCACCTCTTCCACAATTTCTCGGATAGTCACACAACTGAAAAGTCACCGAAAGCCGTCTGAATCATCCGAATGGTTTCCACCTGGCTGTCGCCCAGTTTCTGGCAAAATTTGATGCGGCGCTGCTCCACTCCTTCCGTCTTTTTTCTTGAAATGAAAATCCGCTGAGCGCGCTGCACGTCCTCACACAAAGGCTGCTTAACAGAAAATGATGCAGTTGACAGGCGTGAAAAAGTTCACGCATTCGAACGAAGGTTCAAGGCTTGCTCATGCAAGCACACGTGATTGAAATCCATCAGGTTTTTGCAAAAAATAAAAAGGTCCGATACTTTTCTAACAGACGTCGTATGCTAATTTTGAATTCAAGGGGTTTAACAAAAATATCTCACTAACAATTGAGGAATTACACACATTTGTAGAAATATTGCCTCCATTTTCAGAGACCACTGAGCAAACTAAATATAAGAATTACTGGAAATAGAAATCGTTACTTTTACAGCCAGTTTTCTTCCAACATGAAGATTTTCAAATCACTGAACACATTTTTGTATTGGAACAAGACTGTTGCAGATCAGTCGGAATATGACAAACTGAGGCTGAGAACAAAATATTTTGATTGGCAAATATTATTTATTTATTTGCATGGTTGTGTATGTGTGGGACTGAAATTATTGGTGTTGGGGTTACACCTCAATTCAGCCCCACTGTCAAACAGTCAATCAAGGATCACGGGCTACAAAAAAAAAATAAATGAAGAAATAAATCTTTAATAAAGATAAAAATCACACAAACATATAATCATGAGGAATAAAACAAAGCCAAAAGATTTAAATGGCGTTATTCCTCATTTATCTGAACTACTTTAACATTTTTATTAAATGTTAAAGAATATGGATGAATATTTGGCTGATCTCATGTGAATACCAGATTATGGCACTCAAATGAGATTAGCCAAGGAATCATTAATTAGCCTATCAAATTCCAACTTGCATTTATCATGATAAATATTATTAGTTGATGACAAAAATGTTATATCTTATTTATATTATTGCCAAGTATCTTAAATTCTTAGAAGCCTTGAACAGAATTTGTATTCCAAATGTTCATGAACTGGTGTACGAATCAGAACAAATGTTTTTGTTGAACTGGACTGAAAGAAGTGTGTCCCAGCAAAGAATTGTCTCCTTCTTTTCAAGTGACTACAAAACAGTTACAAGAGAGGGAGCAAATAGCTGGAAAAAAAAACAAACAAACAGGAAGGAAAAGTGAGAAATAGGTACAAAAATGGTCAGTCTTTTTGAATGTCTATGATTGGCTATGTTTGGCCACAGCTGTGATGAGGGCGGCGCCTTTGCTGCTGCCCTCCTCCGATGGCAAGAAGGTCGCATTGCACAGAGGAGCCAAAGATCTGGTAGTCTCTTCGAGGATTTGCGAGAAACTACAGCAACAGTAACAAGAGAAGAAGAAAATGATTACTGTTTATTAATATAGACTGAAATAGTAAAGATCAGCAGATAATAACAGTACTTACAACATTCACATTTTGTATTATGGTTTAATACACAATTTAAAAATAGAATCAAAATGTAATAATAAATAAATAAGTAAAAGCAACATTCTGATTTTATGTTTACTGCAAAAAAAAGTGAAATACCTCCTTTTTTAATGTGAAAAAAAAACTTGTTAATGCCTTTTGTGCTTCTATGGTCAAAATAACCGAAGGTTCTGGATTTCATACTTGTAGTTGTATCACTATTTTTATTGTATAATAAGTAGTTGCAGAAGTAAAGGTACCTTGACACTTGCACAAATATGATCCCCCACACTGGCAGGCAACCCTGCGTGCCAACGAGTAATCGCTTTGTAAAATGTCCGTGAACTGTGTGCTGCTGCGGGCCAGTACTCAAAGAAAATTTTGAAATGTTAAAAATTTCTGGTATGCAGAAATTTCGTGCCACTTGTGTGAACTAGTCGTGAACATTGCGCAACCTATTCAGAAAACACAGTTTGTCACTGCGTGTTAATGTGTGTATAATAAACATAACTTTACAGATAATTATCTAAAAAGGAATGAAAATGCAACTGTTTTACCAATCTATTACTATATATATATATATATATATATATATATATATATATATATATATATATATATATATATATATACATACACACAGACAGTTCTCCACTGTGAGAGATATAATCTAAAAAAAATCCGGAAATCACAATGTATGATTTTTAAATAATTTATTTGTATGTTACTGCTGCAAATAAGTATTTGAACACCTGAGAAAATCAATGTTAATATTTGGTACAGTAGCCTTTGTTTGCAATTACATCAAACGTTTCCTGCAGTTTTTTCACCAGGTTTGCACACACTGCAGCAGGGACCATAGCATTGACCAGGTCCTCCTGTGTAGTTCTGAGCTTTCTCAGAATCATAATTAGCCCACAAAGTGAGATCTTGCATGGAATCCCAGACCGAGGGAGACTGACAGTCATCTTGTGTTTCTTCCACTTTGTAATAAATAATCATAACAGTTGTTGTCTTCTACCAAGCTGCTTGCCTGTTGTCCTGTAGTCCATCCCAGCCTTGTGCAGGTCTACAGTTTTGTCCCTGGTGTCCTTAGACAGCTCTTTGGTCTTGCTATGGTGGACAGGTTGGAGTGTGATTGATTGAGTGTGTGAACAGGTGTTTTTTTTATACAGGTAACAAGTTCAAACAGGTGCAATTGATGAATTGATCAAAAGATAAATGACAGTATTCGCAGCATTAAGAGATCATGTCGGAAAGTGGAGCGGTTGTGGAAATCTACAAAGCTCCGGGTCCACCTCCTTCATTTAAAGGAGCTTTTAATCTCTTTTAATAATATGGTGAAAGATGCGAGGGCTGCTTATTTTTCCACTTTAATTTCTAACAGCCGACGGAATCCAAAAATTTTGTTTGACACAATCAGAGACATTGTTACACCTGCATCTCCTGCTGCTATTATTCAGTCAAATGAAGACTGTGACAATTTTTTGTCCTTTTTTATCAGTAAAATTCGTGATATCAGGGCAAATATTAATCCCTCTCTTTCTTCTCCTGTCCCCTATCTTACCCGGCCATCAGTTCTGGATAGTTTTAAACCTATATCACTGAAAGAGCTCACTGTTCTGGTTGACAGATTGAAACCTTCCTCCTGCCCACTTGATATCGTCCCTACCTCCTTCTTTAAAAAGGTCTTCCATTCTATTGGCCCGGTTGTTTTATTGATAATAAATAGATCACTGCTTTCCGGCTATGTCCCTCAGTATTTAAACAGGCAATTATTCACCCTCTTTTAAAAAAGCCTAATGCTGATCCTTCACTCCTTCAAAATTTTAGACCAATTTCAAAGTTGCCTTTTATTTCCAAAGTCTTAGAGAAAGTGGTGGCCAAACAGCTTAATGAGGTTTTAGCTGAACATTATATTCTTGATAAATTCCAGTCTGGGTTTCGTCACTTGCACTCTACAGAAACTGCCCTTCTCAGAGTTTCAAACGATATTTTAATGCGCAGAGATGCAGATGAATATTCTGTACTTGTCCTTTTAGATCTCTCTGCAGCTTTTGACTCGGTGGATCATGGAGTTTTAGTTGAGAGACTAAGGACTTGGGTGGGCATTTCTGGGTCTGCTCTTGACTGGTTTTTATCTTATCTTTCACACAGGACTTTCGCTGTTGTTACTGGTAAATTTATGTCCTCCTCTGCCATGCTATCCTGTGGTGTGCCTCAAGGTTCTGTTCTGGGACCCATATTGTTTGCTCTATATTTGCTCCCACTTGGTCATGTCTTGAGCAGTTTTAAAGATGTCTCCTACCACTGTTATGCGGATGCCATCCAGCTGTATATTTCATTCACTCCTCAAACGGTCTCTAGGGTATTTGCTCTTCAGAGCTGTATTGAGGTTATTGGTGGCTGGATGGCGGCCAACTATTTGTCTTTAAATATAGCAAAAACTGAGGTCCTTGTTTGTGCCCCTGACGAGTTTGTTCCCACTGTGGTTGGGAATCTTGGTTCTCTGGCCCCATTTGTTCGCTCAGCAGTGAGGAACTTGGGTGTTACGTTCGATCACTTGCTCAATTTTGACGCGTATGTTACCCGCCTGGCACAGTCTTGTTTTTTCCATTTGTGTAATATTGCCCGTCTGCGCAGCATTGTGTCTCGGGCGGAGTTGGAGATGATCATTCATGCATTTGTGTCGTCACGTCTGGATTACTGTAACTCACTATTTTTTAGCCTTAGCAAATCCTCTTTGGACCATTTACAAACGGTTCAGATTGCGGCTGCAAGGCTGCTGACAAGGTCATCAAAGAGGTCACATATAACCCCAATCCTCTCCTCCTTGCACTGGCTCCCCATCCATTTCAGACTCCAATTTAAAATTCTAGTACTGACTTTTAGAGCTCTGCATGGTCAAATGCCATCTTATATCACCGAGCTATTACATCCATATGTGACAAGCAGGTCTCTGAGGTCTTCGGACCTGGGCCTATTGGTTGTGCCTAGGACTAGACTGAAGACCAGGGGAGACTGTGCTTTCGAGGTGGTGGCACCTAAAATGTGGAATGCACTGCCTTTGGACCTACGCTCCGTGGACTCTGTTGAAACATTTAAAGTGAAGCTAAAGACCCTTTTGTATAGGTTGGCTTTTACGTTTTTGCTGCTTTTAATTTCTTTGTTCTTATGTGAAGCACTTTGTGATTTCTATCTTGAAAGGTGCTATATAAATAAACCTTACTTACTTACTTACTTACAATTAATACAGGTAAAGTGTGCAGAATAAGAGGGCTTCTTAAAGAAAAATTAACAGGTCTGTGAGAGCCAGAATTCTTGCTGGTTGGTAGGTGGTAGGTGATCAAATACTTATTTGCAGCAGTAACATACAAATAAATTATTCAAAAATCATACATTGTGATTTCCGGATTTTTTTTTTTTTTTTTTTAGATTATGTCTCTCACAGTGGACATGCACCTAAGATGAAAATTTCAGACCCCTCCATGATTTCTAAGTGGGAGAACTTGCAAAACCGCAGGGTGTTCAAATACTTATTTTCCTCACTGTATATATATATATATATATATGTATTATAATACCCAAGTGACCTCTGTGTGCGTGTGTGTGTATGGCTTCGATCACGGTGAAACCGGGAAGACCTGACATGTGCCATTTGGTATGCTTATGTATTTTGGGTGAAGGATGAATGCTGCGAAAACAGAAAGTTGATAGGACAAATATTTTTTGAGAAATTAGGGATTTTAGCTAACCAGTAAGCAATGGATGTTGTGCTGCAATGCACCATGGGAGCTTGGGGTTTTGAGATTTAAAATGTTATTTGTGGTTCATATTAATTTAACAGTGTTGTTAGTGTTTATTGATTTATTGTGTTTTGTAGGTCAATGGGTTTAGATAGTTTAGGTAAGTGGTATATTGCTGTTACCATAAGTTACTTAAGTGTCATGTTGGTACCACAAGTGAAATGTGTTGTGCTTTTAATGTCTTCTGCGACTGTCTCTGTCAAATTAAAAGCACCTGCTTACAGCAGTTTTGATCACACACTTTGTGAAGAGTTGACATTTGCTGTTTGGTATGCTTATGTATTTTGGGTCAAGGATGAATGGCTCCAAAACCAAACATTGATAGGATGAATATTTTTGGAGAAGCTACATATATTATCTAACCACACTGAACAATGGACATTGATATTTACATTCTGGTCTCATACGCTAATCCAGCAGGGGGTGGTAAATCATCTATATTTTAAAACCGTGAGTGTGTATGTGCATGCATGATTATATATATATATATATATATATATATATATATATATATATATATATATATATATATATACAGTAGTGTTCAGAATAATAGCAGTGCTATGTGACTAAAAAGATGAATCCAGGTTTTGAGTATATTTCTTATTGTTCCATGGGAAACAAGGTACCAGTAGATTCAGTAGATTCTTACAAATCCAACAAGACCAAGCATTCATGATATGCACACTCTTAAGGCTATGAAATTGGGCTATCAGTAAAAAAAGTAGAAGAGGGGGTGTTCACAATAATAGTAGTGTGGCATTCGGTCAGTGAGTTCGTCAATTTTGTGGAACAAACAGGTGTGAATCAGGTGTCCCCTATTTAAGGATGAAGCCAGCACCTGTTGAACATGCTTTTCTCTTTGAAAGCCTGAGGAAAATGGGACGTTCAAGACATTGTTCAGAAGAACAGCGTAGTTTGATTAAAAAGTTGATTGGAGAGGGGAAAACGTATATGCAGGTGCAAAAAATTATAGGCTGTTCATCTACAATGATCTCCAATGCTTTAAAATGGACAAAAAAACCAGAGACACGTGGAAGAAAAATGGAAAACAACCATCAAAATGGACAGAAAAATAACCAGAATGGCAAAGGCTCATTGACCAGCTCCAGGATGATCAAAGACAGTCTGGAGTTACCTGTAAGTGCTGTGACAGTTAGAAGACACCTGTGTGAAGCTAATTTATTTGCAAGAATCCCCCGCAAAGTCCCTCTGTTAAATAAAAGACGTGCAGAAGAGGTTACAATTTGCCAAAGAACACATCAACTGGCCTAAAGAGAAATGGAGGAATATTTTGTGGACTGATGAGAGTAAAACTGTTCTTTTTGGGTCCAAGAGCCGCAGACAGTTTGTGAGACGACCCCTAAACTCTGAATTCAAGCCACAGTTCAGTGAAGACAAAGCATGGTGGTGCAAGCATCATGATATGGGCATGTTTCTCCTACTATGGTGTTGGGCCTATATATCGCATACCAGGAATCATAGATCAGTTTGGATATGTCAAAATACTTGAAGAGGTCATGTTGCCTTATGCTGAATAGGACATGCCCTTGAAATGGGTGTTTCAACAAGACAATGACCCCAAGCACACTAGTAAATGAGCAAAATCTTGGTTCCAAACCAACAAAATTAATGCCTCGCAGATGTGAAGAAATCATGAAAAACTGTGGTTATACAACTAAATACTAGTTTAGTGATTCACAGGATTGCTAAAAAAGCAGTTTGAACATAATAGTTTTGAGTTTGTAGCGTCAACAGCAGATGCTACTATTATTGTGAACACCCCCTTTTCTACTTTTTTTTTTACTAATAGCCCAATTTCATAGCCTTAAGAGTGTGCATATCATGAATGCTTGGTCTTGTTGGATTTGTGAGAATCTGCTGAATCTACTGATACCTTGTTTCCCATGTGACAATAAGAAATATACTCAAAACCTGGATTAATCTTTTTAGTCACATAGCACTACTATTATTCTGAACACTACTGTATGTATATATATATATAAATATATATATGTGTGTGTGTGTGTGTGTGTGTGTGTGTGTGTTAAAAATACTTTGTACACTTTAAATCCCACTAAATGTCTTCTCTCCATCAGTATTGACCACAATAATGACAAGATCTCATGACAATACTGAGGCGTAGGGCTTTAACACAAGGAAAAGAATGCATTTGTAATATCACTGACATCACTTAACTGATAAATACATTTAAAGGTCAAAACAGATAAGGTGATGATGTTACACCCTGAAAAAGGGGAGAAATAATCACAAGAGTGATTTGGCGTTGTTTCTTCATCAAGAGTGTTTACTGGAATGAGGCAAATGCTATCTTTTCCACTAGTGCATGGGCAGAGAAACAAGCAATGGATCCCAGATAACTGAGCTCAGGATACTCAATAGATCACAGATAAATGCCACTAAGTCTTGATCTCAATAGCGAATTAAGTAAAATCATGTATTTTTAACACTTTCTAAACATCTCTTTTACAACAGAACTCATATTAAAGCATTTTTAAGTGAGAGTACTGGGAATTATAAACCCAATTTTATTCTAAATTACCAGTGCATAACCTTTCAACCTGTCACAATGACACATTACTTGCTGAATACACTTATTCACAACTGTAAGTTGTGTTTGTCAGGAGCAGTGTTGCCACAGTTACTTTGAAAAAGTAATCCAATTACTGATTACTGATTACTCCTTGAAAAAGTAACTTAGTTACTTTACTGATTACTCATCTGTAAAAGTAACTAAGTTAGATTACTAGTTACTTTTTTAGTTACTTTCCCCAGCTGCCGACAACAAACCTCTGCCACCTCAACATGACAATGATACTTGTTTTGCCAAAACTCACTTTATAGTCACCCTTTCTTGACTTCAATGAAAATAAATACTTGTTTTAGAAAAAGTAAAATAAAGACCTCTTTCTTGACCTCATATTTAACTGTAGACAGCACTGTAACAGTAAAACTTGCAATTTCTAACCTACATTGTTTATAAATGTAACTATTAAATTCTTTCTAACATTTTTCTAACATTTAAATTATCTCTAAACATTTTACTTGTTGAAATTATTATTATTATAAGTAGTATTAGTAGTTGTAGTAAAAAAAGGCTTCAAAACTGGACCTTTAATCTAGGGGTGTTGTGGGGGGGGCACATCCTTGCCCCACGCCCCCATTCCATCTGGATTTGTCCCTGCTTTGGCGTTTGAGCACAAAGAATGGATAACATTTATTTATGTAGAAAACATGACCAGATTTACAGGTAAGAACGTTTTATTGCGTTTTCACATCATGTGGTCCTCAGAAAGAGAGTTTAGGTACATTTGATTGGAAAATAGTGTTAGTTGCTGACGCGTCACGGAGGATCAGCTGTTTTTAGTGAGCAGATACGGAGAGGCTCAGCTCAGAATTCTAAATAAAGGAGAAAAAAGCATAAAAATATCTTTGTAAAGCTCAGTGCAGGTGTGCTGTTGTCACCGTGCTTTAAGAGGTGAGGACGAGTCGTAGCTGCTGCAGAAAACCACGGATGAAAAGCTCACAGCTCGCTTAAAGTGGGCAGTTCAGTCGAACCCCGACCTAATGCCACGGACCAAGTTTAATGCTGATATCGACCCACAATGCAAAAATAATAGTAATGCACAGTGACTTGGAGAAGTTACTTTAATCTGATTACTGATTTGGAAAGATTAATGCATTAGATTACTCGTTACAAAAAAAAAGTGGTTAGATTAGAGTAACGCATTACTAAGTAACGCGTTACCGGCATCACTGGTCAGGAGAAATTCCATCCTTCCAGCAGATTT
Source organism: Thalassophryne amazonica (assembly GCF_902500255.1). Lineage (NCBI taxonomy): Eukaryota > Metazoa > Chordata > Actinopteri > Batrachoidiformes > Batrachoididae > Thalassophryne > Thalassophryne amazonica. The sequence goes on from NC_047104.1 coordinate 81,684,416, forward strand.
TCATATTTTAAAACTTAAGAACTGTAAAACTCACAAAATCAAAATTTGTATACATTAATACTGGGCCAATGCTCTGTGTGCCAAAAAAAATATGCCTGATATTTATAAAATGGATTTTTTTTTTTTTTAAAGATGGTGGCGAGCGTAGACGCAGCAGCTCTGTGCTCTCATTTTCAGTGCTTTGTTTTATTGTTTATTATGTACATCGTAATCGTCTTAGCAACTTTCTGTCGAGCTAACACCACCTACAGTCAATACAATCTTTTACATCTTGGAGTTTCGTGTGAGAGGAGTATCACAGTAGAGTCTTCTCATACATACAACATCTCGGTATACACAGCAATTTTTAGAATTGAGTGTTTGTCCCAGTGAGATATAAGTGAAAATAAAGACAGTGTCAAAGTAATAAAAGAAAGAAAGAAAATAAATCAAATAGCTAATCATGGCAGGCATAGATTAGGAGGGATCAATCATACACACAAGAACAAAAATAAGTAAATGAGAGAATCAGCTCAGTTACTAATTGAAAATGTTGACGTCCTAATAAGCTGTCTATGCGTGGGGAAGCATGAGGTGAGGTGCATGCTGAGGGGTGCCAACCCACGTGAAGCAACAGGTCCCGACAGTGTCTCCAGATGGGTGATGAAAGACTGTGCAGACCAGCTTTCTGAAATTTTCACCAAAATCTTCAACAGGTCCATGACACAGTCTGTTGTCTCATCATGCCTGAAGACCTCCACCATAGTCCTCCTACCCAAGAAATACCCCTTAACCACTTAACCCCATAACCATAACTTCAGTGACTATAGGCCTGTTGCACTCACACCGGTGGTGATGAAGTGTTTTGAAAAACTGGGTAGAAGTCACATCCAGTCACATCGGTGGTTGGTGACCTCTACTGGTGGTTGGCTCTCTCTGCTGTATTGTATCACTTCCTGTTCCGGAGCACAGGGGTGTTTTGCTGTATCTGTTAGCTGTTTAATCTGCGTAGTTAGATTGATCTAGATAACTAGATAACTATTTATTTCACAGTGTAATCTTCACGTGCCTTAACTAAAGCACTCTCTCTGCTGAATCACCTCTAAATTATTTTCACATTATTCACTTTGTGTGTTTTTAGGAATCCACTAGCTTAGTGCAGCTATTAGCTTTTAGCCGGTTTAGCATGGCGGCTTCTCCTGTCTCTCCCGCACTTTTCTGCACTGGGTGTGAAATGTTTAGTTATTCCTCGGCCTCCTTTAGCAGTAACGGTACTTGTAATAAGTGTAGCTTGTTCGTAGCTTTGGAGGCCAGGCTGGGCGAATTGGAGACTCGGCTCCGCACCTTGGAAAATCCTACAGCTATCCAGGCCCCTGTAGTTGGTGCGGACCAAGGTAGCTTAGTCGCTGTTAGCTGTCCCCCAGCAGATCCCAAGCAGCTGGGAAAGCAGGCTGGCTGGGTGACTGTGAGGAAGAAGCGTAGTTCTAAACAGAAGCCCCCTGTACACCACCAACCCATTCACATTTCTAACCGTTTTTCCCCGCTCGGCGACACACCCACCAAGAAACAAACTCTGGTTATTGGCGACTCTGTTTTGAGAAATGTGAAGTTAGCGACACCAGCAACCATAGTCAAATGTCTTCCGGGGGCTAGAGCAGGCGACATTGAAGGAAATTTGAAACTGCTGGCTAAGGCTAAGCGTAAATTTGGTAAGATTGTAATTCACGTCAGCAGTAATGACACCCGGTTACGCTAATCTGAGGTCACTAAAATTAATATTGAATCAGTGTGTAACTTTGCAAAAACAATGTCGGACTCTGTAGTTTTCTCTGGGCCCCTCCCCAATCGGACCGGGAGTGACATGTTTAGCCGTATGTTCTCCTTGAATTGCTGGCTGTCTGAGTGGTGTCCAAAAAATGAGGTGGGCAAAGCTTCTGGGGAAAACCTGGTCTTGTTAGGAGAGATGGCATCCATCCCACTTTGGATGGAGCAGCTCTCATCTCTAGAAATCTGGCCAATTTTATTAAACCCTCCAAATCGTGACTATCCAGGGTTGGGACCAGGAAGCAAAGTTGTAGTCTTACACACCTCTCTGCAGCTTCTCTCCCCCTGCCATTCCCCCAATACCCCATCCCCGTAGAGACGGTGCCTGCTCCCAGACCACCAATAACCAGTAAAAATCTATTTAAGCATAAAAATTCAAAAAGAAAAAATAATATAGCACCTTCAACTGCACCACAGACTAAAACAGTTAAATGTGGTTTATTAAATATTAGGTCTCTCTCTTCTAAGTCCCTGCTAGTAAATGATATAATAATTGATCAACATATTGATTTATTCTGCCTTACAGAAACCTGGTTACAGCAGGATGAATATGTTAGTTTAAATGAGTCAACACCCCCGAGTCACAGTAACTGTCAGAATGCTCGAAGCACGGGTCGAGGAGGAGGATTAGCAACAATCTTCCACTCCAGCTTATTAGTTAATCAAAGACCCAGACAGAGCTTTAATTCATTTGAAAGCTTGACTCTTAGTCTTGTCCATCCAAATTGGAAGTCTCAAAAACCAGTTTTATTTGTTATTATCTATCGTCCACCTGGTCGTTACTGTGAGTTTCTTTGTGATTTTTCAGACCTTTTGTCTGACTTAGTGCTTAGCTCAGATAAGATAATTATAGTGGGTGATTTTAACATCCACATAGATGCTGAGAATGACAGCCTCAACACTGGATTTAATCTATTATTAGCTCAGTTGGCTTCGCTCAAAATGTAAATGAGCCCACCCACCACTTTAATCACACTTTAGATCTTATTCTGACATATGGCATAGAAATTGAAGACTTAACAGTATTCCCTGAAAACCCCTTTTTGTCTGATCATTTCTTAATAACATTTACATTTACTCTGATGGACTACCCAGCAGTGGGGAATAAGTTTCATTACAGTAGAAGTCTTTCTGAAAGCGCTGTAACTAGGTTTAAGTGTTGTGTGGGCCGCTGAAGGGGAGGTACTGCTGGCCCACCACCACCAGAGGGCACCCTGCCTGGAGTGCGGGCTCCAGGCACCAGAGGGCGCTGCCGCCTCACAGGAGCAGCCGGGGTGACAGCTGACACTCATCACCTGTGACAGCTGTCACCACTCATCTGATCTGCATCGGTATATCAGCAAGACGTCATCTCCACCTCTTTGCCGAGATATCGTTCTACCTGAAAGGTAATATCCTCAGCCTGACTGCTTGATAGAAAGCCTTTTTTTGTGATTTTTGTGAGTGATAACAGACTTTTTCTCCAACGAGAGGTGGAGGCAGCTTCCCTCCCGTGCAGATTGCTGGGTGCAGACGCACCCACGTTTAATTGTGTTTTTGTTCCTCGCCAGCAGTACCAGGTCCGACACGCGGAGGCAGTGGCCACCTGGGAGTTCGGGACTTGGCGGCTCCACTATTCCCGGGGTCTGGTGGCGGAGGAAATCGTGTGGTTCCGGTTCTGCTTTGGACAGGCGTCTCCTATCTTCGAGCCTGCCCACACGACACCTTGTAATTTGACCTTTGATCTATTGTGTAATCTGTTGTGTTTGTTGTGCACGTTCGCAACAGTAAAGTGTTGTTATTTGACCTATTCCATTGTCCGTTCATTTGCGCTCCCTGTTGTGGGTCCGTGTACTTACACTTTCCCAACATTAAGGATATGATTCCTTCTTTGTTATGTTCTTCAATGCCATATACCAACACAGTGCAGAGTAGCTACCTAAACTCTGTGAGTGAGATAGATTATCTCGTCAATAGCTTTACATCCTCATTGAGCACAACCTTTGTATGCTGTAGCTCCTCTGAAAGAGAGAGCCTTAAATCAGAAGTGCCTGACTCCGTGGTATAACCCACAAACTCGCAGCTTAAAGCAGATAACCCGTAAGCTGGAGAGGAAATGGCGTCTCACTAATTTAGAAGATCTTCATTTAGCCTGGAAAAAGGGTCTGTTGCTCTATAAAAAAGCCCTCCGTAAAGCTAGGACATCTTACTATTCATCACTAATTGAAGAAAATAAGAACAACCCCAGGTTTCTTTTCAGCACTGTAGCCAGGCTGACAAAGAGTCAGAGCTCTATTGAGCCGAGTATTCCTTTAACGTTAACTAGTAATGACTTCATGACTTTCTTTGCAAATAAAATTTTAACTATTAGAGAAAAAATTATTCATAATCATCCCAAAGACATATCTTTATGTTCGGCTGATTTCAGTAATGCTGGTATTTGGTTAGACTCTTTCTCTCCGATTGTTCTGTCTGAGTTACTTTTATTAGTCACTTCCTCCAAACCATCAACATGTCTATTAGACCCCATTCCTACCAGGCTGCTAAAGAAAGCCCTGCCATTAATGAATGCTTCGATCTTAAATATGATCAATCTATCTTTATTAGTTGGCTATGTACCACAGGCTTTTAAGGTGGCAGTAATTAAACCATTACTTAAAAAGCCATCACTTGACCCAGCTATCTTAGCTAATTATAGGCCAATCTCCAACCTTCCTTTTCTCTCAAAAATTCTTGAAAGGGTAGTTGTAAAACAGATAACTGATCATCTGCAGAGGAATGGTCTATTTGAAGAGTTTCAGTCAGGTTTTAGAATTCATCATAGTACAGAAACAGCATTAGTGAAGGTTACAAATGATCTTATGGCCTCAGACAGTGGACTCATCTCTGTGCTCGTCCTGTTAGACCTCAGTGCAACTTTTGATACTGTTGACCATAAAATTTTATTACAGAGATTAGAGCATGCCATAGGTATTAAAGGCACTGCGCTGCAGTGGTTTGAATCATATTTATCTAATATATTACAATTTGTTCATGTAAATGGGGAGTCTTCTTCACGGACTAAGGTCAATTATGGAGTTCCACAAGGTTCTGTGCAAGGGCCAATTTTATTCACTTTATACATGTTTCCCTTAGGCAGTATTATTAGAAAGCATTGCTTAAATTTTCATTGTTACGCAGATAACACCCAGCTTTATCTATCCATGAAGCCAGAGGACACACACCAATTAGTTAAACTGCAGGAATGTCTTTCAGACATAAAGACATGGATGACCTTGTAGAAGAATTTTTAGGTCCTTATTTGAACTATGATTCATGCGCTGTAGGGGTTAGTTTAGGGGAGTATACTGACAAATAGGTACAAGGTAATACAAGGTTATTTAAAGAAAAATGAGACTGAAGTAAAATAAGTGAGAAAAAAGAGTTTAACAGAGAATAAGTGCAGAAGAAGCACAAGATAAGCGCCTGAGGGGGCGCAATAGAAATACCATACGTGATAAAGAGATTTAAAGAGAAAAAGTGCAAAGAAGCACAGCTGACAGTAAGTAAAAAGAGCTCAATAAAGGACGTCATTTTTTAAGAAAAGAGAAAAACTATAAAAAAAATGAAGAGTTAGTGCAGAATACATGAGAATTAATGAAGCAGAAAATAGTGCAGTAAGGCACCAAATACACGCTTGTGGGGCGTGGGAGAAATAAAGAAGTGAAGATTAGTGCATATGGAAGAATAAGTAATTAAGTACACAGTAATATGAGTTTTTTTTATAAGAAAAGAATTGGAAAAAGAGAGTATTTTCAGTGCAAAGGCACATTAAGCTCACGAGGAGCTCAGTAAGTGAAAAAAAGTAGATATAATGTACGCTTGGAGAGCGTAGGAAACATATACAAGTGAGAAGAAAGTGCAGGAAAGCACAGTATACGCACGCGAGGCACGGTAAGGCGTAGAAATAAATGAAATATTGTATGCTCAGACAGGAGCTTGTTAAAAATAATATATTAAGCACAGAATACGCACGCGAGGCGCGGTAAGGCGTAGAAGTACATGAAATATTGTACGCTCAAAGAGGAGCATGTTAAAAATAATATACGAGTTGCTGGCAGCGCCGGAGAGCTGTCTACTCAAACAGAACACATTGATGTTAAGTGATTAAAAAAGGGGTTGTTTGGGGCCACGGAGTGAAAAGTGGCAGAAGTCTAGATAGAGATCTATAGAAATTTGTTTTTAATAATTTTTGTGTATAAAGCTTTTGAAGATTGTTGTGTGGGAGAGCGGAGAGTAAGTGGGGAGTTGCAGGCAAGCTGTGAGGGCTTGCAGGCTGGCTGACATACAAGATTAATGTGAAGAGTATGAGGAGCAGGAGACGTTTAGACCCAACAGGAGGACTTGGGAGGTGCATGACAGGCAAAGAGGAAAGTGAGAAACAGAGACAGTGGAGAAAAAAAGACAGGAGAAGAGACTGCTATGTAAATACAGAGAAGGTAGATATTATTTCAAAGAAAGAAAACTAATAAACAAACATAGCAGAAAAAGACAAGAGAAGTGGAAAGTGAGAAATTAGAAGGAAAATAGAAAGTCGGGAGCAAAGACATTAGGAAGTGTTAGGGTTGTAAGAGGATTAAAGAAATAAAGTTGGTTATAAATCAAAAGAGTTAAAGCTTAGATTATAGTGAAAAAGCTGACAGACTGATCAATGCTTGGGACAGTCATTGATGGGAGACTTAAGTGATGATGAAATAATACTCCCCGAACATTACTTGACTGACGGAGACATCGAAACCCAGGGAATCAGGACACATTTTTGGCTGGAAAGGACCTATTTTGACAGTGTAGGAGCAGAACATTGGCCGGACGAACAAGAGATCAATCAGAAATTATGGCAGATTACTAAGGTAATCAATCTGAAGCAAAAGAAAGAACAATTCCCTCTAATTAATTGGGAGCTGCTGATAAGACGTCTGTGGCATCAGGGTTTAACCCCGTGGCTGGAGCTGCTTTGTGCTGATCCTAATAAAGAAATTAGCATACCATTAAATCATTTAATAACACTACCAACCGATCCAGGTGAAGAACTGTTTCCTAGGTTGACTCTGACTGTGGTCCCAAGGAAGGTTCGGTGGGAAACAGGTAAATTTTCATATTTAGTTAAAGAAAAAGAAGACGGGCAAAACAGTTGGAATTTTAATCCTTTTAAGGGTTTAAAATACAAAACAGGTGTTACAGCTATTGGTCTGGATCAGGACAGCCCCTGAGGGACTACCAGAACACCATAGAAACACCTCACATAGCGTTTGTCAGGGTTACATGGGTAACTCTCAAGGTCAAGGTCGGGAAAGTACCCCGCTAGACTTAGTACTAAGAAAGTATCCAGGAAAACGCATTAAGGCCAACCAATGTATGAGAAAGTGGCACAAAAGGTCACATGGGGGCAGGCAATGGCCTTTGGAGGGATCATTTGATCCGGTGATGTGTGAAGCAGTTGCGGTAGAAATACAGAAAAAAGAAATTAAAGATCAGCAGAAGAACGTGAATAACAACAAAAAACGCACTGAAGAAAAAGAAGTTTTGGCCTTGTTCAAGCAGGAAGCACAGAGGCTACAGCAGAAAAGAGAAAAAATGACAGAGGAAAGATCCAAAGAGACTAAAGCCAGTGCACCGAGCTGGGAAGCAGAGCCACCCCCATATAAACGTCATGATATGGGAACGACAGCTGGACAATTTGTATTAGGAACTCGTGAAGAGGACCAAGGCATGGATGTGGAGGGCAAATTCACACTGACACTAAAAGCTCGGGAGCCACAAGGAGACAGGTCCTCGGTCTGTCAAATGGATCATACAAGGTCTCCAAGTCCGGAAGTAAGTGGTTGCTCACCATGACCAGCAAGGGCGGCCACATATAACAGTGACACTGAGGCAGACGAGGATAGAGAGAGAGACTTGAAGGCCCCACCTGCACATCGAGGTCCACTGAAAACCGTCCCCTCCCACCATAAGTCAACCGACTGGAACTTCTCAGGCTATAGAGGCTCCAAAGAGTGGCACAAGAGCATCTGTGACACACTGGATCTGGCCAGAAGAGATAATGAAGAACTAGCTGAGCAACTTCGGCTAGCGAAGGAAAGAATACAAAGACATAGGGACGCCGAGGAAAGAAGAATATTACAACAATCGACACCCAATCAAGGGAATCACATTATAGAGCCACCCACCCGAAAGATTTCTGGTGAGATCATCATTGAGAGTGCAAAAGAGGCCCGACTCAGGCAAAGACAACAATGTGTAGCCAAAGACATAACGGCTTTAGAACAGGACATAACTAACTTGATGGACCGCCTGGGACCAGTTAGTCACACTCGATCTGGAAGACAGTATGGAGCCCCCACAGACGAAGAGGAGAACGAAGACCTCATATGCCCACTGGTGGTCAGAAATGGTCATCATGTGTATACCCCATGGAGCTGGACAGACATGGTGGGGCTGGCCAACAGGCTGCCAGACATCACCCAAGGAGCTGGGAGATGGATAACTGCCTTACAAGAAGGCACTGCAGGGGTAACCTTGTCTTTAGGTGACATAAAAGCCTTGCTAATGCATGTAATGGGAAAACATGACACTGAAGAATTGGCAGAAAAGGTTGGACTAACACAGATGATGGGCACTAATCAACATGATGAAGTCCCCTTTAATTGCTATAGAAACTCCATGTGGGAAGGACTGAGAAGAAAGTACCCTGAGGTCTTGGATCCCTCTAAATTGGATGATGAGGAGTGGACACCTGAAGAGTGCTCAAAGAAGTTCTGCACCGATTCCAGAAGAGATGGGCGGAGGAAACAGGAAATGCATGGAACCATTCTCCAGCAACTGAAATCCTGTTTAAAATAACTGTAAAAAAAGGCTCTGCCAAATGAGGTTCAGAAAGCCCTAGATGGAGTCGTGGGACTATCGAAAATGAATTGGGCTTTATACTCTGAGCATATTTGTCACCATCTTGAAATCTACAAGAAAGAAAAACAAAAAGAAGAAGATGCAGCAAAATCCCTGATGAAAAAATTGGTGCAGATGCAGTTGGGAGAACTAACCAAAGGCAAGAAAGAAAAAACAAAGACCCAGGCACCAATGATGACCCCTGTTCCTTCTGAGCCGGCAAGCACAGGCCCTACGGAAAACACTGCTGCCACCATACAGGCACCTGTGGTAACAGCCACACAGAGCCCCCAAGGAGCAGCAGGGAGCACTCCTGCAGGGGAAGTCTCAGCACCAGTGGAGCATCACTATCACTACCATAGCACTGGCACACCCGGGAATGGACCCACCTACAGTCATGGGTGGAGAGGAGACTCACGGAACTTTCAAGGTCAAAGAGGAGGGTGGCGAAGAGGATCTCGCCAACCTTCATTTGGAAGCAGATTCCAAAACTCAGCTCCCAGGAACAGTCAAGCGGGACCGCCTATGGGACCAACACCCCCAATAGGGGATCAACCCTCTAATGAGTGTTGGAGCTGTGGACAACCTGGACATCGAATGAGAAATTGTCCAGCCCGACCTTGGGTTGGACCCTCTGCCTATTGGCAATAGGGGGGCCTAGAGAAGACAGAGGGGGAAACGGTGGCATTGGCTATTTCTATGATACCTAAGGAAGAGCCAACCGTCACCGTTAATATACAAAACAGAGATTTCCCTTTCATGGTGGATACAGGGGCAACATACTCTTGCATAGGGAAAATGGGCGCTCATCTCCCCCTCTCTGGGTCTGTAATTAAGACCATCGGCTTCTCTGGGAAAACTCAAATAATACCTTTTACACGCCCACTTCCTGTAACGATTGCAGGAAAAACAATTGAAACACCCCTGTTATACTCACAAAATACACCTGTGAATTTGCTGGGAAGAGACATTTTATGTAAGCTACAAACCCAGATAGTGTGAACCCATCAAGGACTGCAAATACACTTTCCTGACGAAGCACTCACCAACATTATGGTGCTTATGGACATGGAAAACAAGGTCCGAACTGTGCAACCCATGGTATACTGGCTGAAGTTACAACCAGAAAATTCAAATCTTCAACCAGAATGGGAAAAATGGAAGCCCTTGGCAGAACAACACTATGCAGCAGTATATACACCTAGTTTACCTTTACATGTCACCCTGATGTTCGATACCAAACAAGAACAGACTGACTATGCATGCTGCTGGGATGCATTGATGAATCAACGGCTGTTTCACATAACCACCACAGAAATGTATTTAGGCCCCCAAGGGGCCGCAGCTTCTGTCAAGCTAACTTCAGCTGAACAACAATGGTATCAAGTGC